>NC_088920.1:38745000-38747500 GCF_038396675.1 Hydra vulgaris
TTAAACAATTGATTAAATGGCTGCATTTATTGATTAGCCATACTTATTATTACCATTAAAATGTTTTCCTAATAAAAAGTCTCTTTTAAATAAAATTTAAAATGAAAGATAATTTATTCTCCACTTAATAATTTCTATTACTTTATTATCTCCTTAATAACTACTTATTATTTATTAATAATTACTTTATTAGACACATTTCTAAATAAACTAATTAATATTATTTTGAAAGTCGCACATTTTTTAAAAATTTTATTGTTTGAGTTGAAAAAACAAAATAAAGTTTTCAATATTTTACCACTGATCACTTTTTAATTATTTAAAGCAAAGTAAATTGGTGTCACATATCTTTATAAAACTAAAAAGGGTAAATTTAAAATATTATAGCTTACAAGCCTCACCTATGCTTGATGTAGCAATGATTTAAAAAACACAATTTTTTTTAGGAGGACATTAAATGTAAACATTTTTTAATACAGTTTTTAATGAGCCTTGAGGTAAAACCTCAAAAATTTTAAAACAACAACCTAACATAATTAGACTTAAAATAATCACTGTATATATAAGGATAAACATACATACCCCAGAATCAATCAGCTGATTGTAACGAGAAATGTCACGATGTAAAGTTCGTAACAGTATCATGCCAATCATTCCAGATAAAAAAAGAACAATAACCATAGAATTCATGATACTAAGTAAGTAAAAAAGTAAAATACTAGTAAAGTACGAGTTAATCTTCATTAATAATATTCTCTTATTAATATTTCTGTCATAAGTATAAATAAGTAAGATGAACATTGTAAGTAAGATAACTCTTATAAGTATAGTAAGATAAACATTGATTTACCTAAACCAATGAATCTTGGTGTGGGGCATAGACTCCAAAATGTAATCCCAGCGAGAAGCCCATTTCAAATTATTATTTGGCTAAATAACAAACATAAAATAATAGTAAACAATCACAGAGATTTATTAACTTAAAAAGAAAATGATGTTATATACCTCAAACTTTATGTCATAGGTATATGATATTTTGATACCATCTGGATTATCATTTATTCCTCCTTTGATACCTTTAGCTTTGATAATTGGACAGCTTTTAACTTTTGTTTCTCCACCTTCAGTAGTATATTCATGATCAACACTATAAAATAAAATAAAAACAAAAAAACCAGATCTTAACAGCTAATCTGTCTTCATAAGAAAGAACACAATAACTCAATTTTCAAAAAACATTTTTAATATTTTCTTTTTTTTTCTTATGTAAATTAGAAAACCATATATGATGTGTAAATAAGAACACCATATATGATGTGTAAATAAGAACGCCATATATGATGTGTAAATAAGGAAACCATATATGATTTCTAATTATCTGTTTTAGTTGTTTCCATTTCTCAGTATCAGCAGGAAATATTAATTTAATATTTTGTATATTTTGAAATGAATATTTTGCAGATACTGGGTTCATTCTTATCAGGGCAATAATATGCCCAATGATCATTAAAAAGGGAAGAAAAAAAATTTATTAACAATGTTAAAAACAAAAAAAATTCTTTAATAATTAGATTTGTAGTTATTGGTTTAACTTCATTTTTACCTGGATGGTTCTACTTTAGCAGAAAGAAGTCTTGCACCAGACCACTGTTCGCCATTTCCCTCATGAAAGGTGATTGTAATGCTCACATGGTTAAAGACATAGTATGTGTTCTTTTCTGAATATTTTGGCTAAAATTAAATTTTATTATTAACTTCTTATCAATAGATTATGGATCAGAGCACATCTTATTACACAATCTTATTATTTCACAATCCTATTATTTAACATTACACAATTCTATGAATTTACTTATCATTACACAATCCTATGATATTTTATCATTTTAAAACTCATCATTACACAATCCTATGATTTGACAAACTCATCATTACAACATCTTATCATTTTACAATGTTGTAATCATTAAAAATAGAAAATTATGAAAAATGTTAACTAAATAAAAAACAAAATAGTTTTCTTATTTTTAAAATTCAAGTATTCTAAGTTTAAACTTTTCTTTTCATAAATATTTTATGATTGGAAAATAAAAATCTAATATTTTTTGTGATATCATAAACATTTTGGGTCTCCTCATTCCCTTTAAAATTAAATGTGAAACAATGTTTTAACAACTATTATGAATTTAATTTTAAACAATTTTAAAAGTTAATTACACTTATAAGTATATATTAACCTATTATTTTTTAATACCATAGTAAAATAAATTTATTACTAAACATTAAAGTTTTTAAAAATGTAGGCTTAAAAAAATGTCCTGATTATCATAACATAGTTAATATGTAAGTACTATATGAAGTAATCTAAAAGAATTAAAAATAAATTAAAAAATGTTAGATTAAATATAATTTATAAAAAGTGTTCCATTTTAAATTTTTTCATTAATGGAAAGGAGGCTACATAATAACTACTCACCATGCTTTGAATTTCAAAATAATA
>NC_088920.1:38752500-38762500 GCF_038396675.1 Hydra vulgaris
CTTTTTGAAGAAAAGTCTAAGAAAATTATACATCAAGCTAACTAAAGAGCAATTGTCTGAGAAAACTAAGGGCAATTGTTTGAGAAACCAAACAAGGTCTGAAAGTGATGTCTATAAATTATTTTCAGTTTTATATATTTTGTAGAAAACAATAAAAACTGACTTATATTGAAGGTTTACATGATTATATATTGAAGATTTACATGATTATATGTTGAAGGTTTACAAGATTGTATATTGAAGGTTTACATGATTATATATTTAAAAACATATGTGTAGGCAAGAGCCTCAAAAGGAGTAAGTTTAAAAATTTTTTTTTTGCAGTCAATGGTCTTGTTAAATTATCCATACCCACAATAGCCTTAGATCTGCCATGAAATGTAAATATTATTTAGTTTTCTTACACATGCTTCTCATAGAATCTGAAAAAAATGCATGTGCTCACTTGATAAAAAGCCTACAGCAGCCCTAGAAATATTTAGCCAAGTATGTATGTTATTTAGCCAAACATTTATGTTATTTGATCTAACATAATACCCTAGCAACATCATAGTTATGCTTATTAATATTGACTTTACCATAGCCTTAAAATTATTAATGGAATTAAAAAACTTGATTGAAGATATTTTCATAACTTAAATACACAAGAATATCTGATACAACAAAAAGTTCAAGTGAAGAAATGGCAAAGTATAATAACCAAAATAGCTGTAAGAAAGAAATAAACTATTACTATGATGGCCAACTTATCTTGTTTTGACTACATGCAGGCCTTGTTTTAAAACATTAGGGGTAGAGCGATTTATGTACGCAGTAAGCGATTTTGGTTAAGCTACTTTTTATCATTTTTTTAACTTTTAATTGGAGGTAAGATAAAATAAGTAATTAATCTTTAAAAAAAATTACATTAACTTTTGAACAACGATATGTAAAAATATTTGTTACAAAAGTTTAAAAGAAGTTACGTTAAAAATAATTGTTGTAACATTTTATCGTGATGATATTTCTTATCTTTTTATAACAATTATATTCAATGTAATTTTACGTTAAACTTTTAATCTAAATATTTAGCAACATGAAAAAAGTTTGTCTATCCTTAACTACTGTTGCAGATGTTTTTAACAAAAATTCAGTAAAAAACTCTATAAAAATCTATATTACAAAAAACATAGAGAGATTAAAAAAATGTGCCAATATATGAACAATTTACTTTTATTGTACTAAAAAGTACTTCTTCATTAATTATTAGTCTGTTGCTTAATTATTACACTGCTTTTCCTATTAGTTAAAGGTATATGGATACCTTTAACTTTAAGATATATAGGGGGAGGAGGGCTGGCACAGAAGAAAAAAAATTACTTGTTACTCGCAATTTTTGAATGAAGACAATTTGTTAAATTTCTTCTGCGTGCGATTCAATAATTTTTTTTTTTTTATAAATCAAGTTATATTATAAAGTTAAAGAAATCACGAGTACACTATAGCATCCGCTGATGACACTAATATTGCATTAAATATATTTATATAACGGAGGTTTCACTATACACGCACACGTTGCAGACTCCATTAAATTAATACTATGGCATATTTTAGCTTAATGACAGTCTTTATTCTTTACTAATGACTATGTATTTTTCTATATAAAATAAGACAAACTAATATATAAAAACCTAGTATATTTCTATTCTCTCCAAATTGTTTAAAATTCGAATATGGATTGTATTTTGAAGGACAAAAGAGTTACTTTGAAAATTTGTAAATCCTAGGACTTTGTTGATGCTTTTCAAATTGAAACTATCACAGAAAAAGAGTAGACTTATGTTATTAAAATCATATGTAACTTGTGTGATCTTCATCAAAATAAAATTTTATCAAAAACCAATGGTTCCATAAGGGCAGCTGTCCTATGGTTTATAAATGGCACAAGTCATGTTAAAACATTTTAACATGTTAGTATATTTTATTTAGGTTGGTATGTAAATAAAAATAAATATAAACAAATTAAACTTTTTCTTAACAAAGATTACCTCATATTTATTCTGCTTTTTTTTATTTTATTACTCTAAATTAAATTGCTCACAAACAAGAAAAAAAAAGAGTTTGTAATTATACGTCTAATGAAATACTTTTTGTTTATAAGTTAAGGAACTTGATTTTTTATATTATTTTTAACGAATGTTTATTATAAATAAATACAATTAAAATTATTAAATATACTTACATTGTTTTAGTTGAGTATTTTTTTAAGTTTGCATGATTAAAATATTGCATAGAAGTATTTAAAAAGTTTACTTTTTTAAGAATAATTGACAAAAGAGTTCGCATAATTAAGACTTACATTTAACTTTAATTTTTTTTTTATAATTTAATAAAATTCAAAAAAAAAAAAAAAAAAAAAAAAAAATTATTTTTAAAAACAATTCTTCTCTATAGCTCTGTATTTTTATTTGTGATTTGTTTAAATGTAAAACATTTTTATGATAGCATAAAACATTTATGCATTAAATTCCTGGTGAATGCATTCTAACTATGTATTAAAATTATGCTCAAAACAGACATTAAACTTTTTTTATATTTTTATTTAAGGCAAGTGAAAACGTTGAGCAACACAAATTTAAAAAATAATTAAAAACCTAAATTATTCTTTGCTGGTCACAAAGTTGCTGTTCAAATAATTACAAGGGTTTTTGTTTATCAATATGTTAATATTTTTTGTTTACTCCCAAAATTAAAAAAAAAAAAAAAAAATTCTTATTCAATAACAATTCAATAACAATAATTATTTAAAAACAAACTTCAGAAATAATGAAAAAAATGCATATATATATATATATATATATATATATATATATATATATATTATATATATATATATATATATATATATTTATATATATTTTACTATATAATATTGAACTAAAGTTAATATTAAAATAACAATTGAAAGCATAAAAAACTTTTCATAATATATTTACATTTACAACATTTATACATTGTTTTAGTTATTTGAGTTAATTGTTAAATTGAACTAGTTTGAGGTTATTTATTTATTGCGGTAGTTAAAACACTTAACATCTATAAAAAAAATAAAAAAAATTTTATGTCAAATATCGTGTTAAGCTAATCCATTAACCTTTTAGTATTTAAAACAAGGCCTGTACAAAAATGGTTATCAAGAATAAAATTTTGGATTTTCTTTAAGTATGGGCTGGAAAAAGTCAAACAGATGTCAATACCTAGGAAATAATTTTAAATTGGCATAAAAGTTCCAAAAATTAGATCCACCCTTTTGATCAATTGTCCTGCATGAAAAGAATTCACAGCTCCTTATTAGAGCCATAACTTTCTTCAGTCAATCCTGAAGTTTAGCCATACAATCACATTTTATAAAGAATTCAGCAAAGAAGCTATCTCTATATGCCAGACAATGCTGATGCTGACAATGAACATTGCTTTTTTTTGCCTCATTTTTTTATTTATAAAAAAAACAAATTAAACTTTTTATTTTTAAACAGCAATTAAACTTTTTATTTTTAAACATATCTTTTCCATTTTAAGTTGTTACAAATTCCTTTTAACCTTATGACTTTGAAAATCTAATCTTGACAAGGAATTTTAACTCTGTATCATATTTATATATAAGATTATAACAATATTGATAAGCAAATATATGTATATATTAGATGTTTTTTAATAAAAATAAAATAACCTGCTATATTCGTAAGGAATAATAAAATCCACTGAGTCTAAGCTATTGACATAAAGCTTGATGACACTCTAAAAAAAAAAATTCTTACAAAATCAAACATATAAAAAAGATATTTCTGTTGAAATAAAAATGTGTTCCAACAGAAACTCAAATTCTTGAATATTGAACATGCTAGCTAGAGGTTCTTTTAAGTACCAATTAGTGGTATTTAACTGCTTCATTTTTGTTTCATAAGTGAATATGCTGATTCTCACGATGGAATATATGTATACAGTTCAGGCCTTTTATTGCATTACAAAAACGCTTAACGCTAACAAATGTAACTTTAACACAGTATTGATATTTACATCATTAAAAGTTAAACTGTGTCATTAGGATATTTTAAAGTACCGTGATATAATTAATTTTAAATCGTGTTGAGAATAATTTAAACAAATATAACAAAAATTACTGATGAAATCTAAATTCAGTATTTGAAAAGGATTATATTTCCTTATAATTTATTTCTTAAAACAATTTATTCTTAACATAACCTTGTGTTTCTTTATCACAACTTATTTATTTTTTGGACATTTATGTAATAAGTCAGTTACAGCTCAAAAGAACTTTACGCAATATTGAATTAATAAACAAAATTTTTTAGATACATTTGCGAAATAAATTCTCTAAAACAAAAACACTTCTCCTTTTTTAAAAGGATTTATTTAAAGGATATTATAATCTATGATGAAGAGACATTTTACATAATGAATTAGTTAGCAGATGAGTTAGCAAATGAGTTAGCAGATGAGTTAGCAGATGAGTTAGCAAATATTATAAAACTACTTTATATTCCTTTCAAACTAAATTTTATATTCTAGGTTTTACTAACTATTTTATATTCCTTCAAAAATAAATTAAAAAAAAAATTTATATAAAATAATCAATCTTTTTAAAATAATTCACAGTTGCTGTTAAATGCTATTTTTTAACAACTTAATATTTTCTCAATAAATGTCACATGATATTAAAAAATGATATTAAAAAATTAAACATTCCAAAATTAAATTTCTTTTTGCCTAATGCAAAACTACTAAATGCGTATGCAAATTGCCATTTTGTGCAAAAAATGCCAGCTGTGTAATGCTTTTTAACAAGGTCTGCAGTTGTTCTGGAGCAATCTTCTTACAAGAATAAGTTTGTTAAAATTTACTTAGAGGGATTTCCATTTCTGTGCATGATTTTTTTTTTCATTGTTTTTACAATTAGAAGCTTGAACTTGAAGCAATATACATATTATTATAATTATCTTAAAGAACAATTATAGCAAAAACATTTCAATCATACTTTAGGCTACCTGAATGTTTAATATGTATATTTTTATCACTTTTATATATTTTTTGTGTTAATTAGTTTAAAAATTATACAATGATTTTCTAAATATTTGATTTTATACTTTTCTAGCTAGAAATATTTGATGATTTTTATTTCTCATTGAAAATAGATTAAGTATGAGTAGTAGGGGTATAATAGTTCACTTGAAATACTCAAAAGCTATTAGTTTTCATAAAACTAAGTACATGAACTCAACAAATTTGCAGTGATAAGGTTTTATTTTTGTGCTAATTTTTATTTGATGTCATCAAAGAAAAAAATTTTTAATTCAGCCAAACATATTAGAAATATAATAATTCTCCACCAAGAGGTAATGCACTGTATCGAGTGTAGTGCTCCTATATCAAAAAATGAACATCTGATTGTTGGCAGAAGAAAGCTGGCCAGCTTTTGGACAAGGAAACCATTTAGCAACTTCAAAAATATAACATGAGTGGTGAAACTGCAAAATTTTGCAGTTTCTCTTATCACTTTCTGATTGAACAAATAATATAAAGCAGAACAAAAAAAAAAGTATGAGCGTTGCAACTGTGTAAAGTTAAAGCGTTGAAAATATTTACAGAAATTGGAGTTCAAGACATAAATTTTGAGAATGTGAGACGATTAAGAAGTAAAGCTTCTGACAACCCAGGTCCATTGTTGGTTTACTTAGCTAATTTTAATCTACGAAACAAAATACTAATTTCATCAAAAAAATTAAAACTGCTTCCAAGTTTTAAAATATATACATATCTCCAGATTTAACAAATGCTAAATGTCAACAGGATTTCATACTAAGAACAGAGAGAAATAAACTGAATAATGCCCTTAAGGAGACAGACACTTTTTAGTATGGTATCTGTGGAAATCAGATACAAAAATTTAAAAAGAAATAAATTGAAGCTAGGCAGTAAGGCTAACCGTGTGTTACCTATGAGTAATATTGAAAAAAAAGTTCCATAAAACTTAATGCCACATCTCTTGACAACAAATTTGACAAATTTAAACTAGTAGTTGCAACTTTTAATCCTAAATTAATCAGCATTTACTTAAACATGGTTTAAACTTATCTCTGCAATTTAGATTGTCATTGTTTATTTAAGAAAGATAGATGTAATGGTCGTTTAGAAGGAGGTGTTTATATTGAAAACAAAATTATTTCATATGAACTTAAAGATAATGCGTTTACATTTAGTTAAATAAGGCATGTTTGGACTGTTATCCAGTTCAGCAATGACAAATGTCTTATTGGATGTATTTATAGACCTTACGATTTTACGGATATGACCGATATTGAAAATGTATTTAAAATTGCAAGAGGATATGTCAACCAAAAAGGTGCCAAAAACTAATCATAGTCAGTGATTTTAATTTTCCTGGGATAAGTTGGTCCAATGGACCAACTTATCTCAGGCAATGAACATGTTTTCTATTGAATAATAAATGACAATTACCTAAACCAGCATGTAAACCTATCAACATTTCAAACAACAAATCTGCTGTAAACATTTTAGATTTAATATTCACAACTCAGTTATCATACATGTGTTATAAATAAAATAGCAATCACTAGTAAATTTGTTTTAGGAAACATATTCATGGAAACATATTCATTGGAAATTTTAAGAAATTTTAGGAAATTTTAAGAAACTTAGGAAGTTTTAGGAAATTCATAGGTCATTTGATATTGTGTTTTGATTTTATTCTTAAAAATTAAAGAATAAATGTAAATAAAGAAGAAAAGAAATTCTCATATAGAAAAGCTGATTATAATGAAATTCAAGATTTTATTACAAGTGTTGACTGCCTTCAGTGTTTTGATACCAAAAATGACGAGTTAATTCATTATACTGAAGAAGCTTGTAACTTATACCATTAAATGCTTCATACACAAATTTATCATTAAAGAAGCTATGGCTAAACAAAGACCTTATTTTACTCATTAGAAAAAATTAGAACTTAAGGTACAGAAATTGCTTAAGTAAATGGAAAAATTCAAATCTTTGTAGCCAATATAAACAATTATCAAAAAGAGTTTCATTTGAAATTTTAATTGCAAGACCAAAGTATGAACTAATGACTATGGATAAAGCTAAAAAGAACCCATAAATCTTATACAGATATATGAATTCACAACAATATGTAAAAAACTTGACTACCAAGTGTGAAATAACTCAAGATCTAGAAGAGATTTTAATTCAACAAATAATAATGTACTATATAAAAAAGGTAACAAGACTGATTCTGGAAATTATAGACCTATATTACTTCCTTATATTACTTTTAAAATTCTTCAAGAGATAATAAAAACAAACTAGAAAAATACCTTTAAAAAATAATATTATAGCTAATCAACAGAATGGGTTTGTTAAAAACGCATCATGTACAACAAATTTACTTGAAACTCTAGACTTTGTTAAAAGAAATATTGACCAAGTAATTCCTGTTGATGCAGTTTTACTTGATTTTTCAAAAGCATTTGATACAGCTCCACATCAAAGGCTTATCTCAAAACTTGAAGTATATAGTGTTAGTTGCTTGGCACTTCATTGGTATCAAGCTTTCTTATCAAATAGTAGGCAGAGAGTTGTGTGAGGTGTACAGTGATGTTCCTTAAGGTTCTGTATTAGGTCCACTACTTTTTATACTTTATATAAATGATCTTCCTGAGTTTCTGAAAAGTAAAATTGTTTGTTGAAGACAAAAAAATCATGTCAATTAGTTTCTCTCATGAGTTCCATAACAAACTACAGTGCAATTCAAACTCTGCATTTGCATGGACACAAGATTGATTGGTTAGTTTTAATACATACAAATGTTTAGTTATGCACTATAGGTATAAAAATAAAAGATATCCAATTTATATATTATAAATGGTTGAAAACTCAATACATCAGATTCAAAAAAGGACCAAGGAGTAATTTTTTCATATAACTTGAAGTGGAAAAATCAAGTATTATCGAGTGCAAGCAAAGCAAATTGCATGTTTGGCATAATATGGAAATATTTTATTCGATTTGATGCAGAACTGTTAAAATCTCTATATCTTTCTTTTATTCTACCACTTACTGAGTTTGCTGTACCAGTATGGGCAGTCATACTGAAATATGCTGATGGGGGCAGCAGGTTATTTCAGTATGATGTCACAATGCTTACACTGCATTGACTGACAAATAGCTTGACTCGCAGCAGAGTGCTGCTACATCGACTGAGGGTTTGGCATAGGCAGCTATCTTTTCATTCGTTATTCTTCGTTTTTTCTTCTTTTTCTCAAAAAGCCGTATCGATTTAGATAAGCAAAAAAAGTTAGCATTAGTATAGTAGATGTATATATATATATATATATATATATATATATATATATATATATATATATATATATATATATATATATATATATATATATATATATATATATATATGTATATACTATATTACCATAAAGATTTTTATATAAGTGTGTAAAACATTTTTGTCATATAGTTAGTAATAAAGTGAATAAGCTTTCTAAAATATTCATGAAACATAAGTTGAATCTATACTCAGATTCAATTATGTTTCCTAACTAATTTTCTCTTGTTGATCATCAGAAAATAGGGTCTCAATTTCTGGGCTTCATTTTAAGATAATTACTGCAATTCTCAATAGGGTTGAGGTTGAGTGAATTACCAGGCCAGGGACCAATGACCATTTTCAAGTAACTAGCTGTTTCCAAGCTTGGCCCAACAATAGGATGCTCCATAATGCTGAAATTTGTAGGTATTTGTGATGTTGGTGAATATTTTAAAATTTTCTTGAACTATTCCAAGGTAAACTTTATTAACCCCTGGTGACAAAAATTCGGCACAAAATAAACACAAGCAGTAATAGTACAACAAAAAGTTTAATGAACAAAAAATTAGTACAAAATATGAAAAAATATATTAGTTTTTTGACTTCCAGGACTGAAATAATGCTTTCTTGCCATTACGATGTAATGCGTCAACTCGTAAGCCTGGATAAGGCAGAAAACTAAAAATTATGACTGCAAGGAACATCAATCACCTAAAAGATCATTTGAACAATTGGTCTGAAACTTCAACAACAAAAAAATTGCAAATAAATTCAAGTGTGATCATAAACAGTTAAAGCAGTTGCAACTGAAGTTTAGAAGAATTTGTTGCAAATTCAGAAACCGTGACTTTGTCATTGCCAGTGAGTCTTAATTTACATTTAACTTGGTTTAACTTGAAGCTTTTTGAGTGCCCTACTGATATACTGCTGGGAACACTCAAATATTCTAGCAGCATCGCGCTGGCTAATGCCATCTTTGTTGTTAAATCGAGTTTTAAATTTCTTCAAATTTTTCTTGGTCATTATTGTGGGCTTTCATCCGGATCAATGCTTTCTTTCTTTCAACAGTACCTCGTTTTAAAATATCGTAAATTGTACTTTTCGATAAACCTTTTTTCAAAAAATGTTCTACAGTAAACATTTTGCCAACACTTTTATGGCGTTCATAAAAATGTACATCATGTTCTCGAAGAAGCTTCTCTTTAGACAACATTTTATGACAACTAAATTGACAATTGTCAAACAAAAACTATGTAAAATTATTACTTGAATCATACACTACTTGATAATGTTGCGAAGTGGCAAAGCTAAACAACTGAATATGACTTGCGCACAATTTCTTTCTGTCCTATTTTTTAGTTGTCACTCGTTATATACACACACAGTTATGATCATCGATCATATATATATATATATATATATATATATATATATATATATATATATATATATATATATATATATATATATATATATATATATATGTATATATATATACACATATATATACACACACATATATATATACATATATATATATATATATATATATATATATATATATATATATATATATATATATATATACATATATATATATATATA
>NC_088920.1:38767500-38835000 GCF_038396675.1 Hydra vulgaris
TAGGGTACCAATAGTACTATTTCTAAGACAACCAGTAAAACTTAGGATTTCAAAATTCCAGCGCAATAAGAACTCTATCTAGTACATCTAAGTAAATACTAATATATTTAGAAAAATGATTAGCTCAAGTTATTTTTAGAATCTTTTTATGTCACGGCGTGACACTTTTTTTACAAAATTTAAAACTGCTTAACTGAAACCACAATTGAGTTTTTATCAACATCAATGACCAAGATTATTGTGTGACCAACTTTTTTTGACGTTTTCAACAAAGACTACGAAATATAAGTATGTTTTGCATTGGCAACATTTGGAGGATGAATGCTCAGCTATCCTTGAGGCTTTCTTTTGGAATAATAGAGCCTCCTTAAGGGATAGTTGTAAATCCATTGAGAATTAGATGTAATACGTGCATTTCTACAACTACTATGTTGCTTTGTTTTGATCTTTCAAGGGTTTAACATGCCTCTTACTCATGCTGAACGTCAAAAGAAATATCGTGAAAGGCAGTTAGAAAAAGTAGTTAATGAAAAAGAATCAAAAAGGAGAAAAGAAAGAAGACTTGCTAAATTGGAGGCTCAGCGAGAAAAAAAAAAGGCAACGAAAGAGAAAGAGCCGACAAAAAATAGCAGAATCAAAATCTGTAGTTGCTATATCACCTTCCTACAAATCTGCGAACACTCTTGGAAAAGCTGTTAAAGAGAGCCGAGTCAGCGCTACCAAAATCACCCAGAAAGAGGGCTAAAGTTGTACAAAAACTTTTAACAAAAACGAATGAAATCCCTAGCCCAGAAAAAAATACTTAATGAAAATGCATTAGATACTATAACTGTAAAATTGGTTCTTGATTTTTACCAACGTGTTACCAACGTAAAAGAGATACCATTGTGGTGAGATTAAAGAACAAGAAAGAAACTGTACATTAACGTCATTTGTATATGAACGTTAATGAAGCTTATGCTGTTTTTAAATGTGATTATCCTGAAGAATCAGTTGACAAATCAAAGTTTGTTAGTTTACGCTCACTACATGTGCTTTTGCCTAGTTCAATGTCAAGAAACATTTGTTGTTGTCAACGACATCAAAATATAATCCTTAACCTAGAAACCCGGCACAAGTTTGATTCAAATTTTCCATTGTATTCACATGAATTTCCTCTTAGTATGTGATATTGAAATGATTGTATGTGATAGTGAAAAATACATTTGTTATAATAATATGTGTACAACATGCAAAGATGCTGCAAAATTTCATAATCTATATGTTTTAAATGAAATTGACAAGAATAAATGCATTACATGGTACCAATCGGAAAAAGTTGCAGATGATAATGGAAAAGAATATATTAAAAAAATTGAAAAAAAGGGAAGAGTTAATGATCTTTACAGCACCTTTTCAAAATCTTTAATTTCATTTCTTTGGCATTATTTTATTAAACAGAAACAATCAAAGACATATCGTAATCATAAGGTCCAACTTCAAAGTAATCCAGACACAGCCGTTCTTCAAGTGGATTTTGCTGAAAATTTTTCAACTTTGTGGCAAGATGAAGTGTAGTCAGCACATTGGCACAAAAAGCAAGTTACTTTGTTTACTGCTGTATTATGGTACCGAAATTCATGCTCATCAGCTGTCATAGTTTCAGATGATTCAAGCCATTCCGAAGAATCTATTCTTGTATTTGTTCATAATTTATCATCTAACCATATTGAATCAAGTATTAAAATACAACAGGTTTGGACAGACGGGCCGAGTAATCAATTTAAAAATCGTTTTATTGCATCAGCAATACCCTGGTTGGAGGAACAGCATGATTTAAAATTAATCTGGAACTTTTTTGCTGCTTCACATGGAAAAAGAGCGGTAGATGCTATTGGTGGGACCGTTAAAAGAATAGCAACGCAAAAAATAATCCAAAGAAAATTTATAATAACTGATGCCATAAATTTTCATGAAGCTGTTAAAAATGAGACTAGTTTCAAATTCTATTTTGTTTCTATAGAAGATATTATAAATAAAATAAAAAATTTAAAATTGATGAGTTAATTACAAAAGCACCAGCAAAACCAGGAATATTTGCAGCGCACCTATTTCAATACAATAATGGGAAAATAGAAATGCGACTTTATTCAAGTGCCAAGTATTTTGTGAAACAACTTACGTCTTCAGATAAAATCACCGAAAAACTTTAAAACTTGTATATATGACAGCAATATAATATGGACGCGATTTGACACTGTATAGTATGGGCGTGTTCTGAAAATTACTATGTAAGAACTACTTTTATGAAGACGTAATTATATATTTGTCTAATACCTATCTATTAAGTCTTAAATTTATTAAAAACAGCCCTTTAACCTGGTTTATAATTATCCAAATGTGTCTGGTCACGCTATGACGTTTACCACTAGTTAATAAAAGGTCCGCCAGTTCGAAATTTAATTAAAAAAATGTAATTTAGCTATAAAACTTGTAAGAGTAATGTCTAAACTTTTTGTCTAATGCCAAGTTAATAATTCAGTTCATCTATATTAGCTGAATTGCGGTGTTGATCTAAAAACTAAAAAATAATGAGTTTTATATTTTCTTGCATGAATGAGAGGCTAATATATCCTTTTTTTTTCTTGTTTTTTGTAGCATCTATTACGAGTTAACTAAATAGCAAAAAAAATTCTTTTTATATCTATTTTAATATTAAAATATCAAAGGCTTAAGACAAAAAAAAAAACGGTTGTCACGCAGTGACGATCATGGTATTGCTCAATAGGTAGTTTATATTAATTTGAAAATGATTAACATTCTTTTAGATCAACAAAGAGACACACGAAGTTTCCTTGTTTTATTTGTATCTGGGACAGTCATGACAAGCAACACCATTATTTACAGAAGGTTTGGTCAATACGGGAAGAACTACGTAATTTACATTTATAAATACTATATATTTTTACTGAAAAAGAGGATATAATGAAATAGTCATGACAACGTTTGTTCTTCTGCTTTTAATTTATTATCAAATAAACCTTATGCAAATATTTTTTGATCATGTTGTAAAAAATTATTTTCTGAATAAGATGATTTTTCGACATAATTTTTTTTGTTAAGAGTTACGTTTTGGGCCGCGTTATATTTTTGTTTTAAAAATAAAATGTTCTAAAAATAGGCATAAAAGCGAATTTGGTACAATGAACTTACTTTTGAACGTATATTTGTATAACTTTTTTCTCAGTTTAAGAATCTTTTTTCAATATCAAGTTCATCTTCTCAACCACCAAAATCTATACCTATCAACTACGAGAAAAAGTAACTACATAATCTAAACCACTGTCTTCTAACCCCATACTAACACCTGCTAAAAACATGCATGTTAAAAAAATATTTTCAATTTTTGTTCGTTGTTTTTTATGGCTTAGAAACGCTTTAAGGGGCTGTCCATTAATTACGTCAACAATTTTCCAGCATTTTTTACCTCTCCCTCCCCCTTGTCAACAAGTTGTCAAACATTTAGAGACCCCCTAAAAAATGACGTCAACGTTCAATTACCCCCCCCCCCCCCTTTCTTCCAAAAAAAAATTCATATGGAAAAAAAACAACAACCATATTTTGAATAGAATAGTTTACAACTAAACAAAAAAGAGATTAGGAGTAAGCTATTTAAAGAGCAATTTAAAATTACAAATGCTTGGTCTGCAATTTAAAATTACAAATGCTTGGTCTGCAATTTAAAATTACAAATGCTTGGTCTGCAATTTAAAATTACAAATGCTTGGTCTGAAAAAGAAATGAAGAAAAGTAAAAGGTATTAAAAAAATTTTATTAAACTTTTAACTTAAGAACATATTTTCAGTTTATACAAATTATAGATGTAATTACAAAAACTTACTCCGAACAAAGATTAAAGTGTTTACACCTTACACGTTTAAATTAGAACATGTTTCAAATTAATGCAACACTTCAATGTCCTCCTCACTTTAACTTTATAATTAGTTCAATTTTATAGTAAAAGTCAATTATTTCTAATAGAGTTTAGTAAACGGTAAATGCATTTTCCAAGCTGTATAAACCAAGGGTCCGCAAACTTATGAGACAGAAGAGCCAAAAGTTGTAATTTACAAAGTTTTAGTCTACTGTGCAAACAAAAAAGATTTATGTAAGTAAATGGGTAACATTATACTATTTAAACGTTATTACCAGGGGTCGGCAACCTGCGGCTTGCAAGCCTCGTGTGGTTCTTTCGATGTCAAGATGCGCCTCATTAGCTCCATGCACAAATATTGTTATAAGAGCTACCAACATCTTCATTTCAAATCTTTACAAATTATCTACCAAATCTTTCCTTCAATATTATAATAATATTTATGCATGGAGCTAAATAGCCGCATCAACGCAGGTTGCCGACCCTTGGTATAAACGTTTAAATAATATAGTGCAGACCAAGTACTTACATAAATCTTTTTTGTTTGCATTGCAGACTAACCAAAAACAACTTTGAAAATATAATAAAGTTACGAGTAAACATCTTGTGTGTGCTTATTTAGTTGTGCTTTAAAAAGATCCGTACGTGTCGGATCTTTTTAAAGCACAACACGGGTTTTAAAAAGTAGGAACATAAATACCTTTATTAAAATACTGAAGGTGTAGCGAGTATGTAACACAGGGTTACAAACGCTGCCTAATTTTCCTTTTTTTAAATAACTAAATTTATAAAAAAAAGTAACATTCTTGACGTCAACTTGTCTTGACCTCCCCCCCCTCCCCCTGCCAACAATTGTCAAAAAAGCTCAGACCCCCTCTCCCCCCTATTTTGTTGACGTAATTTATGAACAGCCCCTAATCCACTTTTACAGTTTTCCTCTTCGTAAGTTGCTAATTTAATTAACTAATATTTTGTCTGTTAAAAGCATTTGAAAAATTTAAATAAATAAATCATAATATGGTTTAACATACTATGCTAAAGCGTCTGAGATAAAATCTTGTTTTTTCACAAGTTAATAATGCAAGATTTTCTTTTGACAAAGACATGTTGATTTTCAGATACTAGATTATTTGAATATTGATAATCTTTTATTTTTTTTTTTTTTGAGTCTAATCCAATTTTTTTTTTTTTTAAACTTATCCACTCTCAACATAACTGCCAGCAACCAATTTAATTTGGGATGTACTAGAAAAATAATGATCATTATTAAAGAGTAAGGTTGCTTGAGAAAAAATCTAATAAATTTTTTAGGGCACAAAGAGGTAGATGAAGTAGTATAAGGATGCATCCTTATACTGTATCTTTCCCAGATACTTTGCTAAATGACTAGTTAACCAATAATGAGTTTAGTTTAATGAAACTAGAGATGTTAACTCGTTTGAGTGACCATGATAATATATGTAGAAAAGAGAAAGAGATGGAACCTTTTAAGGCTGGCACAGTGGCCCGAGCTACTTTGTTGTCTCAGTCCTGATAACTAACTCAAAGTTGTTGTCAATTACTAAGAGTTCTTTATATGGCTTTGATAATGCACACCAAAAGTGTGCATTATCAAATAGCATTGTTAATACTCTGATACTTTACAGATGTTGATAGAAAACTGTAAAAATGGATTAGAGCGTTTCTAAGCTATAAAAAACAACGAACAAAAATTAAAAGCATTTTTTGTTGTATGGTAAATTATATTAGATTATATTTTGAAAAATTCTTACATTTTTGTCATTTTTATATTGATGTAGAGTGACAAAGATCAGTTATGACAGAGAAAGTGAAAATGAGGATTCTGAAAAATTCTGATCTATTGTACAGTGTAGAAGTAATTTTTTTTTACAAATTTGGTTTATTAGCTTTTCGTTATTTAGAAGTATATTTATATTTATTATTTGTAGAAGTTAACATTATTTGAGATTATTTTTGTATTTTAAAGAAATAAGATGTTAGTAAATTCAACTATTGTCATTAAAAAGCCCCAGCAATCCTATTACAAACTCTCATCAAGCAGCAAATCCAGAGTTGATCATCAATTGCAACAGTGAGTTTCATTTGTGTGTATATCAAGATTTATTTATATATAAATTAATGTAATGTTCTATATAAATGATATAGAAATTCATGAAGTTGTAAAAATTTGGCTCAAACTTTTCATAATGTAATTTTCATTAAAAAAATAATAACTACACAAAGTATAGAGCCGTGGATGCAAATCACGCAAAATATGGAACCGTAGATGTTACAAATAAATTTGAAAGTATTTGTATTAAATCTTCAAAATCATTATTTTACTTTTAGTAATGTGTTTTAATAATTATCATGTGTCTATTAAATAAATTAAAAAGTAACATGCTGACGACTAGAAAAATTTTTGTATAATTAGTTTTTATTACCAATTTGATTAGTGAAACATTCTAAAGACTTGAATATAAAGAATAGCGAACAATTTTCACCGCCTATTGCTTTAACTCCTGAAAGCGCAACATCAGTTCCAACGTTGAGTTCTACTATTGCAGAAAATTCTCTAAAGTAACAACATAATTTACCCAATTTTAAATCTTGACAAACTGCTAAAGTTCAAACAGTTTAATATAAACCATCCCCTGAATGGGTTAAATACAAATGTTTTAAAAATTCAAAAAAAAATGATTTGCTTTGAGTTTGGTTTTTTTTTGTTTTTCAATTGTTAACGGATAAAGATAACTGTTTACGATAATTATTTTGTTAAGACTCTGGTTTAAGTCAAACCGCAAACCTGCAAACTATACTTAATTTGATAACAACTTTGGTTATCAATGTTGAGGAGATAAAAAAAACTCTAAAAGTGCATACGTCACTATTGCATTCTATTAAACACAAAGTGCGAGTGAGTGAAGAAGAAATACTTGATTTGCTAGAAGATATAAATTTGCCACTGACATCTATAGCAGAAGTTGACACATCGGAGAAAAAGTTACTTTGCGTAGAGAAAAAAAAGTTCTTGTGAATTTAAAACAGTTTACAAATTTAACTAACTCAAGTTTAGTAAGGATTAATTTCATAAAACAAATTGGGTTTAAGATTGGATGCTATGATACCATTTTAAAAAGTAATATAGGTGGGTTGAACTCTGATTGTGGAATAATTATATCATTACTCAATCAGAGGTATGATATAACTTTCAGAATGATATGACTATCAGAAATCAGGAAGGAGAAATAATTAAAATAATTTTTGTTCCTGATCTGATTGGTAAGAGTTTTTAACTTATTTTAGCGGCATCACTTACTTGATTTGCTCAAGATTAAATTTTTTAATTCTAGTTAAACTTAACTTATGTATTAAAATTTGTTTTTTAATATTTTATAAAAAACTTTTTCGGCTAAAAATGTTGCCGCGTGCGGCTTGTATAAAAGAAGTGTGATCGAACGTGACTTTACATGATTAAGAGAGACAGTTATTTTATGTCATTTTTTTAGGCAAAACATTTATCGGACATTAGTGAAGACCTTCGAAACTTTGTCATGAGAGCAATGTTGTTCGACTTGATGGCCATTTTGCTCGTCAATATAATTTGACAGGGCAGAAGAGAAAGAAATTGTTTAATGCACAGTTGCTTGCAAAGTTTTTTTTAGTAATATAAATTTATGCATAACCCTAGTTATTATAGATTACTTTAATTAATTATTTTAATACAGTGTAGTTTTCTTGCAATCATAGGTGCTGTGAAACTGAACCCAAACACAAAACAATGCACTATTAAAGATATTGAAATTGAAATGGTTTTTTAACGCTAGAGATCGTGGCACTAATGGCCGTCAATTTGCAGTCACGAAAACTTTAAAGGCGGCTCTCAGTTGAGATTGATGGGCAAAAACTCTTCCGATCTCTTTCAATATCTTAATAATAATTTTTTTTTATAAATGAAAAAAAACTCATCAAAATTGGTAGTATTTTATGTAAGAGTTACTTTTTTTTAATAAAGTCTTTAAAATACCGAGCTGATTTGCGTAATCGATAATTTTAATATACGCATTTATACCTGCATCCATTTGTAAATTGTGCATGCTCATAAACAATTAAAAGTATAGAGTTCAATATTTTTTATTGTTTACGTACAGATATTATACGATTGAATTGTGTGTAAATACATCCCAGCCAACATTGATATGCGGGGCCCATACGGGTTGTCAACTGGGTCCCGTATGGGAAGACCAACGGTATCCCGCCAGATCTTGGCCACGGTTTCCTTATGGGGTCCTTATGGGTATGCCCACCGGGTA
The DNA here is from genome assembly GCF_038396675.1 of Hydra vulgaris. Lineage (NCBI taxonomy): Eukaryota > Metazoa > Cnidaria > Hydrozoa > Anthoathecata > Hydridae > Hydra > Hydra vulgaris. The sequence continues at coordinate 38,775,727 of NC_088920.1, forward strand.
TCCCGTATGGGTCCCAATCAAATCTCGCTCTTAAAAACCGTAAAGGGCTCATTTGGGTTTGAAACTGGGACCCTTATGGAAAACTCATCGGGAACCCGCCGGATCTTGGCCACAGTTTTCCTCTGGGACCCATATGGCTATGCCCGCTGGGTATCCCGTAAGGATCCCACGAGGTTTAACTATTGCAAATCTTGCAAAACTACGTTCAAATGTTTAAAACTTACAGAAAAAGCAAATTTATATGTAACTTGATTGGTTTATTTCAAACAAAATAATTAAAATTACACTGTCGAAATTAAGCAAACTTTTAAAAGATTTTTAATCGTGATTCAAAAGCTTTTCACGATTATCTCGCGAATTGGAAGCTTTTGATTGTTGTTAAAACAACTTCTTTGAAAACCTCTATACACAATATCTCGGTTCAATATGACCTGTAAAAAAATTTAACTGTTAGTCTTAAATTTTATAGGTAACACATACATTAATTTTAATATGTTACAAAACTCTTACGATTTCCATTAAAACTCTTCAGATAAGAAATGTAATTTTCACCATCGAAGACAGAAAAACATAACCTCTAATTTTATAATCGACATCTATTTCAACGTATTAAAATGAACTTGTAATAAATAAGCACATGCTTGTGATTCATATAATAAACTAATAAATAAATTATATAAAACTATTATATAAATATAATTTTATATTTATATTGAATATAATTCGATGTATATTGTTTATAACTTTACATATATATATATTGTATATAACTTTATACATAGGGGAGAGTGGGGCACCATGAGGCATGGGACACCATAAAACAAAGCAATTATTCAGCGATATTAAAGTATTGTGACAAATCCTTTTGAGTTGTAATTAGTTACTACAAGATGTATTGTTTAATGTATTATTTAAATCAGAATATGTCAATAATATTGCGAGAGGTTCAAACTTGTGTTTTTTACGTTGCAAAGTAACTTATAAATTTGTGGAGCTGTTGCGCTTTACGATGTTTTATTCACTCTAGGTCTTTTATTCACTCACCCTATTCTTTGGAAAGTGCTTCTGTTTTGTAAATTATATTTCATGAGCTCTTCAGTGTAGTAGTTTTTGAAGAACAAAAACCTGTCATCTTTTTCTATCAGATCGTATGGGGTACCATGAAACAGTTTTTGTGGGCACCATGAAACTAAATTAATGTACCGTTTTAAAAACTACTCGATAGTCAAGCATACTTTAATTAGTTCCCGGCGAGAAATATCGACTTCTATACTTTAATGCCTCACCTAACTTGGTAAAAAAAATCGGTGGACCATTAAATAAAGTTTATGTAGCAAAAATAAATTTTACATTATTTAGTATTTGTGCATGTAGTATGATGATGTACTTATGTAGTTACAAAATTAATTTCGTCTTGTAAACAAAATATAAGTTACAAAAGTTTTAAATTATAATAAATTATAATAAATTATGTCTTATAAACAAATTATAAGTTACAAAAGTTTACATTGACATAAGTTTGCTTTATTAACGCTTTTTTATTGAAGGATTAACATTCATTTAATTTATGTTTTTATACTGATTTCTACTAATATATAAAATCTATTTATGTTAATTAAAGCTCAGCGTGGTATCAAATCATGATATGACCATGAATTGAATTTTTATACATTGTTTAACTTATTATAACTCAGTTATAATAAGTAAGCACATGGTCATGATCTATATAACAACTATTATCTTTTTTTAATTATCGTTATTTATATTAAAGTAATCTAGTTAAATTAAAGTTTTATAATAAAAAATTGAATGCAAAAGTTCATATCGATAAAAATTTTATCATATTGTAAACATAAGTTAAGTATTATAAGTATTTACAAGTATAAGTATTGTAAGTATAAGTTATTATTATGTATTATTGTTAATATTACAAGCGTACAATTTTAAATCAAAGTCAAAAAATATCAATAAATAAAAAATGCAGTTGATGCATAATAATAAAGCCATATTTTGCATTTATATATAAACACTTAATATTTATATCTGACGGTGGGTAAACTTTGTTAACATCAGTCATTTTGCTTGCATAAAATATAGAAAAATCAATGGAAAAGAGTGGATCAGTAAAAACAATTTAAAAGCTTTAAATTCCCTAAATATAACATATCCATCACAACATTCGCCTGTTTGCTCTTTTTAAATGTTTCTGACTAAAACAATATTTTGATTAACCTCAAAGCTGTTATTACCATCACTAGCAGAAACAAAACTTTATATTTTGATCATTGTAAAAATGCAATCAGTGTCTCAATGAAATAATTACTGCATATTTAATAGTAACTGGAACATAAGTTAAACGTATATGTTAAACTTTGTAAATTTTTTTAAAAAAATATAAAAAAATTCTTTTATAATAGTAAAAAATAAATGAAATTCTAAAACAACGTCTTTTTAATGAAGTTTTGCAGTAAAAAAATACACTGAAAAAAAAATTTCTCTTTAATTACAATGTAAATATAATGTAAAAAAAAAAAATATAATGCATAAAAGTTAAGTTTTTAAATTTATTTCGCGCACAATACGAATTATAAATGGCAACCATCGAGTAAGTTTTGTAATGTTTTTTTTATTATTTGATTAAATCTTTTTCGTAAACCCAGACAAAAACCATACGGTACCCGTCTGTCAATCTTGGTTGGGATGTTTATGTCAATGACTTACAAAATTGCATACAACATTTTTAATGATTAAATCAACTGTTTTATTGAGTATTAAACCTTTCTTACAAACTTAATAAATTATAAATTGTTTTCTTTAGTTTTTGATATACAATTTTGCACTCATCACACATTTCAATTTTAAAAATTGTTTTAAAATGTAATGAAACTATTAAAATGTCTTTCAAGTATCCAAAGCTAATATAAAAGTTATTTTAAAATATCTTAAAATTAAAAATAGCTGAGCTAGAGTTATTTCTTCTAATAAAAGAAAATGCGAGATGTCACGTTGTGACTTAACCCTTTAAAGAGTATACCATGAAATATATAAAATATTTGAATAAAAATTGTTGTTTTTAAAACTTTATTTGTTCATAAAAAATTATCAATAATTTTAATTTTTAAATTTTTTACTTTAAATGCTCTAAAATCAAATGTTTTTGAGTCTAGTGTCTTGAATTGGAATTTTGGGTACAGCCATTTTAATAAAACAGTTTAAATGTTTACAATTTTCAGCATCGCTGAAAAAAATTAAATTTTCGTAGAACATTATTCGTTCAATGATATGAAATTTCGTTTGGTCGGGATAGATTTATTGTGACAGGTGATTGTTATTTTGTAAAGTAAACGTGTGCTGTTATTGAATTTGTAGTCTGTTAAGTCTGACAAACTTAGCGGTCAAATCGATGTGAATCATTTATTTTTTAAATTTTATTTAGGTGCCCCAAGAAGTCCTTACGATCTTATCACAGAGCACCGCGGAAGAGCATCTAATTAAAAGTTCACGCCTCCTTCTTAATTGATGTCGCAAAACTAGCCCAGAGGCGGGGTTTGAACCATTTCGTAGTGTACACTTATTTGAATCATTTCGTAGTGTACACTTATTTTTTGTTTTTAAGGTAATAAAATCTTTAAAAATGTGTAATGATTTTATTACCTTAAAAATTATTTTTTTTTAATTGATTTTACATTGAAACATAAAACATAATATTTTATATACATTCACTTCATAAATATTAAGTACTTTTATATTTTTAAATATAAACCTTGAATGCGTAAGTCGATTTTCAAAACAAACTAAGCGTATTGCATGTTTCTGACGATGATAAAGAGTACGCAACTTACTTTTGCTTGTACTTCCCCAAGCAATATTTGCATAGTTAATATAACTATGCATAAATGAGTAATAGAGTTGGATTAAAATGGTTTTGTTTAAATAATTTCTTGACTTATAGAGGACTCCTATATTTATATATAACTTATAACTTTAGTGCAAATGTAGTCAATATGCGGTTTCCATGTAACATTCTCATCAAGATAAAATGCCAAGAAAACAAGTAAAAGTTTCCCTTTTTATTTCAAGTTCATCAATAAGAATTATTGTCATGGTTGTTGGTAAAAAACGTTTTTTAGATATAGGGTGAAACAGAATGTATTTTGTTTTATCAAAGTTTAAGGCTAATTTGTTACATTTTAACCATACGCATTTAAGTTCTTTATTTATATCAGAAAACAGCTCATTAATACTACTGTTTGATAAGAACAAATTCGTATCATCAGCAAACATAATACTCTGAAGATTGGCTACTTTACTTAAATCATTAATATAAATTAAAAATTATAAGAGGACCTAGAATAGAGCCTTGTGGAACACCACAGGTTATTTCAATATAGTCACTTTGAAGGCCATCATTAGAGGTATTGCATTCTATTTGATAAGTAACTATGAAACCATTTTAGCATATTGTTATTAATTCCATAATGTTCGAGCTTTTTAAGCAATATTTTATGGTCAACGGTATCGAAAGCCTTCGAAAGATCAATAAAGACTCCTAGGGTATATTGTTTTTTAATCGAAAGATTCTGAAATTTTCCTAACAAATTGAATAATTGCGTGCTCAGTTGAAATATTTGTTTAAATTGTTTGGTATATAGTATATTATTTTGGTCAAAATATTTAAATATTCTATTATATATTATTCTTTCTAATAATTTTAAAAAAGTTGAAAGAACCGAAATTGGGCGATAGTTGTTAATATTTGTTTTATCGCCTTGTTTATAAATTGGTATAACTTTCGCAATTTTCAATTGGTCCGGAAAAACTCCTTGTTTTATAGATGCATTAAATACTTTATAAAGAATATCTTTCAGACTTTCATAACAATCAGCAACTATGTTACCATTTACTTCATCAGCATCAATACTTTTATTTCTTTTTAGAGATTTAAAGGCTCTATCAAGCTCTTTTCAGCCTTTTGTAATGAAAGGACTGTTAAAGGTTTTATGACTTATTAATTTTTCACATACTGGAAAGTTTGCGTCATGTATTAAGTAGAATGTTTCGAAGAATTTATTATAAATAGTACTTGCATCTTCATTAAAGTTGATATGCCCCCAATGAAGTAATGTTAGTTGATGTTTAAAATAATTTATTTTTTTGTCGTTGTAAATACGTTTTTTTACAGTTCTATTTTGTTTAATTTTATTAGATAATGTTGTGTTAAAGGTTAGGAAAATAGGGAAGTGGTCCGATAAATCAGTTTTTATGATACCTTTTTGGATGGAGTTATCAAAGATGTCTGTAGTAAAAATATTGTCAATGAGGGTAGCAGAATTCTTAGTTACTCTAGTTGGATGATTGATTAGGGGAACTGCGCCTGCTAAAAAAATTTCATCATAGAAACTTCTCACTTTTTTGTCGTCGTTATAAATAAAACAGTCCATATTACAAACCCCCAATTATAAAGTTTTTTTTTTCTTTCGTTGTTACCAGCGTGAACTATACTATGTTGCAAATAAGAGCTAAAATTTTCGCACGCGCCGTCAGGTGGCTTATAGCAGCTGCTTATAATTATGTTTTTTCCTTTGTTAATAATTAATTCAATTGTTGCGATCTCTTTATCTTCGTCAGAAATGCTCAAATCGCTCTTTTAACTTTAACTTTTGCAATGTTTTCTTTAACGTAGGGGAACCTGTTGTACCTTTGACCACTTTTTGCTTTAAGGCGTTTTTTGCGTAGCCTATTGAGTAAATGCAAACCATTCAAACTTTATAATATTCTCTTATATTTTGCCCAAAAATTATACTTAGAACTTTTTTTTCATTTGACCAAGAAGTATCTTTTTCCCGCGTTTTAAAAAAAGAAGTCTATTGGTCAAAGGTACAACACGTACGTTGTACCTTTGACCGATGCGCGTTGTTCCTTTGACCAAAATGTTATTATTAAAAAATCATGCAATGTTTGAACCCTTTTTAATATTTTAGCTTGTTATATATTATATAGAAACTTTTGGTCCATCTTATATCAATAAAAAAAATCTAATTATTTTGTAATCAATCCTAATTGTCTAAAAAAAACTAGAAAAATCAATCCTTACAATCTTGCAAAGACTTGTGTATTAAGGTTACGATACTCAGTATTACTAATTTTTTTCAATAAAATCAGTTATTATAACTATTTAGATAAAGTCACATATTTTCTTTAGTTAGATGCTACTTACATGAAATAATTAGGATTAAGGTCCAAAACTTTAAACGCGATTTAATTGTACAAAACATATTTTCTAATATATACAGTTATTTTTATTATTTTAGATAAGAAAAGAGCAAAAATATATTTTTATAACTTATGTTAGCTGGCGGTCTATATTCATTTACATATGATCATAATGCTTTTTATAGAAAATATCTTAATGATGACAACAAAAAATACAATGATAAAAGAGTAAAATATATTAACTATTGCAAATAGTCAGATCAACATCAAACATAAGATACTGACGCTTAGATGAACCATGACCAATACTTGGTGGTGGAAGTTTCATAATAATATCCTTAAGTTCCAAATCATAAAGATTGTCATCTTCTCTTATAAACTTGTTACAAAAGTCTCCTGATTTCTTAAGATACTTAATTTTGTAAACTATACCAACAACTTCTAAAACTTCTGCTACATAAAATCTAAAGCATTTCTTTCCAGCCAACTTGACAATTAAAAAATCTCCAGAAACAATTTCACTTTCATTATCAAGTATATTTACTCCAAAATCAATTTCATTAGAGCTTTCATCATTTAAACATGTCAGACTGACTAAAAATAATCTGCTTTGCCATTTTTTTTCTTTTGCTTGAAGAGGTCTTTTTAAATTGTTGGTTATTAGATTTTGAATCTAGAATAACTTTAATTTCAGGGGTATCAGTTAAAATACATGATTTTCTATTACGTCTTTTTGAAGTATTTGTTTTTCTTAATTTGGCTTTAGGATGAGGTCGTATTATCTCAGGTGAAACAATTGATCTTGATGGTAAACTCACAGTAGGGATTTCCCCTAAAACAATAGATGACGTTGATGGTACACTGGATGGAGCAGTTTTAACATCAATAATCTCATTAGAAAGGCAAGCTTCAGTATTTACTATTGGCCTATCAGTAACATTTGCAGCTAAAAAGTCAATATCAGTAAAAATATTTTCATTAAATGGATAAAATCCAGTACATTTAAAACTGTTTATAATATTATTTGGTACAAAAGCATGAGGATAAGCTTGACCAACAAGGTAAGATATATCATAAATTGTGACTGGTTTACCAGCATTGCCTGGTGATATCATCCAGTTATTCATGGCATTGTTATAAAAAGTTTTAAATGGTCCAAAAACACCACGATCAAGAGGTTGCATTTTATGGGTTGTGTGAGGATGAAATGTCATTAAAACTATGCCTGATTTTTTTGCTAACTCAATAACAGAAATGTTTACATGACTCTCATGATTATCCATTAATAAAAGAACAGGTTTTTTAATTGACGGTCGCACATTACTAATAAAATGTTCAAGAAATTGCACAAAAATGACTTCATTTGACCATCCAGACTTATTAGCTGCTCCTACACTTCCAGGAGGACAATTATTTAACATGTAGTCTTTGAATTTAGCACGTGGAAATACAAGTAATGGTGGGATGTTATTTACAGTAGCATTAATGGCTGCAATCATTGTTACATTGTTGCCTCGTTCAGCACTAGTTATACTCCCTATTCGTTTTTTACCTTTTGGAGCTAGAATTTTTGGTGGTACGTGGACTGTGGTAATTCCTGTTTCATCACAGTTCCAAATATTTGATGGGTCAAAATGATAACGTTCTAAAACATTTTTGTAATTTTTATATACAATTCTTACAGTTTCTCTATTGAATGCAGAAGATCTACCAAGACTTGTAGGTTGTGGTTTACGTAGAGATAGCTTGTTATTATATCTTTTGCGAAAATCTCGCAGCCATTGTTCACCTGCACATTTATTTTTCATCCATGAAGTTTCAATTTTTTTATGATTTGCTAAAGCATACTCATATGCAAAGGATCTTATCTGCTTTAATGTAAGTCCATAATGCATATTTGCAGCATCTGCCAAGTAGTTTACTAAAATTAATTCTTCTTCAGTTGAGAATACTGTTTTTGGTTTGGTATGTGAATATAAATATTCGCAACTACCAGATTTTTTAAACTGCTTCAACTGATATATTAAAGTTGACTTTTTAATGTTGCAATGTCTTACAGCTTCACTTAAACTCATTTTTTGTTGAAGCACAAAATTCACTGCATTTAGCATATCCATTTCGGAAATCTTTTTGCGAAAAACACCAATCTTGCTCCTTGGCATTTTAAAACTAAAATATATTAACAAAATTAATTAACTATTTCGATACATTTAATTCCCTATAGCTGAGCAGAAACTAGGTAATAAAATGAACTTGACAATAATATTGCTTCAGCTGTCCAACTAACTAAATTAACAAAATTGATTATTCTAAGTGTAGTAGTGGTTCAAGAATAAATAGTGAATTGCATTAAAATTCAATGGAATTATTTCATCATCATAATACTAGAAACAATTTTGCATTAAAAAGCAATAAAGCACAGACGACGCCTAATAAGGTAGATTATAAATTTTATAATCTTGCCCTCTTAAAGTCCGCAAATACCGAGGAAGCAGTTTTTATTGGTCAAAGGTACAACGTCCTTGACTGGTCAAAGGTACACGAGATGGGTTTCTTTAACAGTTATTGTCTTAATCCCCATTTACGGTCAGACATAATCATCCAAAATTTTCCATAATAAAAAAAAGATGTTGGGTAATGTTTATAATGTCGTAGATGAATCAAACAACAATTTATCACAGTTTTAAAATCAGAATAAGATTAACACAAATATTTACTTTTTAAGAGTCAAAACTTATAATTGCTTGTGGATCAATACCATCTATCCCAAGTATAATGTTTTACGATAAGAAGAGTTGTCATGGACTACTATTTCAAATGACACTTCCCGTTTTTTTTAAATAATAATAGTAAGCCAACAGAGTAGAGTGACCAAAGGTACAATGTGGTCAAAGGTACAGCAGGTTCCCCTATATCAGAACTCCTCCACCGCATTTATTTGTTTGTCTTTCTAATGAGACTAATTCATAATTAGTCAAAAAAACAAAAAAGTTCGAAAGTAGAGCGCCAAGTTTCCGTAACACATTTAATATTAAAAATGTTTTCAGTTTCTTCTAGAAAATGCCGAAAGTTTTCATTATTTTTGCTTAAACTCCTTATAATAATGTGGAGTATTCTGATATTTTCACTGTTTATATCATTTACATTTTTAAAAAGAAATTCTTTAATGGTGCTGGGGTAATGATATAAACTGTCTGTGTACATATCACTAAAAAAATTTACATCTGGGTCCGCGTTTTCATCTGATATAATGTATTTTTCGTAAAAATTATAGGTTAGCGATTGAAAGTCATTCATTTTTATAATTATTTTTTCATGTGCACAGGTTTAAAGAATTTCTTTTTGTTACTGTTATTATTAATCGCATGTTATCAGTTTGTTATAGACAACTTTTGCTTACTTACCTGAGGATCTTAATTCTTTAGCTTGTGCAAAGAGTATTTTTCTTTTTTCAATCGTTCTTTCGCTGTAGTCGTCTTAATGGACGATCGCTTGTAAATGATAAAGAATTTGTTAAAACAATCGATAAAAAGGAGAAAACCGCCTGATCGTCATTTGTGATTGTTGTAAAGAACATAATAAAAAAATAATAAAGTTGAAAACTATTTAGATCTAATGTTAAAACCCTTCTGTGATTTTTGATGTCGTTTGAACGAATAGCGATAATGATGTCATTGAACGAACAGCGATAACATTCCACGAAAAATTTTATTTTTGTCAACAATGCCGCTTCGTAGAAATAGCTCTTGTGATTTTGCCGACCACGAGATATTTTGCTGATCACGAGATAATTTCCTATTTTATGATTGGTTTCAAATGATTTTTTTTATTTTCACTATTTACTAAAATAATAAATAGTGAAGTAAAAAATTAGCATTTAAAACGCTACCTAATAAAACAGCAATTGACAATCATTTGCGAAATACTTGAGAGTTATTTGTTTTTCTTTGGGATTGTTATTTTATGATATTCATTTTGATTTATAGCTTACTGTTCACTAAAATATATTTATTAAGTTCAATATAAAAATATATATATATATATATATATATATATATATATATATACATGTATATATATATGTATATATATATATGTATATATATATATATATGTTTATATATATGTATATATATATATATTTATATATATATGTATATATATATATGTATGTATATATATATGTATATATATTTGTATATATATATATATATATATATATATATATATATATATATATATATATATATATATATATATATATATATATATATATATATATATATTTGTTTGGAAATCAAAAAATTAATTTTAAAATTATAAATGTAATATTTAAAAATCAGTGAGAACATTGCATTATTTTGTTTCTTAAAGATTATATAACAAATAACAACTATTATTTTTTTTATTTTAATGCAAGCATATTTATTATGTTTTATATGAAAACTTTTAATTTGAAAACGTCAAAAAAAATTCGTTTCAACTTAAAAAAAAGCATGTTATTTTTTTGTTCAAGTTATAAGACAAACAACTGACTCCAAAAAAAATGTTGTAATTTTCAAAATAGGGGTTACCGATTTGACAAATTGTCACAAAAATGTTAAAGCATAAAGCTTTTAATCTTTATTATTTTTTTGGCAATTTTAAATTCTTGAAAAAGGCTTTGTCAAAGAGATTTAAAAGTTTTGAGAGAAAAAGTTAAATTAAGTCCAAGGTTTAAACACTTATTAATAATCAGACCGTTTCTGTGTAGGAAATGACAATCCATCAACTGCAGAGAAGTTATATATTAATTCTTTCAGCTTAATGTTGAAGTAGCTTCAAAATGTGAATCTTCATTTGAAAAAACAACTAGAATCATCCCTGACCCAACTATTTTCTTAAAATGTGATTTAAAAAAAAACAACTTACAGACAAAAATGCATAGATTCAAATCCTTTAGAATGATATTCTGATATTACAAGAGTAAATAGGTGAATCACATAATGTGATTCAGCAAATAGGACAAAACTCTAGACTTTCCAAAATTTACTCATCCTTAGTTTCTCAAATTTATCATGTCAACACTAAAATAAATGGAGAACTTACAAGGTGAGTGATATACCACACTGCATAACCATGGAGCAGATGATATATAAATTTGGTGTAACTTCAGACTTTTAAGCTGCTGAAAAGCAATGTTAATAAAATATGATTAGGTTTTGAATAAACATCAACTATCTGCAGATATTTAGTGATCTGACTTTAACATTAATAAGTTATAACAGGGGTATGATGCATCTTTTTAACCTTTGGTCATGAATAAATATCTTTTAAAAATAAGCTTTGAAACAATCTGGTTTTTATTGACACTATTAAACAAAACTGTTTTAAACTTTGGCCATTGAATATTACACCTATGGAGATAGTCAGTCCATGTATGTGCATCCAAAAACTAATGTCTTTAAAAAAGTATTTAAAGTATATAAAAATAAGCTTTGATTTTGATGACAATAAATCCAGGTTGTGTAATTAAGTAAAAATTTTCTAAATAACTAAAAGTGTTAAAAAACATTTTCAAAAAGATGACAAATACTAGTATAATTTTTAGTTTGACTACTTTTACTGAAGTGTTAGGCATTCATAGCTATTAGCCATTCTTTATGAAAAAACAGTTATCTTTATAACTATTATTCTATTAAAAATAATACAAGTTAAATAAATGAATGATTGTATATTCAAGATGCTGTTTTTATTTGAGGTTAAAAAAGGTAAATGAAAATTTTATTTGTATTTAATATTGCAATTGGAGAATTAGTAATAAAACAAATCATTGTTCTTATATTTTAATAAATTATTGAATACAGGTCATAAAAAATGATTTGTAAACATTTGTAAACAGTTAGGCAAAAATATAAAGATTTAGATTTAAAAGCCATCTCTCAGGCACCCCTGGCTTTTGTCACTTAATTGAACAATAGCTATCCAATTTTGATAACATTTATTACTACGCAGAAGCTCCTTCTAAAGATATATAACATCTAAATCTTTCAAAATGTCTTAGAACAATATAAAATTATTCCTTCAAGAATAATCTCCTCCAAGTTTTTATAAGCTGCTTACATTATATTAATGTTTTATATTAATATTGTTTTTATGATTTGGTGAAAAATTTCAAAATATTAAAAAGCTTATATAATTATGATGATATAAAAACTAGACAAATTATAATTTAGACCTTGAAATATATTGAAATAATATTTATTTAGACAACCTTAGGTCCATACAAAATAACTTGGCATATTTAGCTTGCCTATATGTTAAGTCAATGTTAAATAAAAAATTTAGTTATGTTGAAAACAAAATAACAGCTTTGCAAAAGAAAGTAATGATATAATAAAATAACATTTTATTAATTAATTTTATTATTAGCTGTTTTATAATTTAATATGTATAGTTTGAATTTTCCTTCAGTTTTTAAAATAATATATGTAATAAAAATATATTTCCTGATGGTCAGCATTAGCAGCAACACAGGTATTGGGGTAAGCAACTCTTTATTTATAATTAAAGTTTGATAATGTTCCCCTATAACATTTTAAAGTTACGTCTCAATCGGCTGCAATTGGTAATAAGGTTACATTCTCTAATTTTTAATTAAATATTGAGTAAATAAACTTGATAATGCAGTAAATGTTTTTTTTTTTATCATTGCTGTATTGCTAAATATCATCTTTTAATTCATTTTATAATTATTTTATTTATTAAAAAATAGCTTTGTCTCAATTGGTTATATTGTCACAAAAAAAAAAAGTCTCAGTTTGCAACGTTACGTCTCAATTTATTTTTTAAAGTGTAACCAATTGAGACATAACGTAATGTAACATAACATAACGTAACTAAATCTAGATTTGAGATATAACTAAAATATGTCTCAAACATTTTTTTAACGTTACGTTACTTCTGAATTGGTTACACTTTAATTGGTAATTTAAATACAAAAAAAAAACATGAAATAATGTAAAAAAGTTTATATTTGTGATGTATTTTAATTATCTTGTTTTACAAAATTTACATAACAAAGCGTTTTGATTGGTAAATAATAAATAGATTGCTTGTGGGTTAATGTTTTAAAAAAGGGCTATTTTAATTACAATAGTCTTGACAAATGTAAACAAATTTGTTAAATACCGTAACTGATTGATGAGTTATGGTATGACATTTGTAACTAAAAAAATTTTTTTATAAATTAAAAATTTTTTTTTTGTTTATAAAAACTTTTTATAAATTAAAAAAATTTTTTTTGGTGATATTTAGCTAATTATCATTATTTATTTTTATTGTAAAATATTTTTAAATAATTAATTTGTCTCGATTTTTTTATTACGAATTTGTCAATTTACGAATTTTTTTATACGAATTTGTCAAAAAAAAAAAGTTTCAATTCGCAAAGTCTCAATTTGTTATAACATAAATATGTTTCTTGAAACATTATTTATAGATGTAAATTTTTTTGTTGTTTCATCATTTGAATTAGTTATCATGCTCTTTTAACTAAACTTATTAGTGTTCATCCCAATCTATTATTTCTGTCTGTTTACTCTTTTCTACTCTTTCAAGTTTACATACATTACATATACATATTTACGCTTATATACATATACGTATACCTTAACATCCGTTTAAGATACAAAAAACAACCAGTAGCAAAACTTACTAAAATTTTATTTTACTCAAATGAAACCTAAAATTAAAATTTTTTTACTTAAATTTTACATTTTCAAACTATAATTACAAATAATAAAACCAGTAAATTTTTTTATATTTAACATAAATATTATTTTCAGAAATTTTACATATTTCATTATTATATGTATAAAGTATTTTGATCAAAGGTGTAAATATAATAGTACATGTTTTAAATGCAAAAGAATGTCTTGCAATTAAAGTCCTTAAGTAGAAATATATTATAAATAATTGTTTATCTCGAACAACCATATTTTTCATATGTTAACAATTTTAAACTTATAACAGGACTGTTTAAAAGTTTTATAATGATATTTTATACATTATGTTTTATTTGGTTATAGTTTATAAAATTTTGTTTAAAATAAAGTCTTCTCTAAATAAATCCCACAAGTAATCTCATCTAATTATGTTATAAGATGTTGATTTTTTTAAAAATATATGTCGAGGGAAAAAACATTTTATAATGATATAGCTAGATCAGAATGCTTGTGGGTTTGATTTAAAAAGAAACTAATCCTTATTACAAAACTTCCAAATGACATTAATTGCAAAAGTATGGGTTGCATTATTTATAAAGATCTACATTTGTTGCGGATTGCTGTAGTTACTCATTATAACTCTAGGTTCATAATGCAGGCCTTGTTACGAGATTTCGCTGCGTAGCAAAAACGCGTAATGCATTTCTAAGTAACTTAACTCAGCAAATATATTTTGCACTGTTAGAAGTTATATTGCGTCACTAGCGTCTTTTCAAGTACCGCATTGTCATTAAAGTTATTTTATTAACACGTTAAAAATCATACAAACAGTTTGTTTTTTTCTCACTATAACAAAAGTTACAAATAAAATCTAAGTTCTTATTTAAAAAATCATTTTTATTATTTTTTTCAAATATGAACTAAATTTTATTTTGAAAAAATTTTTTTTTTCATGAAACGTAAAATAATGTTTGTTTATTTTCTTATGATTTTACAGTTGGTTTTTGGTTATTTTATTAACTGTTAATAAATTTTTTCTTATTTAAATTGTGAACTCTTTTTAATAATGTTTTTAAACAATAAAGAGTTTTTTTATTTATTTATCAGTTACCGATAACATATTTGCGATCATAATTTATTTTCATAAATTAAACGAACATCATTAAAACTTTACGTTATTGAATTAACAATAAGCAAAATATCTTATTAATAAAATATTTACGTCAAAATAAATCGTGCATTTTTTTAACTATTATGACTTAAAATAATTTTTATATTTAAAAGGAATTTATATATTTAATTCCTTAAGATAAAACTTAAAAAACTTTATTTTTTTAAACTAATTTTTAACAACAATAAAAAAATTATGAAACAAACTGTTTCTTTAACAAAAAATCTATTAGTTTACAATTGCGGTTAAATGCTTTTACTTACAACTTTATTTCTTCTGAATAAAAGTCTCGTTAAGGACAATCAAAAGATATTTTAAATATTCTAAAAGATTAAAGTTTTTGCGTAGGGCAAAACTGCTGAACGTGTAGGCGTTCGGCAGTTTTGCCCTACTTTTTCGCAAGCAATATGCAAGCTGCGTAAAGGTTCTTAACAAGGCCTGTAATGTATCATACTCGAACCATCTTCAAGACAAAAAAATAATATAGTATATGGTCAGGCTTCACAACTAAATAGAATCATATCTAATGAAAAAAATCTAATTGTAGAGCTCAAAAAATCAGGCTAGAACCTAAGTTGTTAATTTAATCAAATTATCCTTATCACAAAAATAGCAATAGTTACATTGGTTTTTAAAAAATTTGCCACTGAAATAATGACAATTACTCACACCAGTAATAAATTCAACAGTTAATCTAGTTATAGTGATTTCTGCCATCATCAGATTTCTAAAGATTTATGTTCTTGAATTTAAACAGAGCAATTGTTTTTTTTACTAGTTAATAAATTACGCCTTTTTGACTGCCTGCCCAAACCATAACCCTTTGTACTTGCACGTACACTCCACTATATAAACACTCCACCATGTCTGTCCCTGTTTGAGTAAGTTGATGTATGAACATTCATTTTAAATCAAATTAATTCATTAATGAAATGTTAACTTAAATTTTAATACATAGCAACTTTGTTTTAGGAAGTTTACTCTCATAAACATTAAACAGTTGAACTTAAACTTTTTGTAAAAGGATAATATAAAAGATATGCTCTCAAGAGAAATCATTCTAAAGACTCTGTAATAGTGTTATTTAGGCAATGTATTAGTTGTAAAAAAAGAGTTGAATTTCATTTAAAAAATATTTCTCTAAACATTAGAACAAAATTGTTATGTTATTGGGGCAAAAAAAGTTACTAAGTTTTTAGACTTGATAAAATTCTTTTTGAAGTTACAAGAGCGAACTAGTTTTTTTTTTTGCCATAAAAAAAAAAGAAAATGAGACAAATATCTCTTTAGGTCCAAATGCTATGTTTTATCTTTTTATGTCTTTTTATGGGATTATATATTCAGTCGTAGACAGGAAAGGTGTGCTATCGCACTCTATTACTGACCACAAGTTAATTTTTATTTTTAAATAAATGCGTGGTCAGGAATAAATCTTAAAAGTTGTGATTAATTTGCGACAACTTAACCACAGCTTTTAAGATTTTTAAATGGTTTTAAAAGCAAGAAATTGCTTTTAAAGATTGTATACTTTGATGACATATTTAAATTATTGTTTTAATAAACTTTTTGATGAATCCTTATATTTAATAGTTGAAAACATAACAGAAACATAATAGTTGAAAACATACATGTGTGTAAATATTTCTAATATCACATAAATTTCCTACCAATTCAAACATGTTGCAAAATTAAAAGATACCATAGGCAATATTGTTAATTATGCTTCATTAGATCAAAATTTTATGTATCTAAACATATTATGTTAAGTCTTGGTTACGTAAAAATAACATACATTGATATTGAGCTTATTATTTAATTATTATTTTGTTACGTTACAATGTTATGTATTTTTATGTAAAGTCTTACGTCTTGTTACTTAAAAATAATGGACATTTTGCATGTAATGTTACGTTAAAATGTTATGTAAAATCTTACATCTCGGTTACGTAAAAATAACGGACATTTTGCACGTAACATAATGAATCTTGTTTATGTTTCAATACGTAATAACTTAAAAATGTTATAGGAGGTTATTGTAAAAGATTTTCATCATTTCTATAGTAAAAACTATATTTTATTGAGTTATAAAAAAACACCTATCAGTATATAAAAATGTTCATTACTTTCATTCTAACTAACTTCAAAATTTAAGAGTTTGTTGAGGTTTGTATGAACTTTTTTAATTTTAAATTTTTGCATTTGAAGTTGTGTTTAAAATATTTATATATGCAAACTTAGTATTATTTTGAGTTACTCTATGACTTTATTTTACAAACTGAGACATAGCAAAGATTGATTTTCTCAAAAAGAATTGCAAGGATATTTCTTATCGTTCTTTTGTAATTTAACTTGTCATATTTTAAACCAACATATCAACTTCATACAATAAAAAAATTATTACTAAAATTGGGTAGAAAATTAACTTAATATATAACCAAGACAACTGACAGAAAGGGATAGGCTAGACAGAACTAGACAGAAGTGTCATCATCATCATCATCATCATCATCGTCATCATCATCATCATCATCATCATCATCATCATCATCATCATCATCATCATCATCATCATCATCATCATCATCATCATCATCATCATCATGGTTTGTTTATTTTTATTTTTAGTTTAAGTTTACTTGGTTTTTTTTTCAGTACATTTTTAAAACAAGCTAATTTTTAACTTCATTGTAATATTTAGTTACTAAATACTAATTTCTGACTTCATTGAATATTTAGTTACTAACTAGTAATTTCTAACTTCATTGTAACATATACTTACTAATTGATAATTTCCAACTTCATTGAGCATTTAGTTACTAACTGGTAATTTTTAACTTTGTTGTAACATTTAGTTACTAATTGGTAATTTCTAACTTCATTGAACATTTGTTTCTAACTGGTAATTTCTAACTTCGTTGTCATCAATATATATAATAAATTTAATGAATTTAATACCTGATATTTATTTTAAGTTTTGGCGCGGCTACGATTGCATGTTGTTCAATAAACAAGTTTTACTTTTTTCACCAGATTTATCTATTGTTCAAACATTCCACCTTTTTATTTTATTTTAATAGAAACGAAATTCTTTGTAAACACTAAAAATATGTGCTAAGCCTACATTAAAGTTGTTTAAATAACACATTTTAATAACACTAGCATTTATCAATAACTTTGTTAAAAAAACAAAAAAATTTTATGTAAAATTTTATTTTACATAAAATTGCTGGTAAAAAAAAATTAAATAATAAACTTGGTTTTTTTCATACACATTTATAGTTTTTAGTTTATTGCTCGCTGACTTTTCAAAAATAAAAAATATTGGAAAATATAAAGTCATTACTTTAATAGATAGAATGGAATGTTTACTAATTTCAAAACATTTTGTCTTAATGAGAATAGAAAATTTAAATTAAAAAATTAAAACTTGATTGAATTTTAAAAAATCAAAAGTTTTAATCCACAAGATTTTGTAAAAACGTTTGAAAGATTCTTTTGCTTTTTTGTTTTTATTTTTCACATTTCTTTTGTAAAGAAAACAAATGTTCTTAATCTTTTTATTTTTATTTTTAACTAATATTTATTTTAAATAAAACTAAAAACGTTTCTGTTGTTTAGAATGTTGGCAATCAAGCCAACATTCTAAACAAAAGAAACGTTAATTCAACTCCAGAAATGTTAATTCAACTCCAATAGAAAACAATGTTATGCCATGTTATATTGTTAATTTTTAGTTTTTTGGCGATATTTCTTTAGTATTTAATATTAAAGCTGCAGTAACATACTTTTTCCGGTAGATAGACACATGCACTAATTATAAAACCAAAGCTTTTTCATCTGATTTCCAAGACTTCACTTGAAAAAAATTCAAACAAAAAATCGCCCACCCCTTCCCTTGTATGCACTAGTACGCTTTTAAGTAACCTCCCCCCCATACTTGCGTACGTAATTTATGGGTGTTCCAATTTCCAACTCTGAATATTGGTCTTGAATACTTGATGCCTAATCGCGCTCGTTGGTGACGTGTTTTAGTATTATGAGCACCAAATATCGCGCTGGGCGATTTTATTCATCTCATGCACTATATATATATATATATATATATATATATATATATATATATATATATATATATATATATATATATATATATATATATATATATATATATATATATACATCTAATATAACTAGTAAGTGACCAAGGTTGATATTTGACTGGGACCGGGGCCGGGTGCCAGGTTTGATAAAATATTGCCAGGGCCAGGTTTGTGACAGGGGCTGCATAAACATTTATACATCCTAAATTATTTTTTTATTCAAAGTTTATGTTAATTTTGTATATATATGCATACATAAAAATCATTATGATCAACATGATTATCATAATCATCATATCCATCATCATGATCACGACGATGTTAATGATGGTGATGATGATCACCATCAGGCTTTACCCTTCCTTATTTATGCTTTTTCTCTTATATAAACAATCTAGAGCATTTTTTTTTCTTAACTAAAGCTCATTCATACTATATTAAGCCACTCTTCAAGTTTTCTTACTTCTACCATTACCATTTTCATTCAAACTATATTAAGCCACTCTTCAAGTTTTCTTACTTCTACTTCGATTGATTTTCATTTTCTACTGAAGATGCTACCTCTCTTTATGCTAATACCTCACTTTAATCTTTTCTAACAAATGTTGTTTGATACAATGTTTTTGCTAATCTTTCAGCAAATACTATTAGTTTATATTACAATGAAAGGATTTTGTATGCCAGCATCTAAATAAACAGAAAACATTTATGTTTATATCCATAATATGTATGCATAAAGTGTATCTTGGAAACTTTTATTCCTTCTGGAATGAAAGTTTGGAAGCTTTTATTCCTTCTCTTCAGTTTTAAGCCAAGCCTCATTCTACTTTATTAAACATTAATCTTTTTTACAAGAACATTTCTCAAAGAACAAAAATTTTTATTATTATTGCAAGAAGCCTATGTAAAAAAGTCCTGTCTGATGTTAGGCTCTGTTATTCTCAGTTTACTAAATCTTGTATCTTATCTCAGAATTTAGGTTCTAGAGACTTTTGGTTAGTCTTCAATAGTGTCATTAACTAAAGTAAGTCTAACATTTAGTCTCTAATTCATGGGTCTGATCTTTTTACTTCTCCCCAGAATAAAGCAGAGTTATTTGCAAAGAAGTCTTACTCTAATTTGACTCTTCAATATAATGACCATACTCTTCCTGACTGTTAAGCAGATTAACTCGTCAAAAAAATTAAACATCAAATCACTCTGGCTTCCATTGCTAAAGTTGATTCTCAATTAAACACTTTTACAGTTTTTGCTCCATACAAGATTTCTGAAAAAAAATTTTTAATTTTTTTTAAAATTTCTTCTAAACATTTCTTAAAAAAGTGTTTTCCAGAACTCTTGTCAATTTTTGCTAAACTTTCAAAAAGCGCTATATAAGTGGTTCCAATTTTTCAAAACTCTAGAAAACACTTTGACCTCTCTAACTATTCTATGATTAGTCTTCACTATGTTATTAGTTTCCTTATACAAAAGGTTTTGAATTTTTAAAAGTCATTAAAGTCGCAACTTACATTCAAAGTTTAATTACATAAAATGTTACACAAATAAAAATACCAAGAAGTTTTAAACACTACTTTATAAATGCATAAATAGTTTTCTTGTAATTCTCATTCATTTAAAGTTTAATTACAAAATATTCTCAGTCGTCCGCAGGACAACCGACTGATATCCAAGTGTACACCACTGATATATATATATATATATATATATATATATATATATATATATATATATATATATATATATATATATATATAAATTAGTAGAAAATCACTTAACAAAATTTTTTTATTTAACACTGTATTTCATCAATCATTTTTATAATAGTGTCAGGATATTCCACAAATGTGTGAAAATTTACAGTAGTTAAAATATTTACTACTTCCTGTAATTTAATTTTTGGTATAAATAAAAGTTTTATTAATTTGATTATTCATTTCTGATGAGTCTTTATTGATGAAACATTGTGTTAAATGAAAAATTTTTGTTAAGTGATTCTCTGCTTATTTATTACTGCTCTGTTCTTTTAAGAACATTGAGCACTTTTATTGTAGAATACATTTTAATCTCGCTCCACTTTCATCATTTCAGATTTTTATAGGGGGGTCAAATCATTATATTTCAACCAATTTTGAGAAAACTTTGTAGGGCACCATCTCTGATTTTCCTGATTTTTACATATCATTATCTACATTATGTAAATAGGTTAAATTTGAAATTTCAGACTTCCGAGTGCGGTTTAGAAAATATAGCTTTATAAACATTGCTCAGTGGCCCCCCTTGATTTAAGAATTATAAAAACAGACTACTTTAAAGCCTCATTTTTTGTAACTTACAACTAGTGTCTCATTTTTTCTAGAAGTGTTTTCTGGGTAGTTCTGTATTAAAAATACTGGTAATTGTTAACTTGTATCATATTAGAAAAATATTATAGCCTCCTCAATTTCGAAAAAAATTTGAAAAATGCTAGAGAAGGCCAAAATGAAGTTACCTGTAGTACTTTTCTATTCTACAACAAGTCCTTACAGTTTAGTTTTCTGATTAGCTACTATTATCTGCAACAAACAGGCAAAAAATAAGCCGCTTGTTGCAGTTTAGAACTGAAATATATCTAAAAATGTATTATCCATTTGCCAAAAAAGTCCCATTTATAGCCATTTTGAAATGCTTGTAATTTTTTCTGACACTTTGTATTGATCTAAGCTTAACAGCAATTAAGACCATAAGATCCGACTATCTGAAGATGCAAACAATTTTTACTTGCTGCATTCACAACAAAAATAACAGCATTTTAAAATAACCCTACTTTTTAATTATCAAGGGTTGGTTGCATTATTGGAAACCAGTGCCCCCCTCCCCCTCCTCCAGTCTGCCTAATAGCATATTCAATGAGTGCAACTGATTATAAACTGTTTCTTAAAATAATAAAAGATATGGTTGATTGCCTCCATGCTGATCTAGTTTTTAACCTGGGTAGGGGGCACAAATAAAGGGGCAATAACTTGTTAAAACTCAGTATTATTGTTAAATAGTGATACTTTAAACATAGTTTACACAATTAAGGAGTGTTATATCTCAAAGTCAAAGACCTTTGATTTTTACCAAAATTAATCTTGAATATTTTTTAATAATACTTTCATAATATATCATAAGGATATTCATGATGCATCAGGATGCTTAAAAATATAAGAACTTCTATAATAAAAATAAATAATGATTAATAAAGGAAAAGTCGAAACTTGTTAGAAACCACTTTTATTATTAGGTTTGGTTTTTACTTTTTAATTGATAATTAGTTGCTAATTCAAAGCAATTAATACAGTATAGTTTATTCAATCTTGTTTTTTATTAGATAGGAGTAAAATCCTCTTGCATTTTGGAGCTCAGGTTCATGTAATGTGGCAATAATGTCACTAATTGAATACCAATGGATATCGGGTGTTTTTGGATATTTGAAATAATTGCTAGCAATTGTAAACAGCGGATAGATATATAGTCATCTCTAATATCTATTACCTACCAGGGAAAAATTCACCAAAATAATGTGCTAATACCTAATCAGCAATATTGATGTCAACAGTTACTGACTTTAGTGTATAAATGCAAGTATCTTCCAGCATGTGAAAAATGTCAAATTTTGTGCTTATTGATGTTACATAAGCTTTTAAACAACTTGATATAGGTGAGAAACAACGATATGAGTGGGTTCCTTTGATAGCAGGAACATTCTTAAATCGTTTAGCAAGTACTTCATGAGTGTTAACAGCTGTTTTGTTTTCAGAAATATAGAGAAATCTAAAGATAAATTTTAACATAAATCTTATAATCCAAGAACATAATTTTAAAAATATATTTAGTAAGATCTTGTTTTAAAGTTCCATTTTCTTTGTAATTTTCCTTATAAAAAATTTTAACAAAAAGTTCAAAGTTTGTTTTATTAGGATTGACTTTTTATAACTAAGAATAATATAAGCCATTTTTTTTATTTCAATTGAAAGTTCATAATGATATCTGAAACAAGACATCTATTATTTGAAAAAAAAAATCATAACCAAAATCCATGTGCATTTAGACAATAAAGTGCTGTACCTGATGTTTTTAAAATTTTCTTTAGCAACTAGAAACATGTCATTTGGGTTAAAACTTTGATTTTCAATTGGCTTTTTGAGGGACAGGTTATTAATTACTCTTTTCACTCTGTACCACCTACTCCATCACATGCACTTTTTCCATGTGCAGTGCCAAAAAAATGCCAATCTGATTTTACCCCGTAGTCTTTTTCACGAGAGCAAAGGTTTTTAAAACTAAACCTATAATACATTAAGAAAAATTATATTCATAAAGTGAAATCAATAAATTTAATAAAAAAATAATTTTAAAAAGTATGTCTGAGATTTGCTGACATAATTATGTTTTGTGAGTTCATATAAGTTAACTCTTCAAGAAGTTTGTTAACTCTTCAAGAAACTCATCAATACTTTACACTCGTGAAACATACATTCTTAATTTTCTAATGAGCATACAGCTAAGGCCATCAGTTCTTTTAACTTTATTTCATTTTAAAATGCTTTTATCATTAGATTTTGATTTTGACGGTGGATACAAATACAGGTGGTATGGGTGTCAGATTTTCCAGCAAGTACACATTGTTTTGGCCTTAAAAGAGCAAATGATGTTAATCCCACCTTTACTATATCATTAGACTTTGATTCTTTTATCCATTTTTGGTATAGTTCTAAAAGATTACATAATGTAAGTCTCTTCTGAATGTGCTTTCTACCTTCAACTGTTTATGCTAATATAATCCTTTGCACCTGGCATTAATCTGATATTAATATGATCTTCATAAAAGTTGACAATTTGTTGATCTTTCACCAAGGATTCCTTTAGTGTCCTGAAAAGCTTTTGTCTGCTTTACCATATATTTTGTTGTTTTAAATTCATTTATTCTTTCCTGGATGGCCCAATGGACAGGAACTAAGGTGAGTAATTTTATTTTCTGTGAAATACTATTTTCATTATAAAACTTTTGTTTTAGCTGTTCTACTAGATAATCTAAAGAGGAATTTTCAAGCCTAGTAATTTGTGACTCTTCTTGTTATGATGGATTC
The DNA here is from genome assembly GCF_038396675.1 of Hydra vulgaris. Taxonomy (NCBI): domain Eukaryota; kingdom Metazoa; phylum Cnidaria; class Hydrozoa; order Anthoathecata; family Hydridae; genus Hydra; species Hydra vulgaris. The sequence goes on from NC_088920.1 coordinate 38,800,028, forward strand.
AAAGACTCATTTAACAACTTAATTTTTTTTTTATTTTATTGCCATTTTGTAACATGCTCATGCTTAATGATCTTTTAATCAGTGACAAACCAATTTTTATAAGACAAGGATTTTGGTTATCAATTTGTATAACAGAGTTATCAGGTAATACATAATCTGGATCTTTTCTCTCTTCAACTGCTTCAACATTCTTGATTTTTCTAATGCAACTACTTTTTTTCCCAGGAATTAAGGCAGAGTTCAGTTGATTATGCTCCAAAGTAACAGTTGTCAGAAATCCTTTAACATCATTGAATGAATTGAGAGAGGGTCACAGTATGACTTATAAAATGGATAGTATTTAATTAATTGTAGACTATGATGAGTACAAATTGTATGCAGATTCTTTGTTCCAGTTCTTAAGGTCAGCAAGTATTTTTCCTCATTTGATATTTTTAAAATTTCAGACTGACCAGAGTATGTATTTTTATGACAATCTAACTTTAGTTCAATCCCAATAGAACAAGAATTCATTATTTTCTTCACTATAAAAAATTGAATCGAATTGAATTATTATTGAACCTACTATATAAGTTTATAAATAAAATATATGGAACACAAACTAATGAAGAAAAAAAAATTGCAACAACAAAGTTAATCTGACTACTGATCTATATTTCTAATTTACAACTCATTCACATTTTCTAAAAAATAATAATTCAAATTATGCAATCGTTATCATAATAATTCAAATTATGCAATCGTTATCATTTATTTGTTTTGTTCTACTTCACATTGCCATTCATGCATTCATTCATTTATTTTAACTGCCACTGATTGCACTTATTCAGTTATTAGCATTTAAAATATCTATAAAAAACAAAATTTAGATTAAATTTTAGGATTAACTTTTAAATAAATTGAATTTTAAGATTAACTTTTTATATGTTTAAAGTATCACTACTTAACAATAATACTGAGTTTTAACATGTTATTGCTCCTTTATTTGTGCCCCCTACCCAGGTTAAAAACTAGATCAGCATGGGGGCAATCAACCATATCTTTTATTTTTTTAAGAAACAGTTTATAATCAGTTGCACTAATTGAATATGCTATTAGGCACACTGGAGGAGGGGGGCACTGGTTTCCAATAATGCATCCAACCCTTGATAATTAAAAAGTAGGGTTATTTTAAAATGCTGTTATTTTTGTTGTGAATGCAGCAAGTAAAAAATGTTTGCATCTTCAGATAGTCGGATCTTATGGTCTTAATTGCTGTTAAGCTTAGATCAATACAAAGTGTTAGAAAAAATTACAAGCATTTCAAAATGGCTATAAATGGGACTTTTTTGGCAAATGGATAATACATTTTTAGATATATTTCAGTTCTAAACTGCAACAAGCGGCTTATTTTTTGCCTGTTTGTTGCAGATAATAGTAGCTAATCAGAAAACTAAACTGTAAGGACTTGTTGTAGAATAGAAAAGTACTACAGGTAACTTCATTTTGGCCTTCTCTAGCATTTTTCAAATTTTTTTCAAAATTGAGGAGGCTATAATATTTTTCTAATATGATACAAGTTAACAATTACCAGTATTTTTAATACAGAACTACCCAGAAAACACTTCTAGAAAAAATGAGACACTTGTTGAAAGTTAGAAAAAATGAGGCTTTAAAGTAGTCTGTTTTTACAATTCTTGAATTGAGGGGGGCCACTGCGCAATGTTTGTAAAGCTATATTTTCTAAACCGCACTCGGAAGTCTGAAATTTCAAATTTAACCTATTTACATAATGTAGATAATGATATGTAAAAATCAGGAAAATCAGAGATGGTGCCCCACAAAGTTTTCTCAAAATTGGTTGAAGTATAATGATTTGATCCAGGCAGTATTTTCCATGCTGAATAATAAAACTGCATTTAGTCATTAAGAAATTTTATAAATAATTACTTAGTAACTTTAATTAATGAATAATTTAACAATCATTTAGCATTCGTCTGACTTCAGCCAACACTTTGGTCTCTTATATGCTGCTTCTGTAAAGTTGAAAAAATTACATTATTGTTAAGTACTGATTTATAACCATAGTTCATTGAAACATTTGCAACAGATTTTAATTAAAGAAAGTTAATAATTTCTTTTTTATTATTAAATCTTAATAAATAAAAATTGATTTGCTTAATAAAATGAAATTTATTAGTAATTTAGTAGTAGTAAACAAACATTTTTAATTTGCCTATAAATCTTTACAAAAATTTAAGCTGTTTTAAAAGCTATTTGTAATTGTTCTCAAAACAGACATAAAAACATTAATTTATAGAAAGGTGGATAATGATACAACCAAGACAGCATGACATGACAGCATGACACAAAGTAATGAAGAATTAGTTGATTGTTTATTTCATATTATTTTATATTTTTATATTATGTTATTTTTTTATTTTATATTTTAAAATAATTATTATGATAGCACTGTATTCATAATAAGCTTGTTGGTAATGTAAGTAAAGTATCATTTTAAGAAGAATTTGGATTACTTTTTTTATTATTTAATATTCATTTCCATAAATTTTAATGGCTTTATAAATGTTTATTTACTGTTAAATGAACCTTATTGATTTGTTTATTAAAATAATTATTTTTTATGAAAAAATAATATAATTTATTTTTCATAAAAAATAAATTATATGATGCAAGCTTTCTCAGGAGATGTGTGCAGTTGCACGCCTCATATGACCACAATAAAAATTTTTTTTTGACAACTTGGCTACCGTTTTTTACATATATAGATTATTTGCGTATTTTAAAAAACCAAAATGATTTAATGAGAAAATTAAAAATAAACAAACCATAAACTGAAAAGAGAAACAAACTTAATGAATGATAAAATAAAGAAAGGATAAACTAGAGAAAATAAAAGCATAAAACCAATATATTTTTTAATTTAGAAGCGTCTCAATTAATAGTTCAAACTTAATGAATTTAATTTAAAAGCATTTCAATTAATAGTTTAAAGATAATTTTTTTTTTCTATTTTGCCATGTTGATATAGCACTTAGATTGGATTAATTGTGTTATATATGAGGCACAACTGTTTTATTGGCATTGGATGAGGGTTCAAATCCTACTAACAGATAATATTTTTTTACATTTTCAAATTCTTTATTAAATTTTTATGTTTTCAAATCCTATTAACAGATTTTTTTTTTTATAATTCTATTTGGTTTGTTGACAAATTTTTAAATAATTAAGCTTTGAAGTAATTAAGCAAAACTATTATATGTGTGGTCATATAAGACTTGCAACCGCACGCATCTCTTGAGAAGGCTTGATAAAGTGTGTGTTAGTGTGTGAGTATGTGAGTGTGTAAGTGTGTGTGAGTGTGTAAGTGTGTGTGTGTGTGTGTGTGTTTGAATGTTTGAAGTTTTTAATTTGAAAATTAGTAAAAAAACCAAACACTGTTTGGTTTTTTTACCAAAGAGTTTTACTTCATTTAAATTATCATTTATCAAATTATGTTTGTTTTTTTAAATTTTTAAATTTTAATTTTTTAATTTCTACATAAAAAGTTTAAAATTGTTTTAGAGTACTTTTGGTGATCCAATAGATGATCAATCTCTCGCAAATGTCTCCACACAAAATCTTCTCCCAGTTCATGTTTCATTATATTCCTCAAAAGATCTGGTGAAAAAACTACCCTGTGGCTGGCTGGTTGTTCTATATGTTCTTTTATTGGTATTTTACCTTGCTTACATCATTTACATTTATTTTACCTTGCTTACATCATTTACATTTATTTTACCTTGCTTACATCTTACATTTATTTTACCTTGCTTACATCTTACATTTATTTTACCTTGCTTATATTCTTTTTACAAAATGTTTATATAGACATTATATATAAAATTTTTTTTGAAATATATGTATAAAAAATTTCCATTGTTATCATAGTTTATTGTTATCATATGTTTACATCTTTTTGCTTAAACCCATTCCTGGTAGTACCTTGCTAATATTTTATTTCTTACTGCAGTGCTCTTCTTCTTGAGAAAATAAATTTGTATTGAAATACAAGTTCACTTTGTTGAGAAAAAAGTGTTTGACTTTATAAAACAATATAATTTTAATTTAGTATCTAAATAATATTTAAAAATAAATTTAAAAAATAAAAACAAAAACATAAAAATAACTTTTAAAAAAGGATTTAAAAAAACATCTAGAAAAAAAATATTTTTTTCTTTATTTTTCATATTGTCATTCACAATAAGGCATTTGATGTTTTGTAGTATACAGTAATGGAAACAATAATAGACAGGGCATGACAAATCGTTTTTTTTTTTAATAAACGTTGACGTTTGTATCTTTATTTATTGACGAACGTCTATAATAGAGGTATATGTCAGATAAGGGAGTATTTTATTTTCAAATAACTTTTATTCTAGTTAATGAATTATTAGATATATCAAACATGCTATTGAATTAATTCAGTTTTTTATTATTTCAATACAATATTTCATGCATTTGTAGAGTGTGTGCAAATTAATGACAATCAAAGGCTATTTTCCACAAGATGAAAAAAAGAAACACTTCTGTTGAGAAACTGTTACTGCAAGAAGTAGTAGATGGTTCAACTCTGAAAGAAGATAAACCTTCTTGAGAAGTGAAACTTTCAGAGTTGACAGCATTAGTAAATTCATCTTTATTTGATGAATTTGCTAATGCTTGCCAATTTTCAGGGTGTGTTCTAAGTAAATAAGAACATCAAGCTGAGCATTTTATTGTTATTGGCAGAGCTGTACTTTTGAAAGTGCAACAAGTGCAACCGCACTGGGTCCCCAATATTTAAGGGGCCCCAAATATTAAAAACACATTTTTCTAATATGAAACTTATTTATAAAAAACTAGCAATAGAGGCCAAATCTTAAGAATCTTTAGTACTAAATTACTTTTCGATTAAAAATTTTTTTTATTAAGAGTTCTAGAAATATTTCCTAATTTTGTATGCTCAATTGAATGAAATTCCATTCTAATGAAAATGGAATTCCATTCAAAAAGAGGAAATGGAAATGTTGGGTGATGTCAAAAAACAGGCATTGGAGCGACGCCATCATTTTGATGTAAATATGATGTTATTCTTACATTGAACGGTATCAATTCGACTTCTGTTATCTATTTTTGTTTTAATTCAAGAAAAAATCTATTTTATGTGTGTATATGTATATATTTACACACAATAGATTTTTTCTTAAAATAAACGAAAATATATATTAAAATGAATAATATATATTCAAACAACTAAAGGCGTAAAATAGAAATAATAAAAACACAAATATAAGTAAAGAAACTATATATTTTTAAACAGTCAACTTTTAAACATGTCTATTTTTATATAATTCTATACAACGCCCACCTTATTCAACATCCACTGTCAGGTGCATATCTTAAAATCTTTCGAGCTTCATATTATATCAATTGTTATGCCGCTTTTCCCCTTTGTTGCCATAACACTAGCTAAATATAAATGTATAGTATATGTTTACTTATGTTAACATATGAGCTAATAACATAACAAATATGAAAAACAATAAAACGAATAATGAAATGAGAAATATGACAATACATTAAAAAATAACAACAACTTACCTAATAATAACAATTAATAAATAACAACCCTGACTTACCTATGATAAGATTGAGAAGATGCAATTTTTCAAAACTTAGTTTTTCTGATACTGTATCTATATTCTTTCTCTTATCATGACAATTGTTCCCTTTCATGTTGAAGCGCAACATCACTTTTTATGACATTAGACTATAAAATTAAGTTATTTGTAGAATAACTAATGGCTGTAGTACAACTCTGGTATATAAAGTAAACTAAATAACCTAAATGAATAAATATTATAAAAAAATTACCTTTCCATTATGTTATTAACGTTATCTTTTAAAGAAATTCCACCAATCTTTGAAAGTTGAGCTACCTGTTAAAATATAAAGTATCAAAGTTTTGATATATTTTATGTAATTGACATTTTTTAAATTATAGTCCACGGAAAAAAATTGAATGCTCTAACGACTAAAAATAATTCAGAAAATAAGTTACTCAAGTTAAATTTGTAAAGAAAAACTGTTTGCTAGTTAGAGGCCATCCATTTAGTACATACACAGTGAAACTACTGATTCCGTACCCCTCTTGTATGCAATTGTATGTTTTTAAAGATCTTCTCCTCTGTGTATGCACACATTTTTTAGAAAATTGAGATCCCTCCCTGTAAAATTTAAAAGCATTAAAAAAAAAAAAAAATAATTTTTGCATTTAATTAAATGAAGGGCAATGCAAAAGTGCATTAACCCTTAAAGGACGGCGGGGTATTTTACTACCCCAGAAGAGTTTGTTTTTAACTGCCACATCAACAAATTTTGACTATTTGAACTGCCACTTCAGAACATCTTTTATTATCATTTAAGGAAGTTGTTAGTGTAAAATGTTTTTGTTTTACTAATTAATTGACAATAATATTGTTTGTTAAAAATTTAGTTACGTTAAGGACGGTTGGGGTATTTTTATACCCCATGCAAGTTTTCCCATTTTTTAGTTAGTGAATCAATAAATAGTTATATGAATCATGTTTAGTTTAATACTTGTTTGTGTTTTAGTTATTTTTTAATAGGTATGGAGTATTATTTACCCTTTTTTATGAGTAAATTATACCATATGTGCATTATATATATACAATCACTGTAACAACAATAGTGTGCTCATGTTGCATATATTTTGTTTTTATGTCTAAAATATTTATATTATTGATACAAAATAATAATGCCTAAAGAATTTGTTATATATTTTTCACATATTTTGTTTAATAAACACTGAAACTATTTTTTAGAATAAATAAAACTAATATAATGAGTCGCCCAAGAAGAAATGCTGCAGTCGAGGCTAATAATATAATTTTTAGTTTAAATGAATTATCTTCAAGTGATGACTCAGCTGACGAAAATCTTACAGATGATGAAGAAGATATTATTACAGCTGACGATGAATCAGATGCTATTATCTCTGATGAAAGTGATGAAGAAGTTGTTCAGGAAAATCACATATTAAATCAAAACATGATTTCAAAGAATGGTGAGGAAATTTGGAGTAAACTTCCATGTGTAAATGCTGCTCAGCCACGCGCACACAATTTTATTCGACAACCAACTGGCCCAACAAGGTTGCGGCTCAGGTTTGCAGCCAAAGTGTGGATACTGCCTTTAAACTCTTTATAACACCAGAAATGATTAGAATTATTGTCAACTGCACTAATGCTGAAGCTCGTAGAATAAGACTAGAAGGATGGATTGACACGACAGTAAATGAACTTTATGAGTTTATTGGAGTTCTTCTTCTAGCTGGAGTGTTCCATTCTAAAAACCAAAGCATAAAAGAACTTTGGAGTAGATTAGATGGCATACCAATATTTTCGGCTTCAATGCAAAGAGATCGATTTGTTAACTTGCGATGATGCATTCGATTTGATGAGAGAGAAACACGAAATCAAAGACGGTTTGAAGACAAATTTGCACCTTTAAGAAATATAATGGAAATGTTTATTACTAAATGTAAGAGCAACTACAATCCAAGTGCATATCTCACTGTCGATGAGCAACTAGTTACATTTAGGGGACGTTGTCCATTTAAGATGTTTATACCTACTAAGCCAGGAAAGTATGGAATGAAGATATGGATATTATGTGATGCTGAAACCTCTTACTGCATAAACTTGCAACCGTATATTGGAAGAGTAAATGCAGCACATGATGTTGGACAAGGTACACGAGTAGTTCTTGAACTAACTGATCACTTAAATGGAAGTGGTAGACACATAACAGCTGATAATTTTTTTACAAACATTCATCTTGCACGTGCATTGCTAGAACGTAAAATGACATATACTGGCACCATTAAAAAAAATAAAGGAGAAATACCAAAAAAGTTATTGCCAGCCTTACATCGACCAGTTTACTCTAGCATTTTTGGTTTTCAAAATGACTCTACAATAGTTTCTTATGTACCTAAGAAAAACAAAGCAGTAATATTATTATCAACCTTCCATCACAGTAATGACATTGTTGTGGACCATAATGAAAAACCACGTATTATTCTAGATTACAACAAATATAAAGGTGGAGTTGACACATTAGACCAGGTTGTCAGGTGCTACTCGAGTCGCTGAAAGAGTAACCGATGGCCATTTACAATGTTTTGTAATATTTTGGATATTGCAGCATACAAATGCTTTGATTTTATTCTTATCAATTCACCCAAATTATAAAAATGGGGCTTCTCATAGAAGAAGAGAATTTTTAAAAGAATTATCAAAAAGTCTTATTAAAAAATTTGATGGAAATGACAATCTTCCGCAAATAGTTGCAAATAATAATCTTCGCCAAGTAATTGCACAAAATAGCCTTTTAAATCAAGGTCAACCAATACAAGAGCAGCATATAAAAAGATGCTATATGTGTCGTCGTGTTCATGACAGAAAAACCCGTCTGCAATGTGCATCATGTAGCCATTCTGTTTGCAAGGCTCATAGCAAAATTGTTTGCAATAGTTGCCTTATATAGAAGATATATTTTGTTTTTATTTGAATAAATTGTCTCAAATATCACTTTTATTTAAAAAAAAATTCAGAAAATTGATATTTTTGTTAAAAGCACGCATTTTTATTTAAAAAGTTCAACATATTTTGTATAAAAACCTATATTTTTAGTTGGGGTAGTTTAATACCCCAGCCGTCCTTAACGTAACTTTTTTTTCCTGTCCTTTAAGGGTTAATAAACAGAAAAAAGGCAAAAAAAAAACCATAGATAAAAAGCATTGGCTTACGTCAAAAAAGATGAGTAAAGTTTTATGTAAATTCATAAAAAAGATAGTAAAACCTTGTACAAACATGCTGTTTTAAATACCCGCCTCTTGTATGCTTTTGGGTGACACCTTTTCCCATACCTGCCTACACACTTGATGGATGATTCCAAAGCAGATTTTAACATGTAGAAAACTATTCAGAAATTTTATGTTTAGTAGTTTGAATAATGGAGAACTTAATTTAAAGACAAGACTGAGAAATAAAGAATTTAAAGGTAAAGGCAAAAAAGTAATAAATAGTACTACAAACTTACTAATTGTTTATATGTTTCATCATCTTCTTTTAAATTTGCATCAAATTTGTGAAGCTCTTCCACTTCCATGAATGTGGCTGGAATAATTTCTTGATTTTCAATTTGTTTTGATAGAAGTTTTACCACAATATATTGAAAATCTTAATTAAAAAAACTTGCAAAAATAAAATCTTTAATAATTTTTATTTTATAAAACTTTGCATAATCTTCTAAAATATTACAATTCTTATCTGCCACTAAAATAATTTTTTTAACATCATTTCATAATGAGTAAACAGAATTACTTATTATACTAATACAGGGTTTAAATTATATACTTAATGTATTTTGACAAGATTAGTGTGTTTAAAATATTTATATTATAAATTCTTATGACAATTCTCAATATATAAAATTTTTTTCTTTATGAAATTAACTAATTAACTAGCTAAATTAAATAAAACAGCATTTCAAAATGTTTTATCATTCTTACCTCCCATATACATAGGAGAATCACTCCGTTTTTATTGTACAGAATCTTTTCTTCGAAAAGGTGTAGAGTTAGTGACTATTGATTCTGCAAAATGATGGATAGTCTCACCTAAATTGGGACTTGGCAAATGTGAAAACGAATTGGATCATACCTTGATATGTTTGACATTGAACTTGCAGATGAGTTAGATTTTGAATGAGATTGTGAGCAAGAAGGATATGAATGACAATGCGATTGAGACTGTGAGCATTTCCTCACTTCTTGGACGAGGCATTTTCTCACATTTATGATGAGACATTTCCTTACCACTTCTCTGTGAAGAGTAATAATGATATTGTTTTAGAAATGTTGGTAAACAAGGAAATTCTTCTAAAAATAAATTTTAAGCCGTTTAACCCATAAATTGAACAAGAAATGTCAAAAAATACCACTGTTAAATTGCAACAGTTAAAAAATTCCAGAACTAATATTATGACTTAAGAAGAATTTATTTTAAGCTTGTTGTTAAAATTATAAAATCAAAACATTTTAGTAAAGAATATTTTCTTTTTATGAAAATACAGTGTTACATATTTAAACAGATAGCACACGGAAATTATGACATATTAATCTACCATGGCTACTTTCTACAGACTTCTCTGCTTTCTTTGTAGTCAATGTTTCTTCATATGTTGTATAATATGATGCCTCTTCACAAAACTCTAATGTACCCGCATACAAAAAGTATTATTGTTTTTTCAAAAATATCAAAAAATTAATAATAAAAATAAGCCAGAATTATTAATGCTCATTTTCATTATTACTCTTTTATACTTTAGACAGGCCCTCTACTTTTTTTTTGATAATTTTGCCAACCCTTTATTGATTCTTGATATAGTATTTATATATCTTTAAAATGCATGCAAAAACACTGCTGCAAAGAATGCTTCAAATACCTTCAAGTTTTCATTTTATCAGACAAAACTGACTTCATCCAGACTTAGGAGGTTCCAAATTCATAAATGTGCGTTTGACTTGCAATCTAACAAAATTAACAAAAAGTTTTGAAAAAAAAATATTTTTAGAGGTGCCCTAAGTCCCTTGAACATTTATAGGACTCAAATGAAGTGAAATTATAGGACTCAAATTTATAGGACATTTATAGGACTCAAAAAAAGTTCAAATATAATAATTGTTTTGTAAAAAAACTTGTAAAATTTTTTTTATTTTTAGTTAAAAAACCATAGTTAATATGCAATAAAATTCAAAATAATATATTTACATGAAACAAATATTATTTTTGAATTTTTTATAAAATTTTCCTTTTTTTGAGTACAAGGTTGACCTACTTTTGTAGAACTTTTTTTTCAAAAATATTAGAGACCCTGTAAATGTTCAATTGACTTGCGGCACTTCTTAAAATATTTTTTATTACAAAAATTTTTTAAATCCACTGATAATTTATTATATCGCATATAAATGAAAATATAAAAAAAAAAAAATAAAAAAAAGATGATTTTGATACTTTTGATAATGATGAGGATAAAAATTAAAAATCAGCAACATTTATAGAGCATTTATAACTGTTGTTTTTTTTACAGTTGAGATAATTAATTTTTACTTAAGTCCCTAGAAAAATAAAATTCTATTTAATTTTTTTTTTGCGACTATTTTATTGTCATTTTGAGTTTTTTTAAGTCCCATTAAAAAAGGTCATCTTTGGAAACTGGTTTCCTAAGATGGGATGATTGGGTGTGTTGAAAATAACGCAATTTTCGGTATAAAGATTTTTTTTTTAATAAACTATTTATTTATATTTTTTAAGAGACAAGATTAAATTATGACCATCTGCAAAAATAAATATAAATATTATAATATTTTGGCTGTAAAAAATGTTGCAGAGCTTCATATAGTTAGAAAAATAGTTTTAAACTTTAGTTTAGTTTGTAACTTTAAAAATCTCCTTTATAAATGGATACTTTTAAATGTCTAAAAACAAGCTAGGAGTCATTTTTAGATTTAAAAACTTGTTGTAATTCAATCCTGGCAATGATTATTAAATTTGAAAAAATAGTAAATTTTTGGAGGATTTCAGTTTAGAAAAGCTGTTACCTGATGATGAGCTGAAGTTTATGGTTAGAGAAAATGATGCTCAAGATTTTTATTTTGCAAAGGATTAACATTTCTCGAATTGAAAGATCATGTCAAAAAATTTCAAACTGTCATTAGAATCTATGATAGGAAAAGTGACTTGAAAAATAACTTTAAAGTTAATTATTAGAAAGCAGCTAGATATCTAGTTGTTTGAAGTCACAAAAGTTGACATATTTGAAGAGCAATGTCAATTCAGGATAAATTTAAATAACTTAAAATATGAATAACTTAATGTTATGTTACTTGATGTTTAATAAATATACATTATCAGAAGAACTAATTTTTAGAAAAATTGGTTTTTGTCTAAAGGTCGCATTAAAAAAATATGATAAGTATATTTTTTTTAGCACTGATATAATCAAAAATGTAATTAAAACTCAATCAGGATATTAATTTTACTTTTTCTTAAATATATTACTATAAAGTAACTAGTTTTGATTTTAAAATAAATGGGTATTGCTTTCTGTGTTGTTCAACAACCTGCAAAAAAAATTGATGTTGCTCTTCATTTTGCGCACACTCACGGAAGTTGCAAATAAGCTTGATTTGTCTTTCAGTGCAATTATTTTTTACCTTCAATTGTATAACCTTTTGTAGTTCAATAGTCTTGAAAGAATGTCCAGTATTGTGGATTTATGTTTTTAATTGTTTATTAGTCCCAGGCCTCGGAATTAGAAAAATGAGGTTGGTTATAATTTGCCGACCTTAACCTGTTAGATGTTGGCATCAGGTCAGCTAAAAAGATTTGCTACAACGGTTTTACCTTAACACGTAGAAATGAGGTCGGAAATTTTTTGCTGACCACTAACACTTCTAGGTCTACAGTTAGGTCAGCATTGCCAAATGCTAACCCTAATTTTGAAGGCTGTAGTCCTAATCAAAAAGAAGCCAAGCCCAATAAAGAAAAAAAATAAAGGTTGCTGACTCCAATGTCAGAAATGTTGGCTTTCCATTAAAGGTTTTTTTGGTTTTGGGCTAGAAAAAGTCATTTTTCTATGCCATCATTGTGTTGCATTGTCGCCTTTTGCCATCATTGTGTTGCATTATCGCCTCCATATGTTTAAAAAAACAAAATAGCTATTTTAGAGTTTCTTTTTATCATCCTCCTTTCTTACAAAAAATCTTATCTACATATGCAAAGTTAAAAAGTCCTATGTCAATATTTTTAATTACAATTGTCATTAAACAATTGTTAAACATTCATCATAAAATGATGCGTGACTTTCAACACATTTATTTATGTGTTCTCTAACAAATATAATTACAATTCAACAATTTTACAATAGAACATGCCTATATATTAGATTTAATTACAAATCTAATCTTTGTGGGGGCCCTGTTTATTCAGAGAGCCTTATAGTTCGTTATGTTCTTGAGAATTATTTGTACTTGAATGAAAATCATTGTCTATCTTTATCTTTAGCGTTATCATTTTTATCTTTTTGTCTGTAAAAAACACCATCAAATGATTCATATCAGTTCTTATGATCTGGAGTATGGTTATGCAGGTGTGAAATGTGACGTAGGTATACTGATTTGCAATTTCGACGTCAAACAACAAGGTACTTTGCTTCCATACTACACCTGGTATACATGACTGGTTACATTTTATTTTTTGAGTTGGTTTTACCCAAACATTTTTGAGTTGGTTTTACTCAAACATTATCACCCTCTTTGAATTTTTTATTTACATCTTTCTTGTCTGTGTTCCTCCGTGTATCAACAGCTGGGATAAATAAGTTGGTTTTGAATTGCTGAAATGGTCAGATTATATTGTCTCATTGTACAGTAAGGTTGCCAGAGCAATCAAACAATGAGCGGATGACTGTTCTTTTTATTGTTTTGCATATTTGTTCAACTATACCATTGAGATACTTACTATCCATTGAGAACTATACCTTGAGCTTGATAGGCTGCTTGATATTCTAAATTAACATACCATTCTTCAGCAAAACTTGTTAGCGTGTTGGACCAAAATTTGTCGGCCATTTTAAAACAAACTGGCAGTCCAAATAAAGAGAATATTTCTTCGAGTTTTCCAACAAATTTAGTAGCTGTTTTGATTACCAGTTTATGCCATATTGTATACCGTAACGGACCACAGTCACTCATTGATAAGTACAGCTCTGCACCTGTGTTACATCAATGGCAACCCGATTCCAATTCTGTTCTGTGCTTAGTTGATCATGCTTCCATTTTACAAAGTAGGGGTCTATCAGTGTTTTACAAAAAGATGTGCAATTAAATGTCATTATATAACCAGGCAAATCACATTTTGCTTTGACAAGTTGACCACGGCTGTTTCAAAAAATATTTTGTATATTTCTGTTTATAAAAATGCGCTAAATGAAAAATATTCTGAATTATACCTTTAATGAAATAAATTACATCAAAACTTCCTAACAAAAGTTTTTATATTAGCAAAACGCTTTTAAATAAAGTAGCAATTTTCTGATAATGATTTTTTTTAAAAGTATAATTGACAGTTGTATATAATTTTTTAAATTTATATTATACAAATTATTTAAGTATGCATTTTTTATAATTAACGTTATTAAAAAATGAAAAATTATTTTGTTTTTATAAATGATGACTTTCTGCAACAATGAAAGTCTCTTTAATAAGTTTTAATACAAGATTAATTAAAGTTAATACATTTAAAATGATAAAATAATTTTGTTGAAAAAAAAAAATCAAATTTTTTGAAAGCTGTTACAATTAAATAAATTTGATCTTTAATGCTTTTATCTTATCAAAACGCTTTTTAATGAAGTAACAAAACACTTCTAATGAATTTTTATAATAAGTATTAATACTGTTATATATAATGATTTAAGACCCACTTTTTAAGAAAAAAACCTGTACGGTTACAAGAAGGAGGTGGGTCTTAAATCAGTAGTTTTACTGGGTACATACTTTATGGATACCCCTAAATTTAAACAAGTAAATAATTACGCATTAAAAAACTGTTTCATTCTTTGTTATTATATTTGTATTTTTTTTTTTTTTAAATTGTTTCAAAAGATTAACATTTATCATAAAAAATATATAGTTATATAAATAAAAAAAAAACAGTTTATTATTAGTATTAATATAAAAATTCATTAGAAGTGTTTTGTTACTTCATTAAAAAGCGTTATTCTTAAAACGTGAAATTTAAAAACCATTTAAAAACCTGTACGCTTTCGAAGACTCCCCCCCTCCCTCTTCCGCGTATGTATGCATTATTTATTTTTTCAAAATTAACTCCATTAATTTTTTCTCTCCTCATTATTTATAAAAAAAAAAATTGTGACTGAATTCAGAAAAAAAAAAACACTTCTTGTTACACACGTAAAGTTCAATGTTTTATAAAAAATAAAATCAAGTTTGGGAGAGATACTCAAACCGCGTACGTACTCACTGTCTTTAACACCCCTCCCCCTTTTTGTACTCGTTTGTACGCTTTTCGGAAACCCCCCTCCCCATACCTGCGTATGTACTTTAAAAAAATACAATAATTTAAATCAAGTGTGCGTATTTTTGAAACAATCGTTTTTAGTTGGGTTATATATATATAAATATATATATATATATATATATATATATATATATATATATATATATATATATATATATATATATATATATATATATATATATATATTAAGTAAGTTTTTTAAGTAAGTTTTTTTAGTGCATTTTTAAATATTGAAAACATGTCAAAAGCTGTGGTCAAATCCGCCAAAACAAAGTAGTTTTTGGGTGGTCATATAGTTTTTGTGATTGCACATCTTTCTGTGAAACACTGTCAATGGTGTTGCTCTGGTTACAATTCACTATTGCTGCTGAGACCTCCTTTTGTGATACATTCTGAGACCTCCTTTTGTGATACATTATTTTGCAAACAAAGTTGTAATGTATGAGCGACACTGAAATAACAAATTGAATGACTTTTCCATGTCTTTCTGATCAAGTCACCCAGATGCACACACTGATTTTAGAAAGTCAATTGTCCGAATTTATTTCAGATGGAATCCATTGTACTACAATCTGAATATCTTTTGCTAATTCCGTAATTCTCTTCCTCAAAGACGAGTGAATACTATTAGGGGAATTTCATGTGAAAACATCAAATTTTTTTTGAAGATGCAACCCTAAGTCTCAGATTTTGCTGATTTTTAAACCACCTAAAGATTTTAGTAAATTATGAACATCCTAAAAATTTTATTGTCTAATTTCAATCGGTTCCTAAGATATAGCTATTTTAAGTGTGCCTTCAAATAACAAAAATCCACCATTTTTAAAAATGCTTTTGGTCCTAATTTCTGTTAGATGTGTTGGGAAGCTTTAAATTTGTACCTTAACATATTTTTGGGCAACAAATCCAATGAAACAACTTAAAATATTTTAAAAACAAACATAACACTTAAAATAGATTATTTAGAACTTGTCCTAAATAGTTAAGTTATAGTTATGCAGTTGTGGTGTAGTGGTAAGAGCGCTCGCTTTGTAAGCGAGAGGTTCGGAGTTCGACTCCCACCACGTTCCTGGGAGTACCGCGCTCAACTTAGTTTCTCCGCGCAGCGGCCTTGCTCGGCAAGGTTCGTGTTTCGGAGTTAAAGAGTTGAGAGAGGGTTGCACCACGAATAACAACTAAAAAAAAAAATTAAATAAATAAAAAACACAAAAAAAAAAAAAATGAGTAGCCTCCTTGACTGTAGTGGCCCCCCTCGGGCCTTGGGGAGGTGAATAATCTAAAGAAGAAAGAAAGAAGTTATTACAAAGAATTGAAGAGTCTTTTCTAAAAAAGAAATAAAAACATGGTCAAATCTACTTACATTTATTGCTTAAAAGATAGGTATTATAATAAATCAAAAGAAGTGGTAATTTGACTGTTTTGTTATTAAAACAGTTTTGGCGAAATGTTCTTTTAGATGTTGTTGACTTGCTGTTTCTGTTAAGAAATGTTTATAACGTTGTAAAATTAAAGTTAAAATGCTCATTAATGATGTAAAATTTTCTAATCCTAAACAACCTTGACCCCATAAACACATTGAATGAATTATACATTTTCCTTGCATCTTTTTTAGGGATAATAAATAATAGTATATTGATAAAATGGAATCTTATGGATTTGGAAAAGTTTTAAATGATGGATGTCACAAAATATGTTTTGTTCCAAAACAAAGATTAAAAGATTTTTGTAAACTAGATAATTATATTTGAAGGTCTGGCTTTCTTGAGACTACATCATACGAAGAGATAAAGACTATTTGTTATCATGATGATCAGGTTTTAGGACTGATATTTCTACTAAAGAATGATAAGTGCTGTGATTTTAAAAAGACACAAAAAGGAGATTAAAGGTAATATATATATATATATATATATATATATATATATATATATATATATATATATATATATATATATATATATATATTTATATATATATATATATATTTATATATATATATATATATATATATATATATATATATATATATATATATATATATATATATATATATATATATATATATATATATATATATATATATATATATATATATATATATATATATATATATGAAGACCTCAGTGGAAAAACCGGCGTTGTCACATTTAAAAAGTATTGAGAAAGTATTTGTTGATCATTAATAAATGTCTTTATTTAAAGCAAAGAAAAAAAATTTTTGTATAAAAAATTACAAAATGTTTTGTTTTTGAATAAATTTTAAATAAAATAATTATAATATAAATTTTTTTAAATTGCTTAGTTTCATTTGCTTTAAATAAAGACTTTTATTAATGATCAATAAATACTTTCTCAATACTTTTTAAATGTGACAACGCCGGTTTTTCCACTGAGGTCTTCATATATATATATATATATATATATATTTATATATATATATATATATATATATATATATAATATATATATATATATATATATATATATATATATATATATATATATATATATGTATATATATATATATATATTATATAAATTTATATAAATATGTATATATATATATATATAAATTTAGAAGCAGAGCATAATGTTATTAAAAATTAATGATTTTATTTTAGGTTAAGCAAAAATATCTTTTGAAATGGCTTGTAACCTTAAATTCAAAAATCTGTAAACCAAGATGGAAAAATTGTTGCTCATGTATTCAGTTTTTGTCAAATTGTGATGAAGTTTCTGATAATGAAATGGAGTGTAAAATTGATGCTGATGTATCATTTGTTAAAGGTTGTAATAAACAACAGTTAGACAACTCTTTAACATCATTTGGAATCTCGCCAATTAAAGTTCATGGTGTCGCAAAGCATCAACGAGTTGTAACAGCAAAAAGAAAATTAGTCAAAGCCTACGCGAAAATGGAAAAAAGGAGTAGCTAGTGCTTATGGAGTAAATATATATAACTTAAGTGTAGCCTCAACTTTTTCCAGTCATCCTACAGACAAAAAAAAAGCAAATGATCTTGATCATTTGACAACTTTAATTAAAATAAAACTTAAAGTTGAACCATTTAAAAAAAATTCAAATACTAACACTTACACCTGAATCTTGGTCTAGAAAATATGCTTCAGAATATTTTGAAGTTTCTGAACATCTTATACGATGTGCTTGGAAATTAAAAAGTGAAAATGGATTTCTTGCTTTATCTGATAAGAAAATAGGCAAAAAAAACAACCTGACTTTCTTACAGCTTTTGGCTCAAGATAAACAAGATGAACATTCTAGAATTATGCTTGGTAAAAAAGATTGTGTTAAGGTTAAAAGTGGTCCTCCACAACAAAAAAGATTATTGTCGTGCAACCAAACGGTATACACTGTGTATGTGTATGTATTCATCCTCAAAACTCAATATTGCTTCTAAATGCTGTCCAATGCGATGTTACATAAAAAGATCTAATATCAAAATTAGTATGTGATACAAGCAATAATGAATGCATGGTTCATAGATGTGCCAAATGTCTAGGTTATGATAACTTAAAGGCATTTTTAGATGAGGAACTAAGTGAGATTGATGAAAAAAAAGTTCAATTTAATCAATGGAAAGTACTGATAGATCACAATTAATTACTCAGACAGTTAACTTATTTGAATATAAAGAACTAGTTGTTTCTCAAATTAATCAACTAACTTCACATTTATATATTGCTAAATGCCAAACTCGCTATTTAAAAGAGCTATAAAATAATTTAGGTTACAATGAATGTATTATACAGGCAGATTTTGCAGAGAACTATTAATTTATTATACAGGATGAAATAAAAAGTTATCATTAGAATAAACAACAATATACATACACTCATACACAAATACACACTTCAGTTGTTATATATTTTAAGGACATTTCTAAAACAAATATTCAACATAAGTTGTTGCGTTTTTTAAGTGATGACAATGATCATGATACTTGCTTTGTGTATGAATTTCAAAAGATAATTGTAGAGTATATTAAAGAATATTTAGTTGGTATCAATAAAATTTATTATTTTTCTGATGGATGTTCTGCTCATTATAAAAACTTTATAAATCTAGAGATAACAGCTGAATGGGTGGTACCATGTATAGGTGGTACCATTAAAAGAATAACAGCAAGAGCAAGTTTACAAAGACTATTTGGAAACTAAATATTGACAGTTGATGATATGCTTTTAAATTTTAAGTGTTATGTTTGTTTTTAGATATTTTAAGTTGTTTCATTGGATTCATTGGCACAAGTTTTCAGCTTTCCAACACACATCTAAATGAATCTAAGACCAAATCTATAAGTGGTTTAAAAATCAGCAAAATTTGAGACTTAGGGTTGCATGCCCTGAATGTTTTCAAATGGAATCGCCCTAAAAATATTCACCTGTCTTTGTACTAACAATTGAAAAATTCCTGTCACAATATTCCGCTGGGCAGTGTCCAATGACTTTACTTAACTGGCTGAAAAGCTTCATGACAATTTACAAATTCATTAAGAGCTCAGAAGTCTCCTGCTGGTCGTACCTTTTTGCCTTTGTTTTCTTCACAAATGGTATTATTAATTGCATGCTTTTTATTGCAGTTCGTTGATGCCATCCACTTTTTCCAGTCCAGTTTTTTCACATTTTGCTGTATCACATGCTAACATTTAGGCAGTACAGTTTTTATCACCATTGAAATTTTAAGGACTTTGCAAACGTAAGTTTGCAAAGGCTGTATTTAGGTTCCAGTAGGAGCCATTTGATTGTGACACAGTTGTTAAAACCTGTGATGAACTGGTTGTGCATCTGGTCATCTCAATCCGTAAATTTGCATCTTGCAATCCATCCTCAAAATTCATCACACTTTCATTGCTTGCTTTTTTTATTGTATTGAAAATTCGAAGTTTAGTATTAACAATGACTTCGATTTAAAAAGCTTTTTAAAGTTTTCTTCTATGTCTTCATAGGTAACTGAGTCATATTCTAGATATGCAGGCAGGTATAGATCTTCCTGTGCAGAATAGATCTGTGGTAGCAAACATGTCAATGTTATTGTTTTTCTCTTAGATTCTGATATGTCTATTGCAGTTGTGTATGTTCGTAGTTGGTGGATTAAGCACTGAAGGTTGCCATGAATACAGGTGGCATAACTGCCAAAGTAGCTTGTTGCTTCCTTGCGTCCATATGCTTAAATAAACAAAACAACTATTTTAGAGTTTTTCATCTTTCTTTCATACATAAAAGCTTATCTATATATAAAAAGTTAAAAAGTCCCATGAAAATACTTTTAATTATAATCATCATTAAACAATTGTTTAATATTTATCATAAAATAATGCTTGGTTTTCAACACATTTATCTATGTATATAACTTTATCTCTAAACGTATAATTACAATTCACTAACTACACTATAGAACACATTGTTCTGGTGAAGTGTGACAAATTTTCATTAGATAAGATAAAATAACACGCTCTTCCATTAAATAACTAACTAGTTACTCCAACTATAAATCTATGCTCACCTTAATCTCTAGTACTTTGTTAGATGTAATATTAAACAGAACTTTAAAACATTATATATATATAATGTTTTGAAGTTCTGTTTGCAGGAAGTAGCTCCTTTTAATTATTCCAGATCAGGTCAGGTTTAGGATCATCATTATCAACCTGCTACTGGTATCATGTAACCCAGTACTACCTGCCCCGTGCCCTGCTGCCTTGTAGGGTGTGCTTTTTTTAGGCAAAGGCCAGGAAAAACAAACTCCGACTTAAAAATCCCCTGCCTTGGTTGAATAAAGGCTAGAGATGAGGTCTCTATAAAAATACTCATCTTGGGCAGATGTTAACTGCATCCAGCTAAAATTTAAAGGAGACCTCCTAGGCAAACACATTAGGGGTAAGCAGAAAAATTCTGCCAACAACCCTCAAACCCCTTTTTCATCTATTAGGCTGGTGTAGATGTAAACCTGTGTTAAATTGTTTCCTCTCTAAGATGATGAATGCTGGATCTTCTTGAATCTTCTCATATATTTTGCTTGTGCCATCTTGATAATGGCAATGCAACTCTTTCTGTTATCTCCTAAAGGGTATGACTCTATAATTGGTTCTGAGGCCAGCTGTTAGTATAGTTTCCCAAACTCTGTGGTAATATTAGAGTATTGTGTGTATATATATATATATATATATATATATATATATATATATATATATATATATATATATATATATATATATATATATATATATATATATATATATATATATATAGTTTGATAAGATGTCTGACACCATACTAAAATAGCCTGCTGTTACAAAGGAGTCCCGCTACATTGACTGAGGGTTTGGGCTGAGGCAGCAATTTTTCTTTCATTAATCTTCTTCTTTTTTTTTTTGCTGAACTATATACGCTATAATTAATATATATAATAAAATAAAAATAATAAAACAGATTTCATAAAACCTTAACGGAACAACAGTTCAGTAAAGGTTTAAAATTGCAACTTGACAAGCTGTAATTTTTAGAGTAATTGCAAGTGTAAACCCTAGACAGCTATAATTTTTAGAGTAATTGCAAGTGTATATATGTTTGTGTGTGTGTGTGTGTGTGTGTGTGTGTGTGTGTGTGCGAGTGTGCAAGTGTCAATAAAAAACATTTGTAGTTATTTATGTTATTTATTTGAAAACATTTCTTTATTTTAAGATTAGTTTTGAATCTTTATCATTTATCCTAAATGATGTTTTACATGTGAAGCTACTTGGAGGTATTGATGAACCGTTTGCTCTCTTCACTGCTATGAATGTGGCAATGTGGGCTTTTACTTATTTGTATGACCGGTGCTTGCATTTCAATCACAATCTGTTAAGAAGATTTGGTTATTTAAGTTTTGTTATCAAAACAAATGACTTGAGAAAAATCCCTTTGGCTATTTTTTCTTTAGGTAAAAATCATTTTGTTGAGTATAAATTTTTTTTTTTGATTATGATCTTAGATTTAAGTAATGTCAATTTTTATAAGCTCATAGTAAACTGTATAAAAAAAGTTTTTATATGAGTTTTTAAAAGAATAAAGAACAACAAAACAAGTGAACAAATCTATAAAATCATTTAATCCATAATCTTTATTTAAAAAAACTTATGGAAATCTCTTTATTCTTTGTATATGCTCCTCAAACTTTTAGAATTGCCTCTATTAGTTGCAACATTGTGGCAACAAGATACTTGCAATATTTTAGGCATTGTTTTATGGTACTACACTTTCACTATGGCTTTTCTCAGCTGGTAAGATTTGAGTTTGTTTAGAAACTGCTTCTGCTTTGAGTTTTACTCAACAGTTTTCAATAGGGAAGGGAAAAACTATGACATGGGTAGTTTCTGACAAATTAAAATTATATATTTATATAATTATTATATATACTACTTTACCATATATCAAATCAATTGCAAAATTAGCATCTGCTTAGGTTACATATCTTTATCGTTTTTTCCACTTTCTTACTCTAGATTCTATTCTTTATTTCTATAAATCTCAAATCTGTCCTTGTATGGAATACTGTTGCCATATCTGGGGCAGATTTTCCAATGATACCCTCTCTCTTTCAGACAAGGTGCAAAAATGCATTGTAAACATAGTTGAACTTGCTCTTGCAGACAACCTCTAACCATTATCACATCGTCATAATGTTACTTCTCTTTCTCTTTTCTAGAAATACTATAACGGACACTGCTTTAAAGAGCTAGTGTCCCCTGTGCCATCTACTAAAATTCATCCTCATGTTACTTTTCGCTCAATTATATCTCATCTTTTTTCTGTGACTATTCCTAAGTGCTCCAAAAACTCTTATTTTTATAGTTTTTTTCCTCAAACATCTGTTCTTTGGAATTCTCTTCCTTCATCTTGTTTTCCTGATTCATATAATTTGCAATCTTTTAAGTTGTCTGTCAATCGCTATCTTGCTCTATAATTTTGATCTTTTCTCTTTCATTAACTTCCAACTCTAATAGTGGTTGCTTGCAACCTTGTTGGAAGTGAGGATGTTGAAAAAAAAAGTGAAAAATATTTTATGGTTGTGAGCCATGACTTGTTTATGACACGCAGACATTAGACTATCATGCTGGATGTAGTTACTGGATTTATAAATCTAATGACTCCACTGTACACTTGTGCATATCTTTATTTGGATGCTCTACAATGTAAATTGGTTCATTAGTTCTGTTGTGCTCAAAAATGCAAGAAATGTTAACACCTGTAGAAATAAAAGGTATCTAGTATTATTATGCATATATATTGTGCTTTAATAAAAAAATCTGTTGAGAATCTTTAATCAACCTCAATTTTTACTATTTTTTTATGTCTTTTCTTTTGCAACATCATTTTTATTTGTGTACTGTAATTGGTTTTATTTGTGTAGTGTAATTGGTTTTATTTGTGTAGTGTAATTGGTTTTTATAATTAATTTTTTTTAACTGGCTGATTTTTAAAATTATTTCTATCGCAATTGAGTGATCTTAATATAAAGTTTTTATTGGTTGATCTTTGTAGTTATGTTTGATATTTTAGTATTTTTTTTGTAATTTTAATTCACCTCCCCAAGACCATGAAGGCCACTACAACCGAAGAGGCTGCTTTAGTTGTGGTTACAACCACTCTATAACTCCACTCTATAACTCCAAAACATTAACCTTGACAAACAAGAGCGCTGCACAGAGAAACAAAAAGTTGAGCGCAATACTACCAGGACTATGGTGGGGAAGAAACTTAGAGCTTCTTGCTTTTGAGACGAGCGCTCTGCCACTATCACATTGTTATTAGCTGATCTTAGTTTGTCATTCTATAAAACACCAATAATATCAAATGCCAATAAAAACTGTTTACATCTTCAATCTGTTAATACATTAAACCACTTGGATGTTTATTTTAAAAATAAGAAATAATTTATCTTTTGTTAACTATCACTGTGTTGTTAAGTCCAACACAGCGACAATTACATTAAATATATGCGCTAAAATAAATTCAGATAAAATTAAAATCAAAAAAAACTTAATTTTTATTAAGCTAACCTTTCTATCACAATATTTAGTAATAGAAAACAAATTTTGTTAGTTAAAAGTTGATAGTTAACAACAAACTTTTTTTTGAATACAAAATTATTAAAGGAAATGTTAAAAAAAAAAAATGACATAAAAAAAAAATATGCATGATATAAACCTTTTATTCATGATCTTGTAAGCACAAGAAAAAAATATATATAAATTTCTATTTAGTACTAAAAATAAATGAACTACAAAAAAAAAATGTTAAATTTTTTAATAAATGGTACCAGGAAGCCTAAAATATTCTTTGCCTTCACTACAAAATATGCTTAAGTAATTAACTAGAGTTTTTATTTTTGCATAAAAGTTATATTTTTTCATAATAACACTTCTAGATTGTTTTTGTTGAGTAAATTTTTTATTTGGATTTGTTTTGCATTAATTTATTATATTGTGATAGTAATGTCCTTAATAAATTAGCAATTGCTGTTTTTTTAAGGTCTAAACTCTTAGTTGATATAGCGGCACTCCTTTCCAGCAGGCTATTTCAGTATGACAATATACTGCTTATCTAAACACACACTTATAGTTTTGGGGTTTTGATTATGGGAGGTATAGAGTATAAAGTGTATATATAAAGCACGCACAATTTATAGCTTTATCACTTTAGGGGTTGAAATTTTATTGAACTAGTTGAAATAGCCTCGCTGCATATTAAATTAAAGTTTAGTTTGTTAAGAAAAATCAGGTAAGAAAAAGTTTAAACTATTCAGAAAGGTCTTTATGTTTTTTTGATGGAGCAGATGAGGTTCTGCACAGCACTTGATTAGAAATTTTCAGGCCACATGTTCCATTATCACTCCATACGCTTAATGTTCTTGGTAAATCAACCTGTTTTCTACAGTTTAAATTTTATTATGGGCCAATATTTTCTTGATTGGCCAAATTTCGAGACAATTAGGCAAGTTTTCAATTTTTGGCACCACTTCAACTTTGCGAGCATTATACAATTTAAACGTTTGAGCTTCATGAAAACTGACTAAACCTGACCAAAATGTAATGCAACTGTAAATGAGTCAGAGAAACAAGACATTTTTGGAAGCTGTGATATAACATTTAACAAAGTTTATCACTTTACAAATAATGAATGTTACATCTGTGATGTAACAACATTCATTATTTGTAAAGTGATAAACAGAAATCTCTTCTTACCGCAATTGTTTAAAGCCAATTGAGCAAATTTAAAGTTTATAATTTAGTATAATTCCTAGCAAATTAAGCTTGCATCATATATTTAAACTTCTGTAGAAGATTTCCTCACATAGGAGGGACAAACTTTTTTCTGCTATTTGTTTGAAGTAACATTTTATATACATCATTAAATAATAAACAGCAGCCATGTTAGATTAGGATTTTTTTTATTCAACAAATAAGCTCATTTAATTGCCATTGATTTATTCTTGTCATCTAGGTTTGATTATTTTGTGTTATAAGATACAGTTTACACTGCTTCAGGGCTGTGAATGCTTAACGCTTCCTAAATACACATACTCAATTTTATCAAAGGATATTGTAATGTTCCACTTTTTTTTCTAGAATACTTTTACCATAAATTTTTAAATATTTATAGTCCAACATATTGAAGTTTTTAATGGGCTAAAAACTTTTTTTTAGTTGCAAAACAAAAGGTGTATATATTTATGTTATTGTGTTTGTAATAATAAATCCCTGGTTTTAATTAGTAATTGTAGATTTATATTTAGACAGCAGCTTCATTATTTTTAAATTTGTTCATTTAAAAATCAAATAATTTTTGAAAATGATTATTTTATTTATTATATTTTTATTATTTAACTAGCATTTTTTAATTTTTTTTTTCTATATTACCTATATGAAGTATTTATTTTTCAATTTATTTGGCATCATAAATATGTTTTTAATATATTGTTGCATATGAACCAATATAATAAAAACAATATATTATATACGCTCCATACCAAATTTAATCTTGTAGAAGTACATGCAAGTATGATTGCGCATCATTCCTGACCAAATCTGGTTATATGTAAATTAAAAAGCTCTCATGATTTTTGTTTCACATTGAAAATAAGATAATTAGTCAAGTAAAAATTATATAAACATTTTTAATAGGAAATAGGTGGAAAGTAGATGACATTTGTTTCTTTTTTTGTTTTTTTAATTTATAGTTTGTTTCAGGTAATGCAACTCTTCTGCTTGTAGTAGCTTTCACACGTAGTAGTACAAAGACAGGGTTATCTTTGGTCAGACAATATCAAATTGTTGCTTCTATTGAAGTATTTGTCTCATTTATTTCTTGCATAATTTATTTAGGTAATTTTTTTTTAAGTGTTTTTTATTTTTGAATCTTACATAGCTTATTTTGAATTTTTTTTGCTAACCTTTAATGAAATTTTTTTTTATATGTACCCTACCAAAGGGTTATATTTCTATACATATATGTACCCTACAAAAGGGGTATATTTCTACCCCATTTGTCTAAATAGATCAGAAGGTTTCAACAAAAATGCTTCTTGCGCCCTAATTTGTTTATTGTCCCAAATGTTTATTGTCCCAGATTTTTTTTCAGATTTTTTTCTATGTACTGCCATTTATGACCATTAAACAATCAAATTACGAGTTCTTGCATACTACTCTTAACTTTGCTATATTTTTGCAGAAAAAGAACAAAAAAATTTTTATTCAGTTACAAAAGTTAAAAACTAAAAATAAAGTTCAGTTGTGTTTTGCTCTGTGTCAAATAAATTGACACCTCACTTTGTTGAATTATATGACAAGGCAATCTCAGATTTTTTTTTTGGAATTCAGATGATGTAGTTCTTAAGTTCTCATTTTTCCAATAAATGTTAGTTTTTTCTCCCAAAATTCATCTGTTTAAGAAGGTGAAAAAATTATTCATAATAGCATTTAAGTTTTTAATACTTTTCATTAAGTCCAGTACAATATTTATGTTTTTATTTTGTTCAAGTGTTTAAATTCTTATTTGAGTTATTGAATGAAAATTACTGAGAATGTGTTCATAACATAAGATAAATATAACAGTAAAAAAAATAAAAAAAAATAAAAATAAAAAAAACTTGTTTTCTAATAGAAATTAAAGTTTTATAATCACAGCCATAAATCTGAGATAAGACATTTTCCAGAATTCATTTTTAATAATTTGTTTAAGTTTAAAAATCTTAAAGTTTTTAAAGTTTGCTGCAGCTTAATGCATAAG
This sequence comes from Hydra vulgaris, assembly GCF_038396675.1. Taxonomy (NCBI): domain Eukaryota; kingdom Metazoa; phylum Cnidaria; class Hydrozoa; order Anthoathecata; family Hydridae; genus Hydra; species Hydra vulgaris. Next base: position 38,827,527 of record NC_088920.1, read on the forward strand.
TGTACGTCAGGTTTTTTTAAGACCAAATTCAAATCATTGGTAAGCAAAATTACAAACTCGAAGATTAAGTCATTTCTTTCTTGCTACTTTGTTATTTTGGAAATTTTTTCCTAAGTGGCTTGTGTTGCTTGTTTTTTCCATAGTTTATTTTGCAAGTTTGTTGGTTTTTATTTTTCAGCATATGTTATTTCATTTAACAAAGCTGGTGCGTTACCTGATGCTTATCAGCAAGATTGCACGAAGGATAACTCTACTAACTATGTCGGTTATAAGTATGTGTTTATTTTAAAAATTGATTAATAATACTGCATTACTTTGTGATGTACTGTCAAAAAATAAAAAAAAATTAGAAAATTAAAAATCTTTAGTTTGATAATGATTTAAAAAAAAAAAAAAAAATTTTTAGTTTAAATAATTTGAACTATTTAAATAACATTTTATAATATATTTAATTATTTATAATTTATTCTGAAAAAGTTTATCTGTTGAGTTATTTTAAAATAATTTAAAAGGAAAAAATAAAATATAAGAAACATAATTATTAAAAAGTAAAAAAATCTAATGTATTAAATCTATATTTAAATGTTATAAGTCTGTTTTGAATTGGTTTTTTGAATTTTTTTATTGTCAACAAAAATATTTTCTGCAGACAGCTGATTTGTCAAAACCTAAAATTTGAGACTTCAAAACCTAAGAACAATAAATTGTATGATTTAAAGGGAAAAAATTAAATGTGTTTATATTGAAAGTTCTTGAAATTGCTTCTCCAATTAGTGGCTTAAAAAAAAAGAGTCTAAAATCTTTTTTTTGATTCTGTTTTAAGCCAATGTTTGACATTTTGCTTGAAGGCAAATCATATTGATTGGTAAATGCCACAGCAAATATATCACAAGAAAGATATATTTTTAAATTTATTTAAAATTAGAACAAACACTTTATATATGTACATGGAAATTTCATGTGGGCCTCATGTGAAAAACATATTTAAGCCATATGCTGTAACCACTCTATTTTATGGGATGACATTGATGCAATTTATGTGTGGCTATAATGATTATCTCACTGAAAACCACACTAAATAACACTAAAGAAGGAAAAATGTCACAATATGTTTGTGTGTGAAAGTTTAAATATGTTAATATTTATTCTTATACAAATACAGTTGCATAAACACGTATCAGTTAAAAACTAAAAGAGCAAAGTATTTTTTGCATTTCTTTATAGTTTTTTATTCATTCTGTTATTTGTTCAAAATTTGATAAATTATGTAATAAAACAGTGATAGCCTTTTTAACCTCTTTATCTAGTATTTTTACAATGCCTTCAGTAGCAAAAATAAGTCTCATAGGAAATCCAAGTTTATAGAAATAGAAAAAAAAAATTGATAAAAATAAAAGTTTGCTTTTATTGTCGACCATCTTAGAATCTTTTTCTCTTTATTTTTATTGTCGACCATCTTAGAATCTTTTTCTCTTTATTTTTATTGTCGACCATCTTAGAATCTTTTTCTCTTTATTTTTATTGTCCATCTTAGAATCTTTTTCTCTTTATTTTTATTGTCCATCTTAGAATCTTTTTCTCTTTATTTTTATTGTCCATCTTAGAATCTTTTTCTCTTTATTTTTATTGTCCATCTTAGAATCTTTTACTCTTTATTTTTATTGTCGACCATCTTAGAATCTTTTTCTCTTTATTTTTATTGCCGACCATCTTAGAATCTTTTTCTCTTTATTTTTATTGTCCATCTTAGAATCTTTTTCTCTTTATTTTTATTGTCCATCTTAGAATCTTTTTCTCTTTATTTTTATTGTCGACCATCCTAGAATCTTTTTCTCTTTATTTTTATTGTCACCATCTTAGAATCTTTTTCTCTTTATTTTTATTGTCCATCTTAGAATCTTTTTCTCTTTATTTTTATTGTCGACCATCCTAGAATCTTTTTCTCTTTATTTTTATTGTCCATCTTAGAATCTTTTTCTCTTTATTTTTATTGTCGACCATCTTAGAATCTTTTTCTCTTTATTTTTATTGTCGACCATCTTAGAATCTTTTTCTCTTTATTTTTATTGTCGACCATCTTAGAATCTTTTTCTCTTTATTTTTATTGTCCATCTTAGAATCTTTTTCTCTTTATTTTTATTGTCGACCATCCTAGAATCTTTTTCTCTTTATTTTTATTGTCACCATCTTAGAATCTTTTTCTCTTTATTTTTATTGTCCATCTTAGAATCTTTTTCTCTTTATTTTTATTGTCGACCATCCTAGAATCTTTTTCTCTTTATTTTTATTGTCACCATCTTAGAATCTTTTTCTCTTTATTTTTATTGTCCATCTTAGAATCTTTTTCTCTTTATTTTTATTGTCGACCATCCTAGAATCTTTTTCTCTTTATTTTTTTATATACAATCTATGTTTTTTATGCAGCATGGAAAGTAACAGCCGGTCAATGGTCAACGGCCGCCAAAATGACTAAAATTGCTATATCAACCTTTCAAAATAAGTTCTTGCCTGTTATGGTTAAAAAAAATCAGTTTAAAAAAAAAAAGTTTGACAAATAATCAGGACGTAATTTAGAAAATGCACTTACTAAGACTTCATAAAATTATTTAAATTTTGAAATCAGTTTAAAATAATTTTTATTGTTTACAATATGCTACTTTAATTCGCCTTGTCAATAAATGTTAAATATAAGGTAAACTCTATTAATTTTTTTGCTTCACTTAGTTTAATTTTATTTTAATGGTGGTAAAAATCTTTTTTACATAAATGATTGAAGTTCTTCTTTTTTTTTGTTATTTTAATAAAAATATTTAATAAATTATTTTAATAATATTATAATAATATATAATAATAATTGTATTTAACTAAGAATATTTTTCTTTCAACTGTACTTAGTCACTTTGTTTTTCTTTTTTTTTAATGTTATATATTTTCTTGTAAGTTTTTGCAGCAAATTGCAATAAATGAATGAATGATTCACAGATAAATTTAAAATTACTAATTGGATATTTGTGCTTTTTTTTTTCTAAAATAGGATTCTTAAAAAGTATATTGATATTTAGTAAAAATCTGGTTTAATGTTAGTAATTTTTATAGTTGTGTTTTATAAAACAATTATCTTCTTAGTATTGAGTATTTAGTTCAAATTATTTGTACACTAGAGTTAATAAAATATGTATTAACTTATTAACATTAGCCAGTTTTTAAAATGATTTTAATGAGCAGAGATTTACAAATTATTTTTCTTTAACGTCCTTATGCTCAAAGATTGAAGTTCTTTTTTTATTATTAATTGAAATTGTTGTACGTAACTTAAAATATTTTCTCTTTCAGCTGTACTTTATTTTTTTTTGTTTTTTTCATTCAATCTTTATTTATTTTTCTCTTAGCTTTTCCCTCCATTTGTGAAATCATTGCAATGAATAAATTAATTTTAAATAAGTTTAAAATTATCAATTGCGGGCTTGCACTTTTTTTTTAATCAAGAAATCAGACAAAACATATTTGAAAATATATTTTTAGTAAAAGCTTTGTTTTATGTAATGTAAGTAATTGTTATAGTAGCATTTTTACAAAATTTTTAGTATTAAGTATTAAGTTTAAATTTTTTTAATATTTTATAAAAATTGTTTTGATACTTCAAAAAAAAATTTTAAATTAATTTACTTGAATGCTATTAAACTTTTTTAATCTAATAAAAATCTGTAACATAACGTAAGAGTTTTAAAACTATTAACATCAGCTGGTTATTTGAATGTTACTTTTCCATTTTAAAAATGCATTGATTTTATTTCAAATTATTGTTTTTTAAAAATATAAATTTGTTAATTTTCAAGCATTCAGTTATTATGAAATTGAGCGTCAATTCCATGTGCTAGCTGGTTGAAGTGACGACTCACCTTTGATTTCTTTTTCTCCATGCAGATTTATATGCATGGTCCATATGATAGCCACATCTATTTTTTATATTATATTATTTATATTATAGTAAGTATATTATAATTATATTATATAATTAAATATTTTAGCACATTAATTGACATAGTCACGTGTTCCACATGTGTGCCACACTGATTATCAGATTATTATATTGACCATAAACGTATATTATATTGACCATAAACTAGATCAGAGTTTCCTACTTTTATTCCATATATTTTATTCAATTTATATTATGTAGTCAAAAGCTTCCATGGCTCTAGTACAACAACGGTACTCTCAAATGAAACAGAAAGATTGATAATGCATGCGTTCCAATTACTTGGTGACTGGGGTTATGGTTTAACCCGAAATGAAATCCTAGAATTTTTATGCTACCTTAAACGTGAAGATCAATTGCACTTATTCAAAAATGGCAAGCCTGATAAAGACTGGTTTTATGCCTTTATAAATAGATGGTCAAAAAAAATTTCAGCAAGAAAAATGGATAACTTAGCATCTAAAAGAGCCGCTTCTTGTACACCGGAAATAATTGATAATTATTTTGAATGCGTTGCCAAGCAATATCAACAAACTGATATAATAGTGTGTCGAAAAGGGACAAGATGTGCATTTATACTTACTGGCAATAATGAAAAAATTCATTATACTGTAAACAATCGCTACAACGCTGATGGGCATTTTGCACCACCATTTGTGATATATAAAGCGAAAAGAAACTTTCGTCCTAACTGGACAAGAGGTGGTCAAGTTGGCACCAAATATTCAATTTCAAAATCAGGTTGGATGGAGCACGATACATTTGTTGAATGGCTGAAAGAAGTATTTATACCTGAAACTGAGCAAATTGGTGGTATTCATATTTAGCATTAGATGGGCATACAACTATAACATGACAATATAATCTACCAGAGCATTCTTCACATATTCTACAACCATTAGATAAAGGTGTCTATTGTTATGTCAAACAAGCATGGAAAGAAATTCTTAGAAAGTATTACAAAGACTCAAAATGTAAAAATTTAGATAAACAAAATTTTCCACCGTTGCTCACACTGTTGAACAAGAGTGGTAAATGTTTTACACGTCTGCATGCAATTGCTGGTTTCTGGCTTATTTCCACTTAATAAAAACAACATAAATCATAAGGCATTAGCAATCACACAAACGTTTAATCCACCTTCATCAACTTTAGCAGCCTCCGCAGCACCTACACCATCTTGCTCAGACACATCTTCATCATTTTCAACAGCCGCCGCAGCACCTACTCCAACTACACACCAATTACCATCTTTCTCAACTACACCAGCTTCAAGTTTTGATAGGTATCAAGCATGTGTTGAGCATTGCAAAAACAGTATCTAGATAGAGTTAAAGCAGTTTTTTCAAGCCAGTTATTTGCCGACCTCATTCTTTTAGAGGTCGGCATCAGGTCGTCAAATAAAATTTAATACAAAGGTCTTACTATAAAACATAAAAACGAGGCAAAAAATTGCCGACCTCATTTTTCCTAATTCCGAGGGTTGTATATATATATATATATTTTTATATATATATTTATATATATATATATATATATATATATATATATATATATATATATATATATATATATATATATGTATACACACACACACTACCGTCCGTAAGTTTTCTTGGATCTTAAATTTAAAGCATTTTATTAATAAAAAATAGCTGAGACAGACAAATTAACCCCAAGAAAAGTTTAATTATATTATGACGTAGGATATTTTAATAAATACACCAAGGCTATTTTAGAAGTACAATGAAAATGTATATCCTACTTTTTTAAGAAGTATTATATATTATATTTTGTTTCTGAAATATGTTTTAAATTATAAACAAGTATACAGTAAAAAATGAATGATAATATAATAATGTAATAATAAAATAAATATAAATTTTTTAGATATGTTAATAATGTGTTGGTTCTTTTGAAGATGTAAATAATGTGATTATCATTTTAAATATGTAAATAACGGTGAAAGATTTTTGAAACATGTGAAATAAAGGATTTACCATTTTCTTTTTCTTTTTCATCTTTATAACATATAAACTTGCTTTTTCTTCTGATAATGAATCCCTCAATCCTGACGATATTTCTTTTAAGTGAAAATAGCCTTTCATAATATTAACATTAAATAGTATAAATAAAAAAATTTGTTTATTGTAGAAGATAGTAATGCATCATTCAATACCACCCTAGTTTTTATAAGTATTTATGACTGGTATATGAAAAATAATAAACATTTTCACACAAAAAATTTTTTCATTATTAGGTTTTTTTTTTGTTTTTTTTTTAATTTTTTTCATCAAATGACAAAAAAGAAGTAAATTGTAGGAAAAAGAGCAGTTGTTTATACTTTACATGGTTTGGGCTTTTTAAATTGGAATATTGCACGAACTGTTGGCATATTAGAGTAATTTGTGCAACAAACAATGAAACGAAAAGAAGAAACTGGATCGTTTCATGACCGCTAGCAATCTGGCAAACCTCATTCAACCACAAAAAATAAAGATCAATACATAGTTATGAGTTCTATGCAAATTTGTCAATGGGCAGCAATAGAAATTGCCACTGATTTCAATTAACATCATGTAACAAAAAATTAGGGCTATAACAGTTAAACAACCTTTACTAGGTGTCAATCTCAAAGGTTGTGTAGCAATATCTGACTAAAGTTCATAAACAGAAACAATTGAATTGGGCCGAAGAACACAAAAGTAGGATCCCAGATGACTGGAATTATGTTCTTTGTTCAGATGAAATAAATGTTGAAATTTTTGGCAATAAATGTTAGTCCTTTGTTCATTGTTGATTTGGAGAAAGGATGCTAATTGTTTGAATACTGCAAATGGTTAAACACAGGGGTTGCAACATTATGGTTTTGGGTTGTTTTGGAGGTGGCCAAGTCAGAAAACTTGTAAAGATTAATGAAAAAATGACAAAAAAGTTCTATTTGCATATTTTAAAAGAACATGTTTTGGAATGTGTAACAAAGCTTATTGGTAAAGGATTTGTTTTTACAGCAAGACAAAGATCCGAAACGCACTGCCAAAGTTGTGAAAGAATATTTAGAGAAAATTTCTGAAAACAAAGTAATGACTTGGCCACCTCAAATTTCTGATTGTAATCCAATTGAACTACTTTGGAATCTCCTTGACAGAGAGATGCAAAAAAAACCTCCAAAATGGAAAAAAGGTCTATGGATATCACTTCAAAATATTTGGAATGCTGTTGGTGGCCAATATTTACAACTGCTGTGTTGCCTCGTATTTGCCAGGCTATCATCAAATCATTTCATTATCATTTTCATCAATACAAGGCAGTCATATTGATAAAAATGCAATTTAATTTAAAGAACTTAATTGTGAGTATTAATAGTTTTTCATAAATTAGTAATGTATAAAGGAAATAACTAAAATTATTTATTTTTGTAATTGTTGCCTTTATAATAAATATTCCCAGAAAAGTCCAAGTTCGTTGTAAAATCTAACTTTTTGCTAAATGCAG
>NC_088920.1:38845000-39097500 GCF_038396675.1 Hydra vulgaris
TGCACTAATGGCTTCTGCCTTAAATCAGTGTGCTCAAATTTTAAATGATCAAGACAATGTCCTTCATAGTATGTTCGAGTATATGCCTGCTGTAAATATTGCATTTTATAAGAGTGTTTTAAAGTAATTTATTTTATTGTCAAAATAATAGTGTTATATGTCATGTTGTTAAATGGGCTTCTTACTGAAATGTTATGTTTTTAATAGATTAATCAGAAGTTCTGGTTAACTAATTATTCTTTAAAATATCTTTTTATTGTGCAATGTATTTAAGATGTTATGCTTTTAGAATTTATAACTAAAGTTTTATTTCGTTGTGAAGATCTTGGTTCATACTTTAGATAATATATTACATATCTTCTCTGAATTGAATTTTAGACAAAATAGCGTGTTTATGTAATTTGTTCACTAGCGTAAAATAAGATTTTTTTTCCTAATAAAACAAATATTACACTACTTTAATTGCCAAAATATACATTCATCTTGCCACAATATATATAAAAAATACGTTTGTATTATGTTTTTTTAACAGAAAATAGAGATCAAAAGAGAAAACAAAATAATATTGTATTTTTTAAAAAAAGTGTGTATTACATTATTCTCCAAGTCAAAGTATAGTAATTCAGACACCTGCACTTTAAATATTAAAGGGCAATAAATTCCTTATTGCACTTTAAATATTAAAGGGCAAAAAACTGCCTTAAAAAACACAAACATATAAACCTTAATCTTAGAGCACGAGTTTTCGATTAAAGTGACGTAATACAAACTCGAGGACGCGCTGAACCCTAACATTTCACAAAATGGTGTGAGCAGCACAAGTGACAACAGCTTAGGAATTGTCCGTCAATTACGTAACGCAAACTTTCACAATAAACAAAACAAAAAAGATCAGAAGTTTTCCCGCGCAAAGTCTTAATTTGAATATATAATCAAAATAGCTAATTAAGTTTAATAAAAATCGCCGCGTAAAAGGGCCTGATATCTCCGACTTCTATTTTTTAAATATATTTTGCGTTGCGTAATTTATGGACGATCTTTTATACGTATAAACAAAAATGTAGCTTGCGTCATTAATGAGAAATTTGAAATAAAGTAAAAAAGAGATTGACAATAGGAAATTTTTTAGCAGAACGAAAAATTAAAGTTTAGAATAAAAAAGTTTGAAATAAATGTCAAAATTAAGAACAGAGCTAAAAAAAGCATTTTGAAACGAAAGAAAAAAAGAGAAAAAATAATCTGACGATTTTTTTTTCGCTCAAAGTTGATTGTCGTATTCTTCGTCGATTATTAAAACGTCTGTTTAATTGTCATAGGACATCCCTCTTTTCCTTTGGATAAAAATTTTCCTCCAGAAAAAAATAAAGAAATTAATGTTTTATTTGAAACAGTAAACAAAGAGCTTGCAAAACTAAATGAAAGGTTTATAGCAAATAAATCATCTATAAATATATAATATATATATATATATATATATATATATATATATATATATATATATATATATATATATATATATATATATATATATATATATATATATATGTATATATATACAGTATTGGACAAAACATTTGCAACCAACATCGAACAATGCTAAAAAGTGATCCTAATTTTACATGTCTTAAAAACGAAACGAACTATACTACCACAGCAAACAGTTCAGGAGTCTGGAGTCATAGCATGCCATGACATGAGCAATCAGCTGACAGGTGACAGCACACAGGCAGAATTTTGTTGACAAGTGCCATTTTGCAGCGGACAAGTGCAACTTTTTTGGTTTATTTCATTTTCTTAAGTCTGGTCCGTGTCAACGTCACGGAAGTTTTTTAATAATTAAAGGAAGTATCCAGAAGTTTCCAGAAGCATGCAGAAGCTTCCAGAAGTTTCCAGAAGAAGCATCTGGAAGCATCCAGTAGTATCCAGAAACATTCAGAAGCATCCAGACGCATCGAGAAGCTTCCAGAAGCATCGAAAAGAAGCATCTAGAATCTTCTAGAACAGGTTCACACTAGTTCATTTTATTATATAAGAGACATGTACATTGACATGTAATTCAGTATATGGAAGTCAATCAGTCAGTATTATCAAGACAGTTTATCGAAGTGAGTTTTATCAAAGTGTTTTACCGAAGAACATCAATACAAAAAGTGAAATACAACAAGTGTTTCATTACATCAATACAGTCCACATCCAACCAAGACGTTGTGTTCCACCGAGCATTATTGTATCATCACAAGGTAAATGTAATACGGTAAGCCTTAAGAAGCGTGATTATTTATTTTTATTATTTTTATGACTTCAAGTGCAAAAATAGCTCTCGACAGTCTTGGATTGGAACTAAAAAATAAAATTATTCGCGATTACGTAAGTGGAATGTCACAAAAAAGTATTTGGGATAAATATCGCGTGAAAAAATAGACCGTATCAAGATTATGTTCCAAATATCGTTCTACGGGGAAGTTGGTAGCAGATAACAAAGGTGGAAGACCGCGTTCCACCACTTCTAGAGAGGATTCTATGATCGTCAGATCTGTCAAGAAGGATCCCTGGATATCATCAGTCGAGATACAAAAGCAATTAGAGCTGCCTGTATCTGACCGAACAATCAGACGACGTGCTGTCGAAGCCGGATTGTTTTCTCGACGCCCTGCAAAGAAACCGCTGATTTCACTAAAAAACCAGAAGAAAAGATTCCTGTTTGCTACATCTCATATTGACTGGAATGTGCAGAAATGGCGAACTGTCCTGTTCAGTGATGAATCGAAGTTCAACATCATTGGGAGCGATGACATTTGCTGTGTACGTTGACCGGCCGGAAAAGGCCTTGATTTACGTTACTGCCATAAGACCGTAAAGCATGGTGGAGGCAATGTAATGGTCTGGGGGTGTTTTTCTGCTAACAGTCTAGGTCCAATACGTCGAAACGATTTGAATAATTGACCGTTTCATGTATAAAAATATCCTGAAAGATGTTATGTTACCACATGCTGAATGGAATATGCCAATAAAATGGGTTTTTCAGCAAGGCTGATCCGAAACACACTGCAAAAGTAGTCAAGCAGTGGTTTCAAAACAACCACTTATCGGTGATGGATTGGCCGCCTCAATCTCCGGATCTCAACCCTATCGAGAACCTGTGGGAGATCGTCAACCGCAGAATTAATCGTGAAGGTGTTCGTAATTAGGATCAACTGTTTGAACAAATCCAAAAGGCCTGGGCAGCGATTCCACAAAGTTTCATTGATCACCTAATCGAATCTATGCCTCAAAGATGCAAAGTTGTGATCGATAACAAAAGATTCGCCACGAAATATTGATAGCGAAATACAGCTTGGTCAACATTTTGTCAAGTTGCACATGTTTTGTCCAGAAGAAAATCAACTTTTTTTAATACTTTTGATTAATTTATTAACTTTCGTGTACAAATAATGAACTTTGTGATGAATAAAACTTGAAGAACTTTGTCTCTAAACAGTTACATAGTTATTTCTCTAAATTGAAAAAATGCAGCACTTTTATATAAAGAAACTAAATTAGCACTATTTGGTTGCACCGATACTGTATATATATATATATATATATATATATATATATATATATATATATATATATATATATATATATATATATATATATATATATATATATATATATATATATATATATATATATATATATATATATATATATATATATATATATATATATATATATATATATATGTATATATATATGTATATATATATATATATATATATATATATATATATTCTCTAACCTCGTGTTTATGAAAAAGAACTCATTCCTTTAAAATTTCTTGATCTCTTTGTTAATAATTCTTGTGTCAGTCTATGCCAAGTGGAACAAATTTTCTGAGGTCCCTATGGACCATCTCAGATTTTATTGAACCTTTTTGATTTTGTACATATATATGAGAAAAGCATGTTTTGAAAATTTTAGATCAATATCTAATATGATTCTGAAGGAAACGCTATTTAAGTAGTGGGCTATTTTCCATGAAATTTCACTCTACTAGAAAAAAGGTTTTTTTCATCATTTTTAACAGCTAATAACTTTTGAACATGCTGGTTTTATACTTCAATTATTTAAAGATAGTAAGTATGCTATGGATACTTTTAAAAAAACAAAAAGTTTAACTTTTGGCATCTTAACTTTTTCCATAATGGCGGCTAAAGTTGATAATTTTGTGTTAAGATTAAAGTTTTTTGTGGTTTTAAAGAGCTTTATCTTTAAAACTAGTTCAAAACTTAATACAAATTAAGTTTTCTGTTGATCTACATGTGGTGGATAAATATATATATAAAAAAATTATTTGGTTAAAGAGCTGCATTTCAAAATGAGTCGGATCGAGATTTTCTTAAAATTGATCCGCGATGCAAAGCATCTGTTACCTAAGATGACACTTTTTTTTCATAAAATTTTTTATACGCATCAATCAAAGAGTGTTAATTAATAAAAGCCAAAAAAATTAATGGGCACTTATTTATAATCCCAAAAGAAAGTCTCTAAAGGTCGGGTAAATTTACCATAAAATTATTACTTTTTAAAAGTTAAGTTATTGTTTCATTTAATTTTATAATACTAGTATGTCAATATAAAAAGTACTAATAAAACTAAATAATTGTTGTACTTTAGAACTAATTAATAATGAGTAGTATGCCTGAATTTTCTCCTTGCTGTGTTGGTTAAGCATTAAATGAACAGTGCTATCTTATCAAGTCTAAAAATAGTAAATGTTACCAAGAACTGTCTACACTAAACCAGGAGCTTCTTTCTTTGAGAAACAAAGTGAATTGCAAGTTTTGGATGCTCACGTCTCAAACTTGTTTCAAAAATAGATAGAGTTGCATTTGGATAGCGTAAAACTGATAACGTAGGAGCTAAATGGCTGTTGCCAATGTGCCAGGTTTAGAAATAGCTGAAATCGAATCACTTTCAAAAAAAGTTTAAAAAACAAAAACAAAGATTTAGATAATATTATGATTCAAATTAAGTCAAAGTTTGACAAATCTTTGTCAAAATCCAAAACAATCACACTTCTTACACTCATTCCAGACAGTATTTCAATAGCGAAAACTCAGAAGTATTTTTTGATTTCAAAAAGAACTGTAGTACAAGCCAGAAAATTAAGGAAAAAAAAGTGGAATACTATCAAAACTTTCTCCAAAATCGGGTAGAAAACTTAGCGAAGATTTAATTACAGAGGTTGTTCAGTTATATCAATGCGATGAAATTCAAGGGTTTGTTCAGGAAAGTAGAATTTGTTTCAGTTAAAGTAAGTAGTATAAAGCAACACGTCCAAAAACAACTCCTACTTGTCAATATGAAAGAACTTCATATTGAGTTTAAAAAGAAACATAATTATCTTAAAGTTGGATTTTCAAAATTTTGTGAACTTTTTTTTGAAGATTTTATGAGCCACAGGAAGACCCAAGTGGTGCATTCCTGTGAGTGGTGCCTCTTGTCTGCATGTAGCTTGTGTTTGCCAGTAACATCAAAATGTAAAGCTCCTCGTACAAAAAATTCCTGGAATTGCTGATTACAAAAGCTTATTAAAATTAATGGTTTGTAGCATTGAAAATAGAGATTTTATGCTGCATAGCTGCGATAAATGCCCTGTAAGATAATTTACGAGAGCATCATTTTATATCAAAAAGTCAAGCCGCCTTCTTCCAACATTTGAAAACTAATTTAAAAGAAAAACAACCTTTAGTTTTTCTTGACTTTGCAAAAAACTATAGTTTTCTAATAGAAGATGCAGTGCGAGGTTTTCACTGGAATAAAGGCCAGGCAACTTTGCACCCCTTTGTTGTTTATTTTACAAAAGATGAAAAACTGGATAGTCAAAGCTATTGTTCTATATCAGATCATCTGAAACATGGAACAGATGCTATTCATTGCTTTATCAATAATGTTATTGATAAACTTAAACAATTACAAACACTTGAACACATTATCTATTTTAGTGATGGAGCTTCGTCACAATATAAAATTTACAAAAATATTATCAACTTATACTACCATAAACACAATTTTGACATTACTGCAGAGTGACACTTTTTTGCAACATCGCATGGTAAGAATCCTTGTGATGGAGTTGGTGAAACGGTAAAATGTCTTGTTGCACGAGCCAGTCTCCAGCCATTTAACAATCCTATTGACACATCAAGCAAAATGTACAGCTGGTGTGATCAACTCGTCAATGGAATATTATTTATTTTTGTTAACAAAGTTTCGATAGAAACACATATTACAAACTTCAATTTGGAAGAGAGAGACCATTCTTTTCCTACAATACCTGGGACACGAAAGCACCACAGTTTTATACCAATGTCACTTACCTCAATAAAAATAAGAAGAGTTTCATTTGATAATATTTGTACTAATGTGGATTTTTCTACTTGCAGAATTTTTATTAATAAAATTTCAAGTTACACACCTGGAGAATATGTGGTGTGCATTTATGATGCTCAATGGTATCTAGGAAATATTTTTAGTATTTCAGAAGAGCATCAAGATCTTCATATTAAATTTATTAAAAAGTCTTTTTTATGTAACAAATTCACGTGGCCATGCATAGATGGCCACGTGAATTTGTTACATAAAAAAGACTTTTTAATAAATGCAATCTCTTAAGATCCAGCCGAACAGAGGAAGATTTTTTAATATTGACTTAAAAGAAATCAATGAGATTATTTTGTTATTTAAAAAAAATTTAATTTTTTGAAAATTTTATTAATTTTGTTTGTTGTCTTAAAAACTTCTTATTGTCTAAATAGCTAAATAAAATTTCAACTGAAATTTGAAGTTATGAGTAAAACGCAACCTTTGATTTTTATTTCAGCATCTAGAAAACATGCAACTGACGAATTGTCAATAATAGCAAACTCAACAAGTTTGTTAGAATTACGTCTACTATCTCCCCAAACATTTCCAAGAAAGTTTTTTTCATGAAGCAGAAAGGAAATTATTGGCACAAAAGGTAAGATCACCGTATCTACAAACGAGAACATTTGGATTATCAATCAAAGATTTTGAATCAAAAATACCAAGATGGATCTTCATTTGATTGGTCGAATTGTGTCGTGTCGAAATTAAACTTTTTATCAGCGACGGATCCAGGATTGTTTGGTGTTTGAGCTAACTTCCTGACACGGAGCAAACTATAAACATTTGTATGTTTATAATTATGTCAAATAATGATGCTTTGCATAAAATTGAGATGGTTGGAGGCTGGGAACAAAAAAGCTCTTTAATTCAACCCCCTCCTCCACCCCAAACGTAAAGGGCAACGAGTTGATAAAATATTTTTTGTACTAATCTTTACTAGACTTATATTTATCAATATAAGTATAAACATACAAATGTTTGGAGTTTGCTCCATGTCTGGAAGTTAGCTACCTCAAACACCAAAAATTCCTGGATCCGTCACTGCTTTCTATTGCTATCATTGTTAAACACATGACATTGAATCAATATTTGACTTGCAAGCAGCTGGCGTTAGCCATGATTTTACATACCTTGGTCCAATGTATCTGCGCTAATTGGGTATTGATTTAGTAGTTTATGACATTAGTATGGCATCGGAATTAATATATATTATTGAAAGCAATATATTCAAAATTTTTTGTAAAATTTTTACTGAAATTAAACTAAGAAATCTAAAGATTGGACTTTAAAAATTCAGTAAAAATAATTGAAAAGTTTTATAAATTTTAAACCATTAAAAACATAAATAAGATTAGAAAGTACAATAATATTTGTCGTAAAGATTAATACAATTTAAAAAATTCGATTAGAAAGTTTAATAAATGCATTCAAAATGTTTAACAAGTACAAACTTATAGTATATAATCAAACGTTTGTTTTACAAATTAAACTTCAAGGCATTTTTTTAAATTTTTGTTTCCATTCAAAACTAACTGGAATCTAAAATCTTTTTTTCCTGTGTATTGATATGATCATAAACTGTGACATTTGTTCTTTTACGTGGAGGATGGTCTCGTTCCACTGCTCTAAATGTTTGTTGAATATTGATGGTTAAATTTTTAGAATCATTCGGTTCGACTAAAAGATTTTTTAGTATACTTGGAGTAGTCAAACTGATTATTTTATTAGAAGTACATATTGATGGAGAAAAACTGCTTTGAAAAAATGGTTTGCCTTGTAAACATGGTTGTGCATCAGGGCTTCTTAAATGATACTGGATGCAAGCCCGCGCGTCAGGGTTTTCAGAATTAAAGTTAACATTAGTTAACTTACTTTTTGATACACTTTCAACAGCATCAGTTTTAAGATATCGGTCTTTTTTTTCTTTTTTTCGATTGAGGTCTTTTACTAAGCAAGCACTTATCAAAAAAGGAGTTGGTTCACATAAATATCTATAATTTTCGTCAAAACTTCGACATGGTTCTTCTTCGCGTAAAACTTTGTCTTCATAGATGTCATTAAGACTGTTTAAATGGTATCCATCGCTTCCATTAAAGGAATAAGAACATATGAAAAACTTCAACTTTGTTTCTATTTGTATTTCTGTAACAAAATATTTAAACAACGAGTGTTTGCAATGTTATATATACAGGCCCGTAACAATCGGGGTGGGGTGGGGGTGGGGTAGCAGAGACATTTGCCCCCCCCCCCCCTCCGAAATAATTTTTTAAATAAAATTTTTTGAAGAAATTGACTGAAAAAATGACTAAAAAAAAAAGGCCCTTAAAATTATTCTGGAGTAGCATTGCCCCCCTTCCCACCAATATAATTTTTGTTCCTACGGGCATGATATATACGTATGTGTATAAGCATATATATGCGGCTAAAAAATTTTGAGGATATCTGACTTAATTTTCTTTTTTTTCTTTTAAAAAATCAAGATTGTAGGGGGTAGCAAAACTATAAAGTTTAATTTTAATGATTTATTTATTTAGTCATGTACCTTTTAGTTAAGCTTCAAATAACCAAGACTTACCATGTCACATGTAAGCACAAAAGACTTACCATGTCGCATGTAAGCACAAAAGACTTACCATGTCGCATGTAAGCACAAAAAGTATTAGTTACGGTCGCTATGGTTTAGAAAAGAGTTGTATTTGCTTCTAGACATAAGTATTGGACACCAGAACTATGGTCAGCCATCATATGGTCGGATAATAGATATACGCTTATGGTTAGATTATAGATATAATTAGGTAATAGATATAAGCTGATAGATAGAGGCCAAATGTGGGTGCATCATTTCCGTAATTCGGACTAATTCAATCTCAAATACACTCAAAAAATTACCAAACATTGCGCTAATATAATGGTTTTGGTATGCTTTAATTAAGAACAGGGCAGAGGAACACTATACGTTTTTAACTAAAAATAAAACAATAACTTCTGAACACTATATAGGGTGTTTAAATAATAACTTCGGGACACTTTTAAAATTTATCAACTAAATTTCTTTATGTAATACATCAAAACATTCAACAGCATTGCACTTGAGCAAAGAAATATTGTTTTTGAGTGGCCCAGCAACAGCTCAAATTTCAACCTAATTAAAAATGGTTGAAAAGAAATGAAATCAAAGATTCGTCAAGCGTGCTGATTTTCGATTCCAGAATTAATGACAGGAATAAAAAGAGTTTGAACTCAGCACATGTTTCTGCAATAATTTTAGAAACTCTCTGAAAACATATCAAAGCGTATTGAAATGGTACTTAAGAACAAAGGGTAAATGATATACAATTAGATAAATTTAATACATATTAAATAAAACTTGAAACATGTTTATAATCAATATATATTAAGTGAAAATTGTTTGTCAACAAAAAAGTATATATGAAATATTTTTTTCTCCTTTTATTTTTCAAATAAATTAAAAAAACATCAAAATTGTATTAGAAGTTAAATTAAAGTTGAATATTTTTAGCACTTTCACTTTCACATTAAAATTTTTTAGGGTCTTTCAAAAAAAATTATCAGTAATGCTATTTTTGTTTTCCTAATAAATTTATAAACTATATTACTTTATAAAGTAATATAGTTTAAAAACAGAAAATACTGATTATTTATTGTAGCTACTATTTGTGACGTTAGAATTATCTTGTTTTATCTTAGTGCAGTCGGTTGATGCTTTTTTACGTAACAATATTTCACTGCCGGACACCAACAAATCCTTTTGCACAACTTAAGTTTATATATTCCTGTATGTAAAACAATCGAGACACAAACCGTTAAGCGAATAAAATTGGTTAAATTGGTCTTTAAAGATAAGAAAGGTTTGTGTCTTGTTGACGCCATTATATTACGTCACGGTCGTAGTAATAACCAAATTCGGACGAATAACGGACGAATAAATAAAAACATGGCACGTTGTTAATGATTGAACTTTGCAATGACATCGCAAACGGTGGACACTTTTTATTAACAACTATAAATAATTTTTTAAAGAGTGAAAAAAGAAAAAGAAAAATCAATAAATCAGGAGATATTTTGCTTTAGTTTTTCAAAAATATAATCAATTATAAAGAAAAAACGAAATATCTAAAAAGAAGAAAAAAGAACGAACTATTTGAAAGGATATAAAATAAACTACAAAAGTAACGAAAATAATAATAAACAAAAAAAAGTTTAAAAATGAATGAAAAAGGAAAGAAAACATTCGAAAATTTGGGAAAACTCGGCATAACAAGATTTTATATTGTTTTTACTTTTTTCATATTTCGTTAGTTATTCATTTCATATTATGATTTATTTTAAGGTAGTTTTATTTAGTTATGCAATGATGTTTTCCGTTATGTAATGATATTTTACTTTTCTTTAGTTTTTAGTATATGTAGTGCATATAGCTTTACTTATTATTTGTTGCTAATCATTAAAATCATTTGCTAGTTATTTACTCCATCATGTTAGTTTTATAAAGTGTTTCTTTTTTTCTTTCTATGTTTTATGAATTATTTATTGTTACTAGTTTGCTTGATTACATTATTATGCTTTGTACTTTTTTAGCGGTAGCTTTGTTTGTAATGTTTATCCCTTTTTTTGGTTTTTGTTTTTCACAGTGTTTTTCTGTTGTTTTTTTTTTGTTTATTGTGTTATTGTGTTATTGTACAATATATTATGGTTTTCATATTTTAACAATTATGATTAACATATTTACTAAATCTATATAATTTTTTTAGTAGTAGTCGTTTTTATGTCATCGTTAATTGTTACGTTTTGTCAATTTTTTACTGTTTGTAACTGTAGCTATGTATGTATAAATGATTATTGTATAAAACGTAATATTGATTTATTTTATTTATTGTAATTACTGTATTACTATTATTATTATTATTACTATTAATAATATAATTATTAATATTACCAAGATTATTTGTATATATGTAAATTATTTTTTTAAGGTATTTACTTGTATGCTCTGTATGTTGTATTACTCTGTATGCTTATTTCGTGATGCGCTTTTCATTTCTTTCAGTTTTAATAACAATCATGTCTACCAGTAAAAGAAGAAAAATAGAGCTTGTTGATGTCACACAATTTCCTGAGGTACTTGTTCCTGTGCGTGATATCAATTGGGAATTGTGCATTTTGTGTCAGCGTGTTTCACCGGAACCTCTTATAATTCCCAAAGAGGCAGGTTATAAAACTCTAAGTGAAAACTTGATCGAGTTCGATAATCATGAAGCTTTGCCACCAACTATTCGCTTGGATAAAATAAGTGATGGAAAGGAGTTATTGCACGCATTAATTGTTAATAAGGCAAAGTACCACAAGCTTTGCCGAAACAAGTACGACTCTCAGAAACTGCAGAGAATCATTGAGAGAAACCAAAATGTGCAAGATGATTCTGAAAATGCCCAGAGCTCTGCTAGGTGCATGCGATCCTCATGTAAAGCAGTTGACATAAAAAGTTGTTGTTTGTTTTGTGATGGTGAATCTGTGACAGGCAACCCCTTAGTACAGGCAAGCACAAAAGAAATTGGCCCAAAAGTGTATGCTCTAGCCATTGAAATGCAGGACACAAATCTGCTTAACAAAATAGCAAACCAAGATTTCATAGCACTCGAAGTCAAATATCATAAAGACTGTTACAGGGGATTTCTCAACAGAGCCCGCAGTCATGAGAGCTCCTTTAGCAATGATGAACACAATCTCTATCGATTGACTTATGGCTCTGTCATTGCGGAATTGGTTAGTTACATGGAAGAGATGTTTATATATGGTACATCATCCCCTGTTTTTAAGCTGTCTGACATCAATAAACTTTGTGCAGATCGTATGTCGAGTCTCGGAGTTCAGTCTGAGTCTATCAACCGAACTAGACTGAAGGACGATTTAATTTCCTTAGTTCCTGGTTTGAGGGAAGACAAGTGTGGTAAAGAAGTCATCTTAAGCTTTGAGCCAGATGTGGGTAATGCCATACGTGATGCTTGCAACTTCAACGATATGTCGGACGGTATTTGCATTGCTCAGGCAGCTGGTATTCTCCGTAGAGATATGTTTAGAGAGTTTCCCAAATTCAGCGGCTCGCTTATAGGCGACTTTGAATCTCGTGATTGTGTGCCACCTTCCCTTGTAAATTTTGTTAATACTCTTTTAGGAGGCTACAATATCGACAATGGTTCACCTGCTTCCGCACCCGAGCAGGAAGCTGCTTATTCCATTGCACAGTTAATTCGATTTAATAGTGTAAAGCGTAGCAGAGCCAACAGACCTCAACAAATACGTCATCAAGCAAACCAAGAAACTCCATTGGCCGTGTACCTTGGTTTGATGATCCATAACTGCACTCGGAAAAGATCAGTTGTCGACAAATTGAATTCTCTAGGTTTAAGTATTTCATATGACCGAGTTCAAGAAATTGAATCAAGTTTGACTAATGAAAAGTGCAAATTTTATGAGCAAATAGGTCATGTGATACCAAGTTGCCTGTCTGAAGGTGTTTTTACAACAGCTGCGATAGACAATATTGATCACAATCCATCTTCAACTACATCTAACGATTCATTCCACGGCTCTAGCGTCACAATTATTCAGCATCCGGATACTCCCCATTCAAATTCAAAATCCACTTCAGATGGACTCCTTTGGTCTAGGAAAATCAATAGCAAATTGCCGGATACATACACCACTCTCCCTGCAACGAATAATGTTGTTTCCGAACCACTAATGACCACCGTGAATGCATCACCTATTGCTAGTGATCCAATAACCATTGAGCAGTTGACACCTTGGCTAAATTCTGTGCAGGAGTCTGTGTATAACAAATCAACAAATAAAACTTCATTCGCTGCTTTCCATGCGGAAAGAAATATGCATCCAGCAACCTTTCCATGTCATAACATACTATTGCCATTGCTAACAGATCACATTCAGTCTCCAGCAACAGTACGCCATTTGATGGATGTAATAATAAAAATAACGAGTGCTGTCAATAACAAACAAGGTGCTGTTATAACTGGTGATCAGCCCGTGTACGCAGTTGCAAAGTATATACAATGGAAGTTTCCGGATGTTTATGGAGAGGATAAAATAGTCATTATGATGGGTGGACTCCATATTGAAATGGCCATTCAAAACATGATTGGAAAGTGGTTGAAGGGCAGTGGTTGGACTGAAATGTTCATAAAAGCAGAGGTTGCTAGCATTGGAAGGAGTGAGTCGCTGCTTAAATCGTCGCACATAAAGAGAACAAGATATGCGCACGAAGTGAGCCTGGCATCTCTTTTCATTCTTCGTGATGAGGCGTATAAGCTAGATTGTAAGGACTTTGTTGAGTCATTGGAAGAGTGGATTTCCAGGAAAAGCAACGAATCTAATCAGTTTCTTTATTGGCAAACCGTTATGGAGTTGGAGAGCCTGCTACTGAGTTTTGTGCGCAGTATTCGCGAATCAAACTTCGAGGAGTACGTGCGAATGCTAAAGCAGATTGCTCCGTGGTTCTTCGCACTTGATCTAACTAATTACTCTCGCTGGTTGCCGGTTTTCATCAAAACCTTGGAAGAGCTACCTGTCCGACACCCTTATGTGTTTGAGGAATTCAAAAAGGGCCACTTCACAAGTAGGAAAACTAACGCGGACTTCTCTGCCATGTCTGATGACCAGCTTCATGAACAGAACAACAAATTGATCAAGAGTGACGGAGGAGCAATCAATGTACTTCATAACGAAACTGCTCTTCTTAAGTGGATGGTGGCTGGTCCAGAAATTTCTCGAATGATTAATGAGTTTGAGAATGAAGTTCGCAGTTCCACTTCTTTGGGTTATCAACACCGTCGCCATCATGAAGACAGAAATAGTTTTCAGACTCGTTATCTTCATCACGTGTCTGAAGTGGTGAAATCTATGCGCGATGATGGGAATCCTTTTGCGGAGCAGTTACTGCAGACAGCAGACAACCACAAGATTATAATGTCCAATTCAGCCGAAAAAACTGTTCAAGAAGCCAAGATCACAGGGCAACAGCAATACAACGAGTACGTAGCTGACCGTCTTGTGTCCAGACAAAAGTCAATTCATGAGCCTTTGAAAAGAAACAAAGAGGATTTCTTTTCACACGAAAACAACCGTTATCCGCCGTCAATTTCTGAATTCGGAAGGAAGCGTAAGGCCACCAGCAAATCAGATGTCCTCATTTGTTTGGAACAGTATGGTAGCGAGAAACAACAAGACTTCAACTTTGACTATAAGGTTTCTGCTCTGATTGTTGATGGTGCAGCACTCGTACACATGCTTCACCCGAGATCGTCAAAGACATTCTCTGACTACTGCGAAAATGTGATTAGACCATTCGTGGACAGACTTCTGAGATCCGTGCAGCGCCTTGACATTGTTTTTGATCGGTATGTCCCAAAAAGCTTGAAGTCCGAAACACGGGAAGATCGTGGATCAGGGCAACGCATAAACGTCACAATGGGTACACTTATTCCAAAAAAGTTTGACAAATTCCTATCTGTGGACTTCAATAAGACGCAACTGTTCGGCCTTATTTCCAGATTCGTTTTAACGCAATCCGTAGTTGGAAAAGTTATTGTTTGTACCATTGAAGAAACTGCATGTGCCAGTCAACAAGATTTAGATGTATCGTCCATATCTCCTTGTAGTGCTGAAGAGGCAGATGGCCGTCTTTTGCTCCATGCTAATCATGCACTGAAAAATGGCAACTTAACTATAACTATACGCACTGTGGACTCCGATGTGGTCGTTATAGCTCTCTCTGTGTTTAGCCAGATGATTGGAGTGAAAGAGTTGTGGATTGATTTTGGAGTTGGAAAAGGAAGACGAATGATAGGAGTTCACCATCTACATCAACACATTCCAGATGGTGTATCGTCAAATTTACCATTCTTCCATGCCTTCACCGGATGTGACACAGTATCAACATTCTGTGGGATTGGAAAACGAACGGCATGGAAAGCGTGGATGAACTACCGAGTAGTTGATGCTGCATTTCACAATCTTTCCACGTCAGACTTAAAAAATGATGTCTTAACTGATACGGCAATGAAGGCCATTGAGCGATTTGTAGTATTGATGTACGATCGATTATCAACCGCTGCTGGCGTAAACGAATGCCGCCGTATACTCTACACCATAAAGAATAGAGCAATTGAAAACATTCCGCCGACTGCAGACGCTCTTCTGCAGCACACAAAGAGAGCAGCACTGCAGGCACACTTATGGAAACAATGCTTGTCTGCTGTTACTCCAGGATATTTACCCACTGAATGGGGATGGAAAGATACTGCTGATGAGTGCTATACACCACTTTGGTGCACTCTGCCGGAGATTTCTCGACATTGCCAGGAACTGATTCGTTGTTCGTGCAAAACTGAGTGTAAAAACTGTTCATGTAAACGACATGGTTTACCATGCACTAAGCTGTGTGCATGTAACGGCTATTGTTACAAAGAAACAAATGGTGATTCATATGAAGAACTAGAAGTTGAAGAAGACCCGGAATTCGACCATGTTCTCCAGATCTCCTTCCATGACGAATTGTAATCCAAAAGTGTATTGTAATTATGTAAATACGTAAATGTATGTAAATATGTAAATATGAGTTTCTTGTTACATCATCGAACAAGACGGCGTTTATTTTAAGTGGATGTCACTACTAGTTCTAAAGTTATGATCATTTAAAAACTTTCAAGATGGCCGATGGCAGCCATCTTGAAATTTCAAAACATTGATTTCAGTCAGTTTTATGTAACTTTTCTCTTAGAACAAATCGATGTTTATTTGAAGTGGATATCACTACTAGTTCTACAGTTATGACCATTTAAATACATTCAAAATGGCCGCCATTGGCCATTTTGAATAATTCATCTGTAAAACGATTCCAGATGCATAACAAGTTTGTGTCTCGCTATTTTTTTGTTGCTCATACCGTCCACTATCACTATGCAAAGTTACACGCTGGTGTCCAGAAGTGAAATGTTTTTATGATAGCCAGCTGCACTATCTCCACATTTTTGAGTTTTGAGATGAAACGATTTAAAAAATAAAAACTTTAGAGACGTCATAAAAAACTTTAAAAGACGTCATATAAAAACTTTAGAAGACGTCATATAAAAATACTTTTACAACTTGTTTTGTCTCTATCTTACAACTATTTTGTTTTATCTGCAACTTTTTAAATTTTAATTTGGGTTTCAATAAGTAGGAAAAAATAATTTTGAGGTAAATAAAACCATCAATAACTCAATTTTTTTAAAAAGCGGAGATAGAACAAGATAATTGTATTGTAATCGCGGACCTTATAAAGACATTTTTCTCATGAAGTCCATTTTACTTGTAATAAAAAGAATTTAATATACTATTCAAAACGTTTAACATGTAACGAGCAATCTACATACACCGGAAAAACAATTATTTTAAGACCATACACAAATGGAAAATATGTCCATTTGTACGATGTGTATATATATATATATATATATATATATATATATATATATATATATATATATATATATATATATATATATATATATATATATATATATATATATATATATATATATATATACTCACACACATAGAAATTAAAGAACGATTGCTGCTCCAAAATAAAAATGCATACGGTGCACAAAAATGACATACGGTGATAAAGCCATTATTGCTATCGATGTATACGTTATCGCAGCCATCTATTGTTCTAAGCTTTTTACGCTTTTTTAAAAGTCACTCGAGAGCTGAACGAAAGATAAAAAATTTGCTTAAAAAATAACCGGTGTCAAAGAGTGCAATTTAGAAGATCCAAAGTAATTTTTTTTCTCATAATAATAAATAAAGAAAGCATTGAATCAATGTAGTCCCTAGGACTCAAAAAAGAAATTATCAAAAGTATACGCAAATTAAACTCAGCAGCAATTAAACTCATCAAAAGGTTAATAAATTAATTGAATTAAAATAAATTAACAGAGCAATAAATGCAACCAACACAAGCGCAAACGCAATAAATGTAACAATACGTTCTCCATTAACAATTGTAGTACTTGACAACCACAACAGCGAAGAACAATAGAGGGCTGCGATAACATATACATCGATAGCAATAAAATGAAGACAGAACGTGACCTAGAAAAGAAACTAAGAATAGAAAAAGATGAGCGAAGTAGAAAACTAATTCACGTCGAACAAAGAAACTTTGAGATACAAAAAAGAAAGAAATGAAAAGCGCTACTATTGGAGGATAGGCAATAGTGTACTTGTCTAGGTTCCACAAAAATTAAACGAATCAAATTTGCAACAAAAGAAAAAAACAATAAAAAGTTTCGCAGGCTCATTGGCATCTAAAAAAGAAAAATAACTCACCGCAAACTCCTGCCCAACAACAACTCAATACAGCAACAAACAATGCTAAAAATTATCACGGCCCGCCAAATTGTGCTGCAAATTCATTATTAAATAGCTACTTAATTGCAGCAACGAATAGCGAATATCGTCACCAACTAGACTTTCCAAAAAATACCACAAAACTGTCGCCAAATAACAATTCAGTAACATTATCAAACAACGCCCAATATCTCAGCCCACCAGACTACAACGCAACTTGGTCATCCAATACAAACTTGATCAGTGACGGATCCAGTGGGGGGGGGGGGGAGAGGGATGAGATATGCCTACCCTTCCACAAGAATCTGAATGTTCCAAAATATCTTAGAGCTATTACCGCCACCAACTAGGTTTGCCACACAACCCCACACAGATCAACAACTTGATACTAGCTACAAACAATGCCCTAAATCATCAAGCATAAGCATATAAGATGTATATACACTAATGCAACGTCGCTAAACGCAAACAAACTAAACGAAATCGCTGCATATGTCTTGGTCAACTGCCTCACATATTTTTTGTAAGTGAAACTTGGTCCACGATCTACGAGTCAATCAGTTCTGCACCTAGACGGTTATGATGTGTTCCGTAAAGATAGAGAAGGTTATCGTGGAGGAGTTGCAATTTATAATAGTGAAGATCTACTTTTTGTTAAAATTGATTATAAAGAACTAATAAACACAAACTGTGTGGAAATTTGGTGTTTATTAAGCATTAAATATAATAGGTTGTTTATATCGACCGTCGTCTACTTCAAGATTAGAAAAAGCCGTCTACTTCAAAATTAGAAAAAGCCGTCTACTTCAAAATTAGAAAAAGCATCAACAAGACAAAGTTACTTGTCAACTTTGAAAAAGTTCAGCTCAACACTCATCTGCGGCGGCTTTAACTTTCCAAAACGTGAAATGATCTGATGATGGAACCTTATGTGTAACTGGCCCTGAAAATAACCCGGCCGTAAAAATTATTGTTTTGCACGACAGCAGCTACCTTACTCAATTTGTTGCTTTTCCCACATTAATACAAGCGGGTGGTCAATGTAAAATCTTTCTCGTCTATGTTATATCTAACTACATGAATCGAATAAAAAACCTACAATTTGACTCGTCACTTGGAACAACTAAACATCTTATTTGGTAATCATGCAAAATTTTCTAGCTGCACAAAAGGCACACCTTTTCAAACAAGAAATTTAATTACTACTAAGGCAATTAAAAATCAATAAAAAAAGAGCTGGAAAAAATTGACCGTGAAAACTTCATACCATTTATTTGCTTAAACACAAATAAATGGTATGATAAATTACTGAACTTTTACTATAATCTATGTGAAAAACTTATTCCGAAAAAAAGACTTATTTCAAAAACTTAAGACATCTACTGTGTATACAAAAAGTAGCCTCAATTAGAAAGAAAAAAAACTCGTAAAGAATACGGCAAAGCATGTAGATATAAAAAAAACATTAAAAAAAAAAGCAAGAAAAAACTTCAAACTTCAATTAAGCAAACGACAATAAAAACTCGAAAAAACTCTTTTCATATTTAAATAGCAAGTTAAAAATATTCACTTCAATACAAGCCCTCAAATCTGATAACGGTGAATTAAAAAACAGTAAATAACATATTAAAAAATCGATTTGAGTCTGTCTTCAGTAAAAAAAATGACGTTCAAAGCCACACACTCGGCCATAGAACAAATAAAATGATTTACAATATAAATTTCACGGCGGACAAAGTAGCAAGCTTACTAACTCAAATTGATGGAAAAAAATTACAAGGAGCAGTAAGCGTTCACCTATTCAATTGAAAAATTGAGCAATTATGGCATAACAGATCATCTTATCGCTTGAATTTGCTTATTTTTAACAAATCAACGACAGCAAGTCGTTCTCGGCGACAAATCATCAGAATGGGCGCCAGTGTCTAGTAATATCATCCAAAGATTTAAATATTATAAAAATCTGGAACTCTATGGAGTAAGAAATAAAAACTTACTTTGGTTTGAAGATTACCTGGCAAACAGGTATTATTTATAAAAAAAAATTGAAAAAGAAAAACGCGTTACATGTGGTGTGTCCCAAGGTTATACTTGGCATCAAATATTTTAAATGTTATATTGTTTGCAGACGACTCCAATCTTTTTTATTCCAACAAAAACATAAAAGTTCTCTTTAATATATTTAATGAAGAGCTATTAAAAATAAACGAGTGGTTTACAAGTAATAGGCTTTCGTTAAATGTAGAAAAAACTAAATTTATTTTATTCTCCAAACCTAGTAAAGGTGATGATGTTCCTCTAAAATTACCTAACGTTTTAATCAATAAAACATTTATTAAAAGAGAACCAATCGTTAATTTTTTAGGAGTAATTCTAGATGGAAATTTGTCATGGAAACCACATATAAAATACAAAGAAAATAAAATCTCAATAAATATTTCCATACTATATAAAACTAAATTATATCTTAACACTGTTTCCATGAAAAAAATATACTTTTTATTTATTCATAGTTTTATCTCTTACTGTAATATTGTATGTGGTAGTACTAATTATAGTAAATTAAAAAAAATTTATAATAAGCAAAAACACGCATGCAGGATTGTATTTGGTGCACACAGAACTTTTCATCGCGAACCTCTTTTAAGGAAGCTTGGTGCCCTAAGCATCTATAAACTTAATATACACCAAGTTCTACAATTTATGTTTAAAATAAAACATGGGCGTTTTCTTATTGTATTTCAGTCTTACTTTAGTGAAATCTCGCACAAGTATCCTACTAAATTTTTTAATTAACAACTTTATTGTATTAAAAACTAATTTAAAACTAAGTTCTTACCAAATTCAATACCGTGGACCGTTTCTATGGAAACACTTTTTAAAATTTATTACAAAAAAAAAAAAAAATATTCAAAACACCTCTTTGGAACAATTCAGGAAAGAATCTAAGAGTCTCTTATTACAAAATGACTTTGATTTAAAATGTCTCTTTCAAAATAAATACATAAATAATATAAATTATCTAAAAAAATAGTTATTGACACTACTTCTCTTTAGTTGCAGTTTTATTTTTGTTTAATTTTTTTTGTTAAAAAACTTTAATACTTTTATGTTGTTGCTAATCGTTGATATATTGCGTTATATTTCAACACTAATATTTATATTATATTAATATTTATATTGTAACTAACGTGTGTAAAATTCTTATTATGTACTTAGCTACTTTTCTTTTTTGTATATAAACTGACGATTTTTTTAATGTAAATGGGGCTCGATGATAAGACAGTTTATGTCTTCTGCTCGCTCCAGCTCTCTTATTTATTAACACGATTTATTTCATTGTAAATTTTAATATACGGCAAATAATAATAATAATAATAATAATAATAATAATAATAATAATAATAATAAAAAATCTGTGAAAAGACCAACCCTATTTGCAATCTTCATAAACGACCTCCCAGACGGTATTAGGTCTTGCTGCGAAATGTTTGCGGACGACATTAATATAATTGCACCAAACCGGCCAGGAAATGAAGAGCTTGACACTAAAATTGGCGCAACACTTAGCAAATGCCACTAAATATTAGAAAACAAACCAACCAGCAAACAAACCAGCGTATGGATATATATATATACATAGTATGGATCCAAAATATAAAATATTTTGGATCTATACTATGTGTATATATATATATATATATATATATATATATATATATATATATATATATATATATATATATATATATATATATACACACACACATAGTAAGGATGCTAAAAAAAATCCTAATTTTTGATTTTATATCTTATACTAATAGTTATTAGGTTTTGCAAAAATATTTCAGTGATAGAAAAAATAAGTGATAGAAAAAGAATTTCACGAATAGCAAAAGTATTTCAGGAATAGAAAAAAATTCTCAAAACTTAAAAAAGATCTAAAATTGGTACTGAAAAGTATTCAAACAATGGATCGTGGCAACGCAGTGGTTACTCTTTTCTTAACGGTGTTATCACAACAATATTCGTTGATTTTGTAAATATATTAGGTGCCAAAACAATGTCTAAAACATGCAGATCGTGCGAGTTTTAGAAAAAATCAAAAAAAAGTGATCATGTTGAATGTGATTCCTGGAAAGTCTGCGTCAATAATTTCCGTAGTTCAGCGCCTGCCATCTGAAAGTATTAGAATTTATATATTTGAGCAATCGAAAACATGGTTAAGTACATGGTATAAAAATAACTCATTTGTTATAATTTAGGCGCTCATATATTTTTAAAAGCCTTGAATGTTTGTGAAAAGTATTATATAACGATTATATGTTTAGTAATATATTCTACGCACCTATTTCAGCCTCAAAATGTTAGATATTTTTCGAGTTTAAAAGCAAACTAGAAGTCGTTACTTAAACAATCGCGTCCAACAACTCGTAGGATAAATGTTGTTAAAAAAAAGCCCTTTTTCGCTACTTATTAAATCTCCTCTTAATATCGATAAAGATAATCTAGAACATATATATATATATATATATATATATATATATATATATATATATATATATATATATATATATATATATATATATTATATATATATATATATATATATATATATATATATATATATATATATATATATATATATATATATATATATATATATATATATATATATATATATATATATATATTTATATAGGTCAGGGGCAAAAGGGGCATACATAGGGGCGCCAGAAGACGAAAGACTTTAAAAAATTAAATTTTAATATTTTTTTGCTATTTTTACTGTGTATACATGTATTTGAGTGTCTTTATTAGAAACAAAGTAAAGGCTTATAACTGCAAGCTGGTGTCTATCGTCTTTATACCGTGCAATGTGACGGAGAGAATTATCAAATATTGGATAATGAAACACTGCAGACAACCTAATTTCAAAGTCTCAACACGGATTTGTACATGATAGAGACTGCCTAACAAACCTAATTAAATCCTGTAACATTTTATTGATTTTGCCAAAGCATTCAGCAAAGTGTCACACAATAACTTATTCAAAATGTTCATACTTATGGCATTTGAGTCCAGCCATTAAACTGATTCACTGGTGAGCTAGCTGATAAATAACAACGAGTAGTATTTGATAATAAATGTCTGAGTGGAAAAAATTGTTTAGCAGAGTCTCTCAAAGATCATTTCTTGTATCACTGCTCTTTTTGTTCTTAGTCGATTAGTTTCTAGGCTACATTTATTATCATACCAAATATTATTGTCATACCAAATAATACGTCAATTTTTGGCTAGATCATAGAAGTTATCAATGTCAATCGGTGTTGCAGTAAAGTCAATCTTCAGCATTGGAAGATCTATAGTTGTTTTCCTTCATCAATACTAAACTTTTAATGTATAAGTTTTATTGACAATTTTTATTAACAGATTGAAATATAAGATCTTTTTTTATTCTTCAAGTGCAGTCCCGCTAGAAGCTTTACAAGCTTTAAGAGACCAAGCAATTAGCTCGGTTGCCGCTATAAAACTAATTGCGAACTACAGGAGCTCACTGCTGCCATAAAGCCTTGCTTTAGCTTTAACTAAAATATCGACCCATGATGAGCAGGTAACTAAAACATCAACCCATGATGAGCAGATAACTAAAACATCGACCCATGATGAGCAGGTAACTAAAACATCGACCCATGATGAGCAGGTAAATCTTCTCGAATATAAAATAGAATTTTAGGCAAAACATTTAATGGTAGCAAAATCACGATGAACCTGCAAATGTAATTTTTTTCAACAAGATTTTTGAACATAAGCTTGAGAACGTATCTTTGAAGTTGCGCATCATCACTTCATTAAAAAAATTTAATCTAGATTTGGTATTGTGAAAACTGTTTCTTTAAGATCCTCCTTAATCTGGTTTAAAGATCAAGAACCAGTAAAAATAAAAGCTTGTGAAATAGAAGAAAACTTCATAAAAGATATTTTGCATATTAATAGTTTAAATGAGTTTTTGTTTTTCTATATGCATATAGAAAAACAGAAAGACTTAAACTTTTAACACAACGCCATTATTTACCACAGTTGGTGAACGACCTTTAAGTAAAACTGAAAATTGATTAAAAAAAAAAGATTGTAAGATCACTTGGCGCGCGACCTAAAAAAGACATCTTTTAAACTTTCAAAAGACGTTCAAAAGACTTATTTTTTACGTTCAAAGCTACCTTGCTTTAAAGTTACTCGACTTCAAAGTTAGCCGGTTGAAATAAAAACTTACCTGGACTGTACTAGCAAAACTAGTTTATAATTTAAAAGTCCGACATTATTTTTAATCATATTTATAAATTGTAGATTTTATAAATATGATTAAATTTAAAAAAATCATAAGATTGAATATATTAAAACGTAATATAAGTATATTCAAATCACACGTTATTGTTTGTAAAACAAAACGGCACGCGGTGCTTTCTACAGCTTCCTCATTTAGAGGAATTTTCTACAGCTTTCCTCATTTAGATTTTCTACAGCTTCCTCATTTAGAGGCAAGTGTCTATTTGTAAAAACTTAACATATTTTTTCACGTAAAACTTAAACAGATAATGGTTTTGAAATAAACTTTAAAAGCAAATACTTATTATTAAATAGCTATTGCTTATTAATAAGGCCTTTTATTATCTAGAAAATAAACATAATATGGTACAAGAGTAGGGCTGCGCCAAAATTAATATGGTACCAGCTATAAAGCACACTTTTCTGGAAGATCAAAAGAGTGATTGTTAAATGGCTTTTGGATCAATAGTCAAAGAAGTTAAAGCAAAACTGCAGAATATCCGAAAAAAACTGTGCTCAAACCTTACAAATACAACGTCACTAGATTCTATCATTTCAAGTAAGTATTTCAATTGTTTCAAAACAGCCTGGTATTGATGAAAACACTGCATTATCATAATCACCTTCAAAACAGATGCGATTATCTGTCCCTCCTCTTTAACTCATCTGCAAGATAAGGCGTGAGTATATGAACGCCAGGGGTAACCTAAATTTTGGTCCAATTAGTTCAAATAATGGTGTAGTATTTTGATGGAAAAAAATACAAGACACTCCAATTTGCCAATAATAAGAAAAACATTGCAATAAAGGAATAGATATCCTTGATTCAAAAACCTCAAAGAGGTTACGTGGAATACTGCACTTCTCTTAGTGGAACAGCTAAATCATTAAAATTTTTAGTATTTAAAAGAATACAATATTATTTTAGACATTCATTATGCGTATTTATGCGCCATTATGGTTTATCATCAAAAATGAGTTTTCTATCCTTTATGGCAGGCGGTATCTGTGCAGCACAATAGTTTTTTAGCAAATAGTCTAATTACGGCATCTTATAGTATTATGTAAGGTAGTAGAAAAACTTATTCACACAAATGCTTTAATTTTATTATCAAAGAATATCCTTCTAGAATTGATATCAGACTAGCAGCCACATATCCGAGAACTTAGTTTTAAGTGTCAGCAGAGAGATAAAGAAAAAATAAGTATTTAAGCTAATTAAAAAACTACTCAAATTAATAGTGAAGAATATGTGGGAGTTGATTTAATGGAGTTAAATCAACTGCCGCATATTCTTTGTCATTAATTTGATAGAAACATAGAATGTCCGCACACCTTTTTAAGCTAATTAAAAAAGTGTGCAGACTTTCTAAATTCCAACTCAAATTAATAGCAAAGAATAGGTGGAAGATGATTTAATGGAAAAATTCACAGCAGATGAAGACACCAATAACAATGCAGCTAGAAGAAGCAAATAAGCATTAAATTTCTCTGATTTTTTTGGAAAATTTATCGTCCCACACGCAGACTGTAGAACGTTGTGTAAAGATGGTGACAGCTTTTTCTCTGCTTTGGTTTGTGGTGAAATGAAAAGATATGGTAGATAAGCGTCTGTCTGTAATCTATGAAGAATATTCCAATATTTAACATCAAGGTACATTACAACACTAATCAGCCTAAACTTTTTGCTCTATATATGTTAATATTATGTAGTAAATGCACATGTTCATTCTAAAATTCAATTAAAATAACTTGATAATAATAATAGTAATGTAATAATAATGCATTTAAAACGAAGGATACTACAAACCATTCCTTAGAATAAAAGTTTCAAATATATAAAAAATCCTGAAAGCTTATGTTTAATTTAGCCAAAAATTGCTGCAGGCGTTTTTTTTTGTTCAATTTATTCATAAAGCTTAATTATAAAGCATTTTCTTAAACGTACGTAAAGCTAGTGGAGGCCACTTTTAAATCTAACTTTTAAACCTAACCTTTATTACGGCAATAGCTTGGGCAAGTGGGGGTGCAAGGGCAGCAAATACTCCCTTTATTAAAATAACTATTTAACTGATCCCAGCGGGCACACACGACGGTGGGACGTCTATACGCCGTCTTGTGGACGTCACATGTCCGGAGGACGTCCTTACGACGTCTAGCGGACGTTCTGTGTCCACTGGGGTGGAGCCTTTTTGAATTTTAGCAACGTATCGTATTTTTGCTTTAAGTTTTGCGTAATGTAATAAATCGTAAAGTGATTATATAAAATTTGAGTTTATTATATTTAGTTGCAAAATTAATGAAACAAATTGTGAAAGACGTCATTTATTGGCGCCTTTCACAGTTACGTTTTTTAATGCTTTTTTTTTTTTTTACGCTTTTAAAAATATAGTTAACATTTTATTAGCTTCATTTTAATAAAGCGAAACCATATGCTTATATTTATGTCAAGCAATATTTCGAGTTTTGTATAAAAAATCTCTTTAAGTTCTAAAAAACAGAAATTGTCTGGTAAACAATATAAAAAGTATAAAATGAAAAGATGCAAAAATAAAAGATGATGTTAGCAAAAAGAACAAAAAAAGCTATGGCATTCTTTGAACTTGTTTCAAACCTACTATAGAAGCTCCGAAAGGTCAAGAAATTAGCCATACTGCATTATCACTTGTAGCTGCAGATATTCCTTTTGGAATATTGCTGGCCTTTATGAGTTTACAAAAGGGTTGTACAAATATTGCAAAAAATATCTCTAAAATATGACAACATGTTAGAGCAGCATGAAAGTGTCTGCAGCGTCTTTTAACTTAGTTTGAACATTCAGAATGACCTTATACAGTTTTAGGCAGCTGAACTTAAAGCAAAAATATGTTTAGAAGTGAAGAATGAAAGTGCTTTGAAGTTTTCATAGAATCCATCATAGATCTTATGCAAGTACACAAAATTACTTTGTCTTTAGTGCGAGTCAAATAGAAGCAAAGGGAGTTTTAACATCTCTTGAGAAATTTTAAGTTGTGGTTTGTTTAGGGTTTTGAAATAAGCTGCTAAACCAAGCTTATTGATAACCTCAATACTTACGAAAGGGTTCTATAGATATGACTGTTGCTACAAGTTATATCAAAATTTTTGAATCTCAACTTAAGAATATAAGAAAAGAAAATGAAACTAGTTTGCAGAAACTGAAAATGACCTTGCATTAAAATGCAGAATAATAACAGTCTATTAAATGAAAAGAGTCTGAAAAATAAGCCAGCATTGCAAAAAACCTAAACTTGATGAAAAGAAAAGTTGGTAGAAAGAATTTTGTTATTAATACTTACCTTGTCTCACTAGACTCTGTGGTAAGCATAATAAAGAATTGCTTTTAAAAACTCATATAGATGGCTTAGATTCAAAGTATTTTGAGGATGTGGATAATTTAGAAATTATAAAATTTCTTGCAGAGCACTATCCAAGAAATATTGAATGATGTCACTCAAACAATTCTTTCATTCATAAATCTTTGGAAAATAATGAGTATAGAAGAGTTGAACTATAGTAATGTTCTAAAATTTATTCTAACAAATGATCTCTGTGACGTTTACCCAAATATCTCAATATTATATAAAATATAATTAACATTGATTAATTCTAGTGCATCTGCAGAACGTTGTGCTAAGAAATTTAACAATTTTTGTAAACCTTTTTTTTCGCAATTTCACATTAATTACTTGCATTTTTATTGAGATTATAAAGATTAGTTTTTTTATAAAACGTTAACAATGTTACGTAATGTCTAACCTCAAAACTCGATGTTCTCACAATTAACAATTGATTTCCTGCAACCTACTACTGTAGCAGTTGTAGTAGCGGTCAGTAACAAGCTATTATACAACGTTGTTTTGGTGTCTATACAAAGAAAAAGAAATATGCATTTTTTAAATAGCGCCTCCTTAGAGGCGCTATTTAAAAAATGCTAAGAGTAAGGTAGGCTTTTTGTTACCTTTTTCACTCTCCCTGTTATCAAACCCTGGCTACGCCTTTTGTTATGGTTATTATTAATTGCTGTTTTAAAGCATTATACATTATCTGTTATAACTTTATTTTAGAGAGATTACGACAGCTTTTTTATTTTTAGGGGATTTTAGAAACTTTACTTCATAACTTTGAACACTTAAATATTTTTTTTATGAAAACTTAAATCAAATGATAAATATATATTTAGTTTAGAAAAGTAACTGTATAAAACTCAGTAAACTATTGCCTTCACATTTAGGGTTAGGACTACAGGTTTTAGGGCTTTTATTGTCAATCCAACTTTCATTGTCTGAAAGTTTTCTTTCTAAAACATAAAAAAAAAAGCTACCGCTATCCACGTTTATACTTTGCGCTTACTTTACCGCTATCCATGTTCATAGTTTATGCTTAATTAAGTAAAGCTACGTGTGGGTATTCCTTTTGCAAATATTGTATAATTAGATAGAAATAAACTAATTTTAGAATAAATTTGCCATTTATGTGCTTATCAATAAAAACAAACATTTTTTCATGAAAACTCATGTGCGTTTAAATATACTAGGGCAACAGTATTTGCTTAAGTACCTTGCTTTGTTTTCCAATTCGAATTTACGTTTCTTTTCATTCTTCTTATATAATATAACAGACTTTTTATAGATATTAATAACAGTTATTAAATTAATTTTTTTATTTTGTGACAAAAATAATAAAAAAACTCGAAATATTATTCGAAAATAAATGAAGAACACCTTGCATGGAAACTTAAAAAATTAAGACTAACAATATCTTAAAATGAATAAAATATTTTATAAATAAAATTCTTTATTATGTAAAAGAGTAATAATATCTCTTGGGAATATCATTTTCTTTGTTGTCTAGTTAAAACTAGGGTATTAACTCGACAGCTAAAATAATAATATTACCTTTAAATATTGTTAAAGTTATTCAAAATAATAAGCTTAATTTATAACAAGAAGTTTTGTTTTCATTCACTCAATATTTAACTGGAGTAATGTTAAGTTTGAAACAAAACAAGTTTACTATATAAGATCAAAAGAAACCAAACTAATCAAAGGACATCTAAAACGGACAACAAGTAATAAAGAAAATTACTATTAAAAGACCACAAACATATGCTAAAATTAACAAAAACGAATAAGAAAAAAAATAATAATAAAAACTATAACTGCGAGATTATGGTTATTTATTACACGACTTGAAATTTGTTTTTACTTTTTAACGATTTATGTTTTTGCTGCATATAAATAGTAAATAAATATATTTAAAATAAATGTTTACAATACAGAAACATTCAAATATTATTTAAAAAAAAAATTTTCTCTCGCTATTTTAGGCTACATATCCCAGTGCAATAATTTCACCCAAAAAAAGTTCAATATTAATGTTCTCGGTGTAAATCTGGATTTTTGCCTAAGGGGCATTCCATTAATTACATCAACAATTTTTGGCAATTTTTACCTTCCTTTTCAATAACTTGTCAAACTTCCAGAGACCCCTTATAAATTTACGTCAACAATCGATAACACCCCTTCCCCTCCCCTATAAAGTCAATTTAAAATGAAAAAAAACAACATTATTTTAAAAAGACTAATTTACAAATAAAACAAAAAATTCATTAAAAGTAAAATGTTTAGAAAATGAAATTTTATTCAAATTTTAACTTATTCACATATTTCAAATGAGTGTAACCATTTACAATTTGAAATGCATGCTCTGAGCACAAAGTGAATAAAAGTAAAAGGTGTAGAAAAAAAAATTAACATCTTTAAACTTATGAACATATTTCCAGTATATAACTACAAAGGCTTACTCTGAAAAAAAAAAAGATTAAAGGGTTCACAAAAATTTATACACCTTACATGTTTAAGTTATGAACATATTTCAAATTAATACAACACTTCAATACGCCATTCCTCCTCACTTCAGTTTTTAAAGAGCTACCATTAAATTTTATTTCAATAATATATTCACATTTATGCATTGAGTTAAAGAGCCTCATCTTGACAAAGAAAGAAGCAGATAAGGCTTGCGAGCCTCAGGTTATACCTCTGGTATAAACGTTTAAATAATAAAACGTAGACTTTGTAATTACATAAATTTTTTTTGTTTGCACAGCAGACTAAACACCAACAAATTTGCAAAAATAATTGTCTTACAAATAAACATCTTGTGTCGGGTCATTTTAAAGCAAAACACGGTTTTTAAAAAGTTAGAATATAAAAAGCTTTATTAAAATACTGAAGGTTGAGCGAGAATGTAACGCAAGAAAGCAAACGCTACCTAATTTTTCTTTTTTTAAGTAATTGAATTTATCTAAAAAAGTAATATTATTGACATCAACTTGTCAGCGTTTAGATTTAGCCTTATTAATCGTATATTAAATCTTTAGATTTTGCCTAATAATTTCTTTAATTTAATTAACATAGTTTTAATTTATATAAGTTTTGAAACTTATATAATTTAAAATCACGTTATAACTTTTTATCTTTGTATAACTTAGACAAAGTTAAAAAGTTTAACTTTTATAAATATATCATACTTATACATTTCAAAAACTATGTAGGACTTATTACTAATACTATAAGTAATAAGTCCTATATAGGTTTGATAATTCAAAAATACGCTTTGGTAATTCAAAGGAGTTAGAAAAAATAAAAAATAAAAATATTTTCTAATATCTATATTTTTTTATCTTTTTTAACTTCGTCTTAATTGTGCCCATTTAGATTGCGTGGCTTAAGATGTCACGTAAGTCTTCTGACCAATGGCTATAATACTATATTATAATAAAAAATTATATAAAAACGTTTATATATAATAAAATATATAAAATCGTTTAGAATGCCTACTCATATAGTCCAGGAGAAAAACTCAAAAAACTACTTTTTGTGGAAAAAAATGTTATAAAGCTAAAACTTTGTCTAGTGATTCTCTAAGGTATATGGATCACGTGAAAAAAATGCCCAATGATTCACTACAGGAGAACCCCCTTTTTCGGGTACTGTTCCAAAACGACGCATGCGCAAAATAGTTAAAAAAAAATATTTTTAAACATAGACTTATTATATATCATTTTTAAGCATTTTTTACGCTGAACAACTCTTTAAATAACACTAATGTCTTAAAGTAAAAGAGTGACTAGTTATTTAACAAATAAATGCTATATATTAAAATATGAAATAATAAGTAATAAAATATGGTCTGAAAATCAAGCCGATAAAAATAACGGAATGTTTAAAAACATTGAAAGTTGATTTTAAGAAGACATTGCATTTTAATTGATCTTTTGAAACGTTTCAATCTTAAACGTGTTTAAAAGTAGTTGTCTGTAAAAAATTACCGTTTTCACTAATCTTTTTGAAAGTAACTATCCCACTAGTTATATACGATTATTGCTCATATGCTTAAAATCCCAATTCTAATGCTAAGAAATATTAAAACTTATTTTACTATAAGTGATACTATTTCTATTAATAATTTTTCACTCTCAGTTTTTATTTCTTTAATTTTGTGAGGTTTTCTTCTTGAAATTGTAATTCTGTTTTTTAACATAATTTTGGGAATACCAAATCTATTTCAAATTTGTATAAACTTTATTTGATGGATTTATTTGATTCAAGATTAAGCAATAGATTTTTGAAAAGCATTCGGCTTTTTTCGACAATTTTATTTGATTCTGGTATTTTTCCATTATGATTTAATTTAGAAATAGCATCCATGCAATGTACTATTTGCGGAAATGATAAAGGGCAAATGAATTTGGTCAGGGAAAAAAGGCTTTGGAACCCTATTGAGAGCACATCTTTTACAAAGAAGAAAACCAATCTAACTCAAATATTTAAAGACCACTAAGATAAACAAAAGTCAGGGAACGTCCGTCATTAATGTCGGAGGAGGCTCACTGACTTTCAAAAAAAGCCTGCTGGGTCAGAACCTAAAAGGTTACGTTCATCATTTGAAAATACTTTTCTCTGGAAAGTTTGTTGTTTTATTTGCTCAACGCCTATTACGCAGCATAAAAAGAGGTTCCACCTAGTACAAACGCTGCTATTACACAACACTATTATCGATTGTGCGAAAGTAGGAATTATGTATGGGGCGAAGCAGTACTTACAAGGTTGTGAACAATAAATTACCTAGTTGCAGAAGAAGCAGAGTACCATAATTCATGCGTGGCTGACTTCAGGCTGAACAAAGTGGGGAAAAGTGGTAGGGGAAGA
Source organism: Hydra vulgaris (assembly GCF_038396675.1). NCBI lineage: Eukaryota > Metazoa > Cnidaria > Hydrozoa > Anthoathecata > Hydridae > Hydra > Hydra vulgaris. The sequence goes on from NC_088920.1 coordinate 38,877,409, forward strand.
TCTGAAGATTCTATCATGATTTGAAAACATTTGCGGTTCGCTGGAAAACGCTGCCGGAAGTGAAATATACTCTATTAGAGATTTATATGATAAAATGATTGAAGATAATAATGATGTTGGATATGGACTCAAAATGTCTTGATCAAAAACTGAAGGTAAGGTATGAAGATCACGTCCATTTTGTCCAAAGCTGGCTGTAAAGGTGAACTAGTTTTGTTTAAAAATATGGCAGACTATATACTAAGGAAACTTAAAGAAGACAACCCAGTAACAAGAGATAGTGTGGTGAAAGAAGCAGCCAAAATAGTAAAGGAAAAGATAAGGTCAATGGAATACAGTAAAGATTTTTACCCCATTGATGATATCGCCGATGGAGAAAATTGGGTTCTTGAACCATTGGAAAACTTTTATGATGTTACTGATTCCTTCAAGTCAGAAGCGGGTGAGTCTGAGCCAATGTATCAAACAAGTTTCACGAACGAAAAGTGTCACCAATTCCATTCAGAGTTGCTGTCAATATTGATAAATTTACTGGATGTAAACAGCTTATTCAATATTTCTCGCAAATTGGGTTTTCAATCACTCCAGATGAAATGTATCGGTTTAAACAATCCTCAGCTGAGGATATGAACAGGAATGAAACAATAACCACAGAGAAATAAGTAATGGATTTAAGCAATGGGTAGCTAATAATGTTGACCACACTATTGCAACATTAACAGAAAAAGGTACATTTTATGGAATAATCACCAAAGAAAAAAAAAAACAGACTGGATTATTTGGTATAAATAATATGATGTCTAGTTATGATCTTTTGTGTCATGCGAGTTGGTTTTTGTTATCAACTGAAGAAACTCTTACAAACTGGTCTGGTTTTTTACAATGCTCAACAACGCAACTTCCGCACAAAGGGTTTTAATTAGCTGTGTCATTTCTCCCAATAATAGATCTGGATCCCTCTAATAAAGTATGCATTTACTCAACATTGCTTTTTGTTATCTCCCAAGCAACGAAGCTCAAAGTCGAAACCCCGTGTATAACCACCAGGTTTGGTGGCTTTCATACGCTTATGAGTTTTTTGGGAAGCATTGGTGCGTTCATAAAAAGAACATGTCTTTAGGATCCCTTTGTCGAGGTATATAATGAAAATTGTGTCACTAAAATGATGTCAGGAAAAGCCATTGCAAGAGCAACAAAGGCACACATTTGGCTGAGCCAGTATTAACGTCATTATTAACAAAAGAAATCAAAGAAGAAAGGGAAGTGGAATTCAAAGACTTGCAGCAATTTTATGAACTCACTTACCGTGGAAAACTTGATGAAGAGATGCTTAATGAAATAGCAACATGTGACAGTATAAAACAAAAAGGAAAAATATGTAAAAAAAAAAAAGTGTATTATTTATAGAATTTATTTATTAAATAACTTGCTAACCTTTCATTTTAAGACTTTTGTGTCATTTAAAAAGTTTGTTGGCATAAAAAATACTTTAAAATGGTATATCATTAGTCTATATTTAAATAATTTTTTTTTTTTTTTTACGCATGCATCATAATGAAATAGGGTCCGAAAAAAGGAGTTATCCTGTTTCGAATCATGGGGAGTTTTTTTTACTCATCTAAATACCTTATAGAATTACGTTATAGAGCAACGTTTAGAATTACGTTATAGAATTACGTTATAGAGCAACGTATAGAATTACGTATAGAATTACGTTATAGAGCGTATAGAACGTATAGAATTACGTTATAGAGCAACGTTTCCGCTTTATAAAAATTTTTTCCCCAAAATTATCTAATTCGACTGAACTAATATTATAGAAATCGAAATAAAAATATTTATAATTTCGACTAATATAAGTCGATATCCTAAACGTTAGACTGACATTTAGTAAACGTGTAAAAAAAAATTAAATGTACATTTCAAATCAAGCGTCTACTTTTGGTTAATAATAGGTCGTTAAATGTTTTATCCATTTTTTGATCAATTTCGACTAAATATTGACCAATTCTGAACCAATCTTTGTTTAAGTAGAATAGTAAATCAAGTGGAACGGTGTTAAAAAATTCAAGAAGTTTTTTCAAAGGGATGCGGAATAGTCCATTCGGGTGCGGAACCATTCTTTCAAATTTTTTCTGTAGGTGTATTTTTGTTAGGTGCACTTTTGCTGTATTTCGAAATCCAGCGTGATAACTAATACTACTTAATATTGGGTATAAATTTTAGAAAAAATTAAAATAGCTCGTTAACTTCAATAAAAATCAGCGCGCAAAGTGAAAATGGTTTACTACTTTCAAGAAATAAATTAGGCGTTGCGTAATTTATGGACAATTCCATTGTAAAAAAAAAAGAAACACTCAAAAACGAGGTGGAACGGCTGCATGAAATATTGAGCGAAGCGGAACGATTTCTTGATTTGTCGGCTAAGGAGGAACGGCATTCCCCTGCGTTCCCCCCTACTTTAACCCCTGACTGTAGCCAACTTCAGTTGCGTAGTTTGGAGTCTCTTGAAATAAGACGATTAAAACCCCCTATCGACTCGCTTAAATGTTCTTCATAACTTAGTCTCAATTATTAAATCTAAAAAAATTAAATTAAAAAAAAAAATTGAATTATTAAATGTTCTTTTTTATTGACAACAAAACAACACACTAAATCAAAATATAAAATGCGCAAACAGTAGTATCGAATAGGATGTCATTTGAAATCATTTGCCTTTCGATGTTGTTAATGCTGAAATATCATTAAATCATCATCTTTAAAAAATAAAAATAAAAACTCATACATATTCAAAAAGTTATGTTTCTTTTGATATTATAGAACATGTATTTATTAACATTTTTATAAAAAAAACTAGAAAATTATGGTATTAAAATTTCTGGTATTAAAAACACATACTTAAACTCGATAAGTAATTATCTAAACAATAAGAATTCATATCACATGGCGAAAGAAAAACCTATATTTTATTTACTTATTTTTTAAATTTATTTAAGTGATTCAAGGAGTCCTTAAGTTTTTATCACAGGGTACCGCAGAATAGCTTTTACCCAGAAATTTTACATCTCCTACTTTACCAATGATGCATATATAGCCAGAGCAGGCAAGGAACCATGTATCTCCAGTTCTGAAGCCAGAACTATAACCACTACACTACGGCGCTATTTTTTTGTTATCGATGCTAACTGTTTGTTATCGAAAACAAATAGTCTTAACTATACTTATATTTAATATTTAAACAGTAATTAATAATTTTTAAGATTGTAAGTTTTTACAATAAAAGTACGTCAAAGCCATAGGGACGCAGTGATGAGACAAGCATTTTTTTTTTTTTTGCCTTGGTTATTTAGACAATATTTATATATCGTAAAGCTGTATGTAATTTTTAATGAAAAAATAGATAAAACGCGAGAATGTGATTTATTCGATTATAATCGAATTGATAATATATCATATACTACCATGTCTTTATTCATCGCATACTATGATAAACCACATACTGTGAATGTCCTTTTTTCTATTATAATTTTTTTTATTCCCAAAAGCTTTAATGTGCAATATATTAATTACTGTTAGATAATTATTATGACTGTTATACCTTATACATTTAAGCATTTTGAGAATCATAATAATACCAAATTTAGTATGTGATAAAAACATTTGCGCCATCATCATTGATTTTTCTTATCATCATAATATGGCTTTAAAAAGTTAATAGTCTGTTCTTTTTTCGCAATTTATTTAGTCGAAATCAAAATCAATATCAAATAATTATTTTTCAAAAGTTGTGCTTTTTAGTATTTTGTAGCTATGAGTAGTATGTATGTAGGGTAGAGCTTTTGTATGTAGGGTAGAGCGTAGCATATAGGGACACTTGAGAAACAAATGCTAGTTGCTGATAAACTAATCAATAACTCTGTTTTTTATAAGTTTTCTAAAATTCATTGATATAAGAACACGGAAAAAAAAATTTCTAAAAATAAGCTATGTAACCAAAGTAACGAAACTCAAGATTAGCAAAATTTCTTCATTTTGCAAGTGGGTGGGGCAAAGAGGGACAGTTAAAAAGCAGCATATATCCGTTAATTGTAAAGCTTTAAAGTGATAAAAAATGGAGGCATTTTATCATTTAAACATGTTCAGACAATAAAATCTTAAAAATATATTCATACCTATACAAACTACACGCCCACACACCCATACACAACAACAACAAAAAACTAAAATAAAAAAACTTTTTTGTGTTTCATTATAAAATACTTTTAAACAAAGAAACTTAAGAAATTGTTATAAAATTTAAGTAGGGCAAAACTATTATATATTATTAAAGTGGTAACTACTATTAAATTTAAAATTAAACAAAAAATAATATGGATCACATAAATCGCACAAAAAATATCCTGAAACTATTTGATAACATTTTTGATGAGCTGGCTTATTCGCAATATGCCAATGCAGAGCAAATTTAAATATGCCATATTTATCAGCAGCTTTTTAAATTTTAAGTTCCTTTTTATTCACAGTTAAAACTGTATCATCTCACTGCCAGCATCCTGTTTTTGATGATTGGTATTTCTTATATAATTTCTTACCACAACAATAGTTACATTAAGCACTTTTCATAATCAAAGTTATGTTATGAAAGTAAAAATTTCTATGAATTTATTACTAATATTACTTTTCTAAATAATGAAAATAATATTTTAGATTAAAAATAAAATCATCAAACTGTAAACAAAATGGTTGTAATATAGTCAATTATATAAATAACTTGTTGCCCCCTATGCCCCACAAAAGTCATTTTACTGAAATTAAAACTTCTCATAAAGTTCAATTCCAGATCTTTTTTTAAAACCAGATTCTAAATAAGGATAAAAAAATACTGTCTGAAAAATATAAACTTTTTATAAATAAAGCAAATTAGCAATAACTCAAGATAAATCTTTTGTTACCAAGACTCTCTATTTACTTATTAAACTTACTTAAAATTCACTTTATTATGATTGCAACCAATATTTTTACTAAACAGGCAAGATTGAACACACATGTAGTAAAGAATAATAATTTTAGAAAAGAAAATTTAGTTTTTATATAATTTAAATAATTATGAACATCAAAAAGCCTTACATTGTTAATTCTCGAATATTTTTCTTTGCGCTTATTTCTTCACAGTTACACAATATATATCTTTACCCCCCTCGTCATCCTTGTCAATGTGTTACTTGATAAGATAGGTTTCAGCAATACTTCTCTCATCCACTTTAAACGGATTGTGTTCCTCTTAATTCATGTACTTAAATTGATGTTTGAGCATTTTAAGGCCATGTTGTTATCTTGACTTCTATCCGTATAATTACTTTTAGCAAAATGATTCATCAAGGTCTACAGAATTCTTTAGTTTAGTTGAAATTTCGTTTATTTATTCTGATAAGTTTAATTTTTTAAAGCCTAATATATCTTGTTCAAGCCTAAAAATTGGATTAACATAATCTATTTACAAAACCTAATCTTCTCAGTGGCAGATTCAGCATAGGGCGAGGGGGAGGGGCTTGTCTCCCCCCCTCCCCCCCTCACCTCCACGCTTCATTAGTCAGTCAACTGGCGTCCCCTAAAACTTGAATTTTTCATTTCAAAATTCTGCATTTCTTTAAATGAAAATAGAAAACTAGGTAAACTAGGTAACAACAAACCATTGTTTACATACCTTTAAATGAAAATAGAAAACTAGGTAACAACAAACCATTGTTTACATACCTTTAAATGAAAATAGAAAACTAGGTAACAACAAACCAACCTTTGAAAGGCTACATACTTTACAAATATGCAGTTATGTCAGAAAACAAAACAGAGACGTTTTGTTTTTAGAAAATATCTCTTATAATCATAATGTACACATTCCATTTTTAACACAGTTTGGTGTATCAAAACAACTGTGACTTATAAAAGAAAAACACAAGGTTTTAAATTAACTGATTTCAACATTGTGGAACAATTTAGATTTGCTTTTAAATGTTTTTATTTTTGGAAAAAACCCGTATGGCACCATCTCCCCACTTGAAACCTATATGCGCCAGCCCTCTTTCAAAAATGTGTATGCATCAATATCTCCAGCAATGGCGACTAAAATATAAATAAACGGCGTACGTCCATTCTTAATAGAGAAATAGATGACATCATGTTTTCCTAACTTGTCTACACTCTACAAAATCAACTCGACTCTTCCTTTTACATCTGTTTATGATGAGAGAAGTTTCTGTAGACTAAAAATCAAATATTATCTGTGATTAATGACAAAACAAGGTCTTTTTGCATTGACATTAATTTTAATTGAGCTTGCTGAGAGCATTGACAATCATTTTGCTTCGATCTAGCAAGCACATACGTCCGTATGACATCTATACACCGCCTTATAAACGTCAAAAGCCCTTATGATGTTCTTAAGACTTCCAACGAACGTTCCGTACCTGCTGGAAATAAAATTGCAGAAAAAAATTGTATAAACTAGCAGGAGAGTAAATTTTTTTTCGTAATACATGTTTTCAGTAATATGTGTTGTGTAAACATATCTTAAAATTTTTTTTTAACGATGTTAACCAAAGTAAACTTATATAAACTCAAACTTTAGATTGTATAGTGTCTTAATAGATAAAAAGTTGTGTTGTTTAATGTCTTAGACGTACTTAATAGTTATGATAAAAGGCACATAAAAGCATTAATAAAATATGTTTATCACAAGTGGATTCTCGAAAAACCATTTCTAGGGGTAATGTGCCACCTTAAGCCCTTGTCGCCATCGACTCGTTCCCATGGCCCCCACGGCGTAAAACCTTAATCCGTCACTGATTCTTCCTAGTTTTTGGTAATTCAAACGTTTCTTTTTCCAGGACTCTTCCACTGATTTACACTAAATGCTGTATTAAACTAAACTTGTTTTAAAGGAGTACTCCTTGACGAAAACGTTACTTGGATAAATTATATACATTATTTTGAAAGTAAAATCTCAAGAAATATTGGCCTACTTTATAAAGCAAGGCCATTTTTAAATCAAACTAGTTTAAAGTTGTTATATTTCTCCTTTGTTAATAGTTATCTGAATTACGCAAACATTGCTTGGTGTAGCACAAATCAAAACAAAATTAAAAAACTTTTTAATAAACAAAAACATGCAATGAGAATAATATCTAATGTAGGCCGTTTTACTCACTCCAAAGAACTATTTATAATGCTGAATATACTCAATGTCTACCAAATAAATATTTTTCATTTTTTAATTTTCATGTATAAAGTTAATAAAAGAACAACACTAAACATTTTTAATTCGTTATTCAAAATAAAGAAACATAGATACTTAACCAGGTACTCAAACAACACCTATATTCAGCCCAAAAGATTTTATGCCACGACTGAGTTTTCATTATCCATTAGAGGACCAAAAGTATGGAATAAAATCCTATCTAATAAACTTAAAACTCTTGAAACTCTTGACGAACTTAAAGTAAAATTGAAGCAAATGCTCCTAGTTAGTGATGGAGTGCTTGACTTTTTCGGGTGACACATACGTTTTTTCGATTTAGTTTAAAGTTTATCTTTGTCAACCCTTTTATGGATTTGGTTGAAGCATGCTTAAATACATATAAATATATATATATTTTTTAATTGGAAAGGTTCAATTTCTTCTCAACTCTGTGTTTTATTAATAATTTTAGTATTTAATCTTAATTAATTAAAAAAAAAAAAGTTGTTAAAAAAATCTTTGTTTAAAAATCTTTGTTTAAAAATCTTTGTTTTTTAATTTTTTTTTTTTATTGCAAGTTTTACTTTGTGCAAATTTATATTAATCTTTATATACTTATTTATTTAATATTTATTTCTAAGAATTTGTTATTTTACTTTTTATTGATTATTTTATTACTTTAAATGAAATTTTTTTTTTTAAAAAATAAAAAAAAAAGTTCTTTATGACCTTTTATAACTTTTTTTATAACTTTTTGTTTTATCTTTTTAAAAATAAAGTCTTACTTTATATATATTAGTAACATTTATATACTCTATACGAAATTATTTATTTTTTACGGAATCAATCTTGGGGCTTGGCGATAAGACAAATTGTGTCTTCTTATTTCCCCGGCCATCTGTATATTGGAAATATTGGTTGTATTTGTATTTTTATACGGCAAAAAATATATAAAAAAAAAAAAAAAAAAAGGAAAACTAGTTTTATATTAAAACATGTTTTCAGTTTTCTTGCGTTCACATGAAACAATAATTTATCTAAAAAACCTATTATTCTCAGTTTTTGTAAAACAAACTTTTTTTTTTTTCCTCCTCCACTGATTTACTAATACTCAAATCTTTAAAGTTTTTAATATTACAAAATAATAAAGTGATTTTGTATCAAATTTAAAAATGCATTTTACACTAAAAATTTGTTTACCTTCTTTAAAAATTTTTTTTAACACAAGACCCATAAATGCTAGATGGATTTCTATATTAAAACCATAATCAGTAACTAGTAGAGTGCATATTTTGTTCTTAATTAGGCAACAGAAGCATATCTTTTGTCTATGTTTTGAGTGTAATTTTTTGTTAAATTCAATTTCATCAAATTAAACTTTATGCTTTTCTATTAATTTTCTAATATTTGAAAAAAAAAAATTTCATAAAAATGTTTCATGGATTTCCCAATTTTAATTTATTTAAAATATACATTCAAATGGTTTTTCATAAAAATTGAGTCGAAAATTACAATATTTGATCTCATCTTAAATTCATTTAATTTCAAACAAAGTTTTTTTATTAAAGAGCCAACATTTTAATAAAGTTTTTTCGATGTTTAAACGCATATACTTAGCTTATTTAAATATAAAAGATAAAAAATATCAATGTTACATAAATGTTTGTATATGTGTGTTTACAATGATTGTTTGTATTAACAATAAACCAGTGTATACACCCTGTTTACGCACCATTATTAACACTCTTTTACAGGATGTTTCATTAGAAAATTAGCAAACCCTCCCGAAAAAAAATACTTGTAGATTGTCAAAAATATTTTAGTAGAATATGAGCTTATCAAGCTGTTGCAACTTTTAACATTTTCTATGAACTGAAGAGGAAAGAGAAGATTTTAAGACATAAGTTGCCGGTAAAAGAAAACAAAAATTTGGTTCCAGCCAAATAAGTAGCAAAGAAAAATGAAAAAATATTACATATATATATATATATATATATATATATATATATATATATATATATATATATATATATATATATATATATATATATATTTATATATAAACACACACAAGTTCTAAAGCGTGTTAAAAAATATAATTTTATTATATATAAAGTCAAAAATGAAAACTAAAACAAACTTTGTTTTTTAGTTCTGCTCTTTTTTTTTTGACTGCTTTACTTGTCAGTCTATAACGTTACAGTTCGTTATGCTCTTGTTTATTTTATTCTTTTGTTTGTCTCAAAGCTCTCATTCTAAGAAAAAACGCTGTTTTGACTCTGGGCGCCAAACAACCTCCCTACGATAAGAACCCTCCTTCTAATTAAACGCATTTAGAATGGGCGCTACATTACACTGACTTCTTTAAATGAATATGTTCTTGAAAAAACTATTTAGTTATCTTTTTTAGATTATTTTAATTATTTAAGACCTTTATATTCAATATTTTAATCAAATAATCAACAATAAAAGTCTGTAATGACACTTTTTTCTTAAGAAAGATTCAAGTTTTCTTTTTTTTTTTATTGAGGTTGACGCAAATGCAATTAATATTTTGAAATTTTCTATTGAGAAAAAATGAAATGAAAATTCATTTATTTGACCACCAGGAAATAAAACTTCTAGAAACTAGAAATTTATACTTATATAATTATAAAACAGTTATAAACGTCACTTTCACTATTAGGTTTCTATTTATTTATTTTATTACATTATTTGTATTCTATTTATTTCTATTTGTTTTTACAAAGTAACAACCTCTGTTGTGTCAAAAATTTCAGATAATATTTATCAATTATCGAAACTGCTTTCGAAAATTTAAAGCATTAGGTACACTCTTTGCAAAGAAATTATCCTTTAGACTTCCTATATTTTGAATTAAAAAATAAATAATTCAAACGTTTTAATTATTTATGTACATTTGTATATGTATTTAAATAATTAAACGAGAATATAACCTATATAGATTGTATTTCTGTTACATAATTCTATATAAAATTTCTTTTTACCTAAATTTGTAGCAATACCCATTTCTTTATTAAACATAATAGCATCAAATAGCAGTTTAATAAATTTTCGACATATTCTGCTCTTACTCTTTTGAAAAAATATTTTTTCTGTAACATAATAAGAACATGGTGAGCTTATAAATAGTAATTTAGAATTCTTCTTACTATTTTTATTTTCTATTACTAGTTTTTCGTTCGGATACTACAGTTTTTACTAAGAAATAAATTTTGGTAACAGATCAGTTTTTAAAAGTATTTTCTGTAGTAAGCGATTACTTTGACATATTTTTATTATTAATGAAATATTTCCTGTATTTTATAGTTGTGAAATATTTTTATTTTTTTATTTTTTATTTATATTTTTATATGTACAATCACTCATTGTTGATTAAGAGTTTAAAAGAGTCTTAGTTTTACATTGAAAATCTCTGAATCTACATTTATTCGAGTCACACATGCTTTCACGTATACGTGTCATACGTGTCATACGTGTCATACGTGTCATACGTGTCATACGTGTCGTGCACATACGTGCCATACATGCTATACACGTCATACATGTCGTTTACACGTCGTTTTTTAAAATTTGAGTAAAGAGCCAAAATAAAAAAAATGAAATTAAAGATAAAAATTTCAAAATAACTCTTAAGTTTTCATAAAGCATATAACTTTTAATTTTTACATATTGTTTGTATTTAACTATTTTAGAAATGTATTTAGCTATAAAATTTCTATACACTTCTATTTTTATAATATTTCAAAAATGTAAAGACATCTATACAATATCAGTATTTTTAAGCAAACAGTTACTTAAAAAGAAAGTGAATAATAAGCGACAAAGAAAAATAATAATTAGAGACGAACAAAGAGCATAATTAGCGACAAAGAAAGTAAATTATTAGCGACAAAAAAAATTTAAGTATTGGAGACCAAAAAAAAAGTGTAAAAACTGAACTATTGAAAAAGAAACTTAGGTTATGAAAAATAATTTGAATAAGATATTGAATATAAATATATAAGCTGTTTAAAAATTCAAATTTTTTATACTTTGTATTCATGAAAAAGAAAAGAATTTAGCAATGGAATTTCTCTGTTACATATTCATCATATGGCCACTAAAATTAATTATTCAAAACTGTTTGCTACCTTTCAAAGCATTTCATTATACATCATATTATTTGAGTTTTCAAAATTACTCTTGTAAAATGCTATTGTATTGACAGAGTAGTAATTAACCTTTAAGCACATTTATGAGACACCCGCACACTAAGGAAATATTATAATTTATTTAAATAAAGTTTGTTCAAAAAAAGATTCTGTTTAAATAACATTCAAACATCGTGTAAATATTTACAGGTAAATTCAGATTTTTTTTTTGAAAGTTTTTAATTTTGTTCTTTTAATTATTTTTTTTTATTGATTAACAGTACCAAGTATAATGCTTAATAATAATTCAGCATTAATAGTACCAAGTATAACGATTACTAACAGTTCAACATTACCTCCTGATGTTTCGATTCCATTGGCAACATGCTTTATTTTAATTATAATCGCTAGTATTCTATTCAATACTATTCTCATATTTGTTATATTGTCTGAAAGACATTTGCAAACAATAACAAACGTTTACATAATCAATCTGGCGGTTGGTGACATGCTTCTTGCAATAGCAGTTGTGCCTTTTGATGCCGACTTCATGTTAAGAGGGTACTATCCATACGGAACAGTATTGTGCGGTATTAAGGAAGTTTTGTTTATTTTTTCTCTCCCTTCGGCTGTTTTTAATCTTTTTTTACTGACATTAGAAAGATTTGTATCGGTTTACTTTCCATTCAAAAGAATACAATATTTTTCGAAGAAAAATGTATTTATATCAATATCATTTAGCTGGATCTACACAATAAATGTTGGTTTATTCCCTATCTATTATAATGGACCGTCAGCCATAAAAGTTGTCGGCAAGATTTGTCAAATGGAATTTTCATACAAATTTGCAATTTACCTAATTTCAGTTAACTTTGTTCTTCCAGTCCTTATAATGGTTAGCATGTATTTTTCATTGTTCTTATTAGCTCATAAACACCAAAAACAAATTCAAAGACTGTCAATTAATTCTCTACGAAAACAGTCAAATTCTTTTCAAAAAAACTTAAAAGCCGCTAAAACCATTTTCTTACTCGTTGGCAACTTTTTAGTTTGCTGGGTAAGTTTTATAGGAATAGCATTATCTAATCTTATTTGTGGTGGGTGTCATCCAAGAGAATTGACTTGGATCAGCAACGTAGTAAATTACTCAAATATTGTTTTTAATCCTATAATATATGGAATGTTAAACAAAACCATACGCAAAGCTATTTACAAAAAACTATTCCAAATTTTTAGCTGTTTTTGCAAAACGCATTACCAGAATTATATAATGAGACAAATAGAATCAAACACAAGTTGCACTTATAATTCACCTGGAGTGAGTAAACATAACACAATAGGAATGCCATTAACACTCTTTGGAAAAGATAGTCATAAACAAAGCAATGAAAGTGAAGCCGATACATTATTATGATTAGCAAAAAATTAACAAAATAAAAAACTTTAAGTTTAATTAAGACTATATATATATATATATATATATATATATATATATATATATATATATATATATATATATATATATATATATATATATATATATATATATATATATATATATATATATATATATATATATTATATATATATATTTAGTTTATTGCTAAACTTATGTATGTAAACGTTTAATTTGAATAAAGATATTAAAATTTATTTTTACGGTTGTTGGTAAAATGTAAAATCTTGAAAATGTTTATGATAGGGTTTGTAACCTTTGCTAACAGTGTTTTGATTTTAATTTATAATAAAAAAAATTCAAGAGATTTAACTTTGCAAACAAAATCCATTCTATTAATAGTATACATATTGGTATATAGTCAGATATCAGCTTACACTTTGAGTATCAAGAACAGATCAAGGAGTCCCCTCACACACCTTCTCTCTAGAATCACCCCTTATAACAGGTCAAGGAAGCGCTTATGATTTTACAAATCGGAATTGCTGCACTCAGTTATGCAAAAATATAAACAGTGGTTAAAAGGAAAAAAAAACTGTTCAAATTTTATTGTTATTCAGTTTTTTTATTAGTTGAAACGTCCTCCTTTTTTATCCTGTTTTTGTTTAAATAAAATATTTATACTTTATTTAAATAAAATCATTAAAGTCATGCCTTGACTTTAATATATTCTTTTTATTTAATGATTAATGAGAAAAAAAAATTATTTAAATAATTCAAATGACTTTTCAATGATTTTTTTGATTTTTTAAAAGCTGAGAAAAAATGGCACCAATGTATATTTTACAAAGTTGCAACTATACCGTGGTTACTGTGGTTTCTTGTGTCATCAACATCTTAATATCTAATTAAATATATTCTAACGCTAATGCTTGATGTAGGGAAACTATAACAATCAATACAGGTTATAGGTTAATAGGTTTTGTCAAATAAACGTCAAAGTTGTTGAATAATTATTTCTATAGATGATGATGATGATGATGATGATGATGATGATGATGATGATGATGATGATGATGATGATGATGATGATGATGACGATGATGATGCTGCTGCTGATGATAATGATGGTTATGATGATGCAATTACTCTCCACATGATGATGACGCAACTACACGCTACATTGTTTTAAAGGAAAGCTTCGAATGAAATATTAAAGTAATACTTTTTGAAGTATTGGTTTGTTATTCTTGCAATAATATGGAGAAATTGACCACGTCTCGAATTATAAATGAATATTAGGACTTATTATTCATTATTTTATAAAGCCTCAAATGTTTATTTAACTATAACTTATCAAATAAATTATTTGTACTTTATATATTTATACTTTATATTTTATATAAAAATTTAAAGCTTTAAATTCACTTAAAAGACACTTGAATGAACAGTTCTATTAGAACCAAATCCTGCAATCAAGTTTATGTTTAATATAAAATTTATTATTTATAGGAACCCAGGTACTAATCCAGCAAACATTATTTTAGTGAATTTGCGGTGGACCTATATACACATTTTTGAGCGGTTCATTGGAGTTTTGCTTATCGGTTACTTAGTGGACCATTTGTGGCAGCCGCTAAAAATTGCCAGCTAATAACATTCCGACATGTTAATAGTGGCTATTTATTGGCTAGTCACTTTTGGCGGCTGCCACTAATGGTCCAGTAAGTACCCGGTGAGCAAAACTGCAATGGACCGCTCAAAATGCCTATATAGGTTCGCTGAAATTCCGCTATAGAATGTTTGCTGGGTATATTGATTTTTTTTAATATATAATATAGTTTATTGGTATTTTCATATGAAGAATTATTGTATGCATAAAACTATAAATAAGCAAAAAGTTATTTTTAAGATGTCGGTGTCAAAATGCTCTACATGCTATTATAGATACATATTTTAAGATTTTATATTCAATATATTTAATATGAGACTTAATAACAAATTATCATCAAAAATTACTTATTAACAAATTATCATTAAAAAAAAAAGATTTGTAACTATTGAGATATTTTATTACTTTTAGATGAAATGCAGAACAAAGTAATTTTAGTTTTTCCACATTTATTTAAAGTTAGTTACAAACAATTTGTATATTTTTTTCTACTGAATATTTTTAAAAGAACTTTTATGTTTGTGAGAGTCAAAAAGATTCGAGTCGTCTGAAAACAATACAATTTTAAAATTGTTAAGACTTTATATAAATCATTTATATATAGTAAGAATAATAATGGCTTGAAGATTGATTTTTGGGGAACACCAAAACTTATGAAGTGATTTCCTGTTTTCTTTTTTTTTATATAAGCTTTGATTGTTTTCTGTAAATATCTTTTAGTTACTTGCATCCAGGGGCGGATACAAACGAAGGGGGTAATTATCTATTAGGTAACCATGAGTAAGACTAGGTTTTTTTAAACCGAGACGAGACCGAGACGAGAAGTTAGTACTTCTCGTGAGACCGAGAACGAGACGAGACGAGAAATTTAACAATTTTTGAAAACAAATTTATTAAAATTCAAGTAAAAAAAAATGTAAACATGGTTTTGACAAATAGACACAATTGACATTTGTCAAATGTAAACAACTTTATCAAATATTAATTCAGAATTTTTTTGCCAAACTTTTCCAACAAGACAATGTTTTCTCTGATTAAGATAATTTGTTCTACTTTTTCTGGGTGTAAGTTGTGTCTTGATGATCGGGCGATATTTCCACCTGAGCTAAAAACTCTCTCTGATTTAGTTGAACTTGCTGGAATAGCTAAAATTTGTCTAGCTAATGAAGAGAGTTCTGGCAATGTATTTGAATGCAATTTCCACCAATCAAGAATCGGCAACAGGTTGGCACTCAACATTATTCTTAACCTGTGAGGCTAACCATTCTTTTGTTGTTTGAAATTTTTTGAAGAGCTTCAAGTGAAGTCCCTTTAAAGCAGGATTTAAGTAGTTTGCTGCAGCACTCAATAAGTTTCCAGTGTGACAAAGAGGAAATCTTTTCTCAATGCAGCTTTTCAAGTTTTTTGCATACAAGAAACCGTAGCCATTTTTTCCATCCGTCTCAATAAATTGATCAATTTTGTCATGGATTAAATAAAGAGAATCGGCGACAGTGTTAATTGTTGGAATAGACTCAGCCAACCACGTTTCTGTAGCTTCTTTAAGTGGTGCCAAAATTTCTACTGCTTCCTCTATTGATTTCCACTGTGATGCACTAATGGTCTTTGAAGAAAAATATCTTCATTTGCACTTAAGCTGATAGTTGCACTCTTTAGATGTAGGACAGAAGCCATGCAATCCAGTTCACTATTCCATCTTGTGTCAACAGATTGGCGTAACTGTCTAAAATTGATTCCTTAAGCGTCTGATTCTGATTCAAGCAACTCAGCTGCAACTGTTGACTGGTGAGTTAAAGAAGTCAAATCTTTGCATGTTTGCATAATCCATTCCAGCAGTCATTCCAAATGAGTCTCGAACTGCACATTGCAAAATATGATTGTTGCACAAGTATTGGTCAAGGTGCTTTGACAATTTGACTACAAGTTTCATGTTTCTTGCCTGGTCGTTCACGTAGTACATTGGCAAATCAGCAAGCAAATTTAGTTCTTCTAAGAAAGAATCCAGCTTTCCTTCAATTAAGATACCTGTGTGTCTGCCTGGGAACTGTTGGACATGGGGTGTCCAGTGATTTAGTCTCCAATTTTCGTCAATAGCATGATAAGTCCAAGAGATGTAGCTGTCCTGAGCTCTAGAAGTCCAAAGGTCAGAAGTAATGCAGCACTTTTTAGATTTGGCGAAATCTCCGTTATTATGCTCTTCATTCCAGCTTGAAATTCTCTTGACCAAATTGAAAGCTTTCTTGAATATGTTGTTCTGTGATGAAGGCTCATTTTAGGGTTTGCAATGTCAAATAACTCCTTGAAACCTCTTCCTTCGACTGCTGAAAAGGATGCCAGATCAGTGCAAAAGTAATCCAGCATTGCAGAGACAAACTGTTTTTGAATGGAATTATCTTTGTCATATTTGGACTTTGTTTCGAGCATTTCGACCATGGTTCGTTGTTTCTTCTTAGGAGGAGAAAGAAGAGAGTCGTCAGTTTTTTCAGAATACTCAACGTAATCTTGGCTGTGTTTTTTTTCGAGGCGACGATGAAGTCCGCTTGTGTTTCCATCTTTTATTTTCAAAGACTTTTTGCACGCCTTGCATTCAGCACCGTCACTTGTTTTTTAAAAATATCTCCAGATTTTGTTTTTTCTTGGTGACATTTTTGATCGTTGAAATGAGGCAAGAATATTTCTTTTCAATATGAACAATATGATCAAGTTGAATTCCACTGGTAAACTAATGAAATTAAGTCGAAATTGCACCATTTTATACAAAAAGTTTTTGTATTTAAAATCTAATTAAAAATATTTAAAATCTAATTAAAATTTTTTAAATTAGATTTTTAAAAAAAATCTATTTAAAAAATCTAATTAAAAATTTATTTTGTTTTTGTCAAAAACAAATTAAATTTTTAATTAGATTTATTAAAATCACGGAGTCAAAATATTAATTAATTAAAAAAACAAATTATTAAGCATTTTGTAAATTATAATAATTTTTAATTTGGAAAATAATATAATATTTAAGTCTTGTTCTACTTCTCGCGAGAATTTTCTATTTCTCGTTTCTCACGAGAAGTCCCATTTCTCACGAGAAACGAGAACGAGACGAGATCTCGCTCATGGTTACTATTAGGTAAAAATCCCTCTAAGAAATGTGAAACTTTACAAAATTCTTGATAAATTTTTTAAAGAAATAACAAAATACAAAATTCTGCAGCAATTTTTAAAATAACTATTTTTCAGAAAAAATAAGTTTATATACATAAAATATACATTAAAGCATTAGCATTAAAAAAAATTGTTACTAATGCAACAATGACTACCAATGACCACCACTTACCACCACTTACCCCCAATGACCACCACTGACCACCAACGACCACCAGGGTAAAGATGACTAGCACTTTAGATGACTATTTTGTCAAAAAAATTAAAGTTTTACCAATGCAGTACCAGGCTGGTTCTATAGTTTTGCATTTATCTTTAGCGTCGTCATAAAAAACGATAACTGAACAAGATAAATACCGAATATTGAAATGCAATTGATTTTCTGGTCCAAATTACAATTATTTTTATTCTGCGCATTTAAAGAAGGGTAAGAATGTTAATTGTTTTTTGTCGGAGAAACATATACATAAATTTAATGGATCGTGATTTCAGAATGCCTTTTTGGAATTTTTTGTAAGTATTGCTTTCTTTTTGAAAAAGTTGGGGAAATACACAATCACGTACTGTTGGGTAAGGATGGAAATTTGCAATTACATTATTGTCATGCGCATCACAAATTTGGTATGTTTGCAGCATCAGACTTTATCAGAACATACGAATGCCTGTCTGCAGATGTAGTAATTCAGTTAACTAAGGAAGACTTAAATATAATTATCTCGATATTTGCCAAAAACGTAGTTTATTTCAAAATTTTTACACATTGTGCAAAATTTTATTTTTAACAAATTTTACACAATGTGCAAAATTTTATTTTACACATTGTGCAATTATTTTACACATTGTGCAAAATTTTATTTTGCCCAATTTGCAAAATTTTATTTTACACATTGTGTGATAATGTTGTGTACATTTTGTGCATAACTTTATTTTTAACAAAATTTACACAATGTTGTGTACATTTTGTGCAAAATTTGAACAATGTGTAAAATAACCACAATTGTCTTGAATTATCTGAAAGCTTTTAAAAATTTTCAGCGATAATTTTATACAAACAGATAATTTAGTTTTAATGTTTAAATTAACTTTTGGGGTAAATCATGATCAAATTAAAATACGGTTGTGATGCAGTTCCGCGGCATAAACTCTAAGACGATGAAGTGAAAAAAAGTAACAAATAAACAACCTTCTAAAAATAAAAAAATATATAATTAAAAAATATAATTCAAATGCTAACACACACATTAGGCCAACATACGACGTATGTAAAACCATCGCAAACGCGGCTATTTTTTCCGATGCAAATCCAACGTTGATCCAATGTTTTTGACAATAATAAAGATGTTTTTGACAATAATAAAGATGTTATTGCCAATAATAAAGACAATAATAAAAGGCTTAATACCGACGCATAATAAAAAAGCTTGCATAGATACATTGTGACAACGTATGCAAAACAATCGCATTTGTTTTTATAATCTAAACCCAACGTTAATCCTATGTTTATTTTGTTGTTATTTTTAAAAATAACAACAAAATTTAATTCCGATAAACATTAAATGCAACGTTTAGCCAACTAAAAACGTATGTGTGCTAGCTGAGTAGTTGATATCAAAATTGAATGTTTTTAATAAGTACATTATACACTAGGTAAAATTGTTACATA
Organism: Hydra vulgaris; assembly: GCF_038396675.1. Taxonomy (NCBI): domain Eukaryota; kingdom Metazoa; phylum Cnidaria; class Hydrozoa; order Anthoathecata; family Hydridae; genus Hydra; species Hydra vulgaris. The sequence goes on from NC_088920.1 coordinate 38,896,684, forward strand.
TATATATATATATATATATATATATATATATATATATATATATATATATATATATATATATATATATATATATATATATATATATATATATATATATATATATATATATATATATATATATATATATATATATATATGCAACGTGTTAGTCGTGGAAAGCCATATGCTCCAAGAACTTGTGTTCCTACTGATAAAATATTTTCTGATTTACGTGTATTGCAAAAAAGCTAGAACACGTTATAACACATCTATTATCTGCTTTAAAATGGTGCAGCTCAGGCTGATAACATAGAGTTTGTACGCAATACTTGCAATTTTTAATATGGCATTAAACTTCTAGGTGAAACAAATGGTCACCGGTGGTATTGTAAGGGGTGCAAGCAGTGGCAAAATAACAAAACAAAACTTTAAATTTAATTACTATGTTGATGTTTGTTGCATGAAATATTTTTAAAAAAAATCACCCGCGACTGAAAATTTATACAAAGGCTAATAAAAATTTGTTTGGAAGAAATTTAAAAATTTATTATCTAAAACTACTTGATAAAGCTAAGTTCACACTTCAAACAAAAAGTAGGGTAATTTCGATATGTTAGGCTATTTTGTTGTTTATAGACAATTGCTTTTACAGTACTATAGAAACATGCATATTGTTATCGTTACCCTTAAAATATAACTATAATGTAACAGTTAACAAAAAGTTCCTGACTATTAACTTATATGTAAAGCTTGTATTTCAAAGTATTCAAGAAAGAAAAAAGTGACCTTGTCAGTTAATTTTGACAAAATAAAAATTAAGACTACGTATCAAAAACGAAATGATGAATTTGGAAAAATATAAATAACTTTATTTATAATTTTCCATAAATTATAAAGTTATTTATAATTTATAAATAACATAAGTCTACATCATGTGAAGTAACTTTCTTTTACAATAAATTTATCACACACAATTGCTGTATAAATGGCTTCGCAAGCGCTATGCTTAAAATATTACCAATTTTAGCAAAGAAAAACAAAATTTCAACCGCAGTTAATTCAACAAATCCGTATTAACCAAATTTTCTTAAAATCTTATAACTTTTTTTAGAGTTGTTCGTTTTTTATAAAATTGAAGAGTTTTATCCGTGTAATCAATGACTAGATTGACTTTGTGTAGCCAATGATGGACTGGACTGATTCTGACTTTGCCAGATAATGTCATTGAGGCAACTAGGCCTGTAAATCGAGCCGAACGAGCCAAGCTTGCCAGGGCTCGGCTTGGCTCGTTTACATATTAAGAGTGTTCAGGCTCGGCTCGAGCACGTTTCGAACATGACATTCTTTGTTCGAGCTCGGCTCGTTAAGGATTAGTATTGTTTGGGCTCGGCTCGTTTTACATGTTGCTCGAGCTCGACTGGTTTAAAACTCGAAATAATTATTGTAACCTGTTAGTTTAAAGCTCGTTTAGTAAAAAAAAATTGTTCTTTAAAGGCTCGTCTGTAAATAATGCAAGTCCAAATCAACAAACAACATAAACAATCCTACAGTCTATTAAACATGCAAATAAACAACATAATGAAATAAGATCCCACAAATCTAATAGTTCAAAATAAAAGTTAAAACTAATAGTTCAATGTTCAAACTTAATGTTCATAGTTTAAACATAATGTAAACTCTCACAAACATAATAATTCCTATTAAACACTGCACTCTAATAGTTCAAATTACATTTTCACAAATATAAGTCTTGCTCTCATTGCATTGGATGAAACAAGATAAAAAGCCTTCCTTTAATTCTCTTGAAGTTGAACCTCAAAAGTGCGCTGAAAATCTGAAATTTACACTAACACTATATTTTTATTATATACTAATATATATAATATCACAATTTTATTTATTACATATATATTATTATAATATAAATAAATATATACATATATATATATATTCGAGCTTTAATCTAGCCTATATGAACGAGCCTATGATGTTCAAGCTCTGCTCGTTTAATAAACGAGCCTAATTTTTTGTTCAAGTCCGGCTCGTTTACCATTCGAGCCAAACATGAACGAGGTCTTGTCGAGCCAATCACCGAGTTGTTCACGAACACGAGCCAGGATTTACAGCCCTAGAGGCAACATCAGTTGATAGATTTAAATAACTACTGGAAAATTTCCACTCATCGTAGTTACTGCAGCTCGTCGTTTACAGTAAATGCCACACAAAAGTAGTCGACATACGACTTGGGTATAAAAGTATATAGTCAGCTGATGATGAGTGTAACTTAATTAACTAACTAATTATATATATATATATATATATATATATATATATATATATATATATATATATATATATATATATATATATATATATATATATATATATATATATATATCTGTGTGTGTGTTTATATTTATAATGTTTACTTTTAGTTTCGAAGTTTTTTGGTAAATTCGGTACGGTCGAAATTAAAAACGATTTATCAGCCGAAACTATCTCTAGAGTAGTCGTATATGAAATCTCTACTACTCGTAACATACTTAAATAAGTTACTTGTAACATAGTTAACTAAGTTACTCGTAACATAGAGTTTAATACTGCTGCTTGCATTTTATTCAGTTCATATTTTTGAATAAAATAAATAACTATTTTTCCTAAAAGTAAATGAAGAAAAATTGTTTTACTTTTTTGAAAATCTTACATTTTCAAAAAGGTAAAAATAGGGGAAAGTCGGGTAGCCCCGGACATTTAGGAAAATAATAGTTTGCACACATGTACTATTAGAAAACAAACAGTCAAAAAAATTTTTTAAAAGTAGAAACATTTATCTATTGAATTAGAAACAAAAAAATAGTTATTGTGTACCTTAATTATAACAAAACATAAAAGAAAAAATGTTAGAAAAAATGTTTCAAACATGCATTTTTACCCAGGCATAGAGGGTAGCCCCGAACACATTGTTTAACCACAATTTTACCTCTTTTTTTTTTACCAGTATTACACAAATATAATTTATAATAATTTAGGATTGGACTGTTTTTAACACATTAAAACAAAATCGCCTAAAACCTATAGGTTTGTGTATTATAGTGTTTGTGTATTAGTTCTATAGGGGTGTGTATTATAGTGTGTTGTGTATTAGTTCTATAGGTTTGTGTATTATAGTGTTTGTGTATTAGTTCTATAGGTTTGTGTATTATAGTGTTTGTGTATTAGTTCTATAGGTTTGTGTATTAGTTCTATAGGTTTGTGTATTATACTAAATGTAATAATATTTACTAAAATTGGTTCATTTTTAATATGTAAACGAATTAAGTTGTCCGGAACCACCCTCTAAACATGTGCTCAATACCACCCAATCGTACCTCAGTTTTAAAATCAGTGAATTAAAGTTTTAAACGAATTTTTTAATAACTATTGTTAATAAAAATAGATTTTTAATCCATAAAAATTTATTAGTTTACCTAAAAATTAGGTATGCTAATATATGAATCAGATATGATGATACATCGCTCTTCTGGTGGTGGAAAATAATATCTTGCACTCCCAGCCATTCGCTTCGGCATATTTCGATATATATTTTGCATATGCCATATTTTTAATCAAATAATGTTTTTATATTATTTAAAATTACATAGCTTCTTTAGTTAAAGCTGTACATTAAGTCCGCTGTTGGGGCTATACGACTTTCCCATATTTAAAAAAAGCAAATAATCATAAATTAACGTTTTTATAATGTAAAGAAAAAAGTTTAAAGCTAAATTATAAAGAAAATTATTTTATTTTGCTACAATATCCATGTATAATTTAAATATCCAAACAATAAAATAATTTTAGGTGTTCATACCCTAAAGTTGATAACAAAAGCCAAACTAATGTAGTTGATTAAAAAATTTTTACTCATTATCAGAGAGCTTTTTTTTATCAAAATCCGTCTAAATTCGCTAATAAGGTTTCTTTCATCAAATTCATACTTAACAACTTTTAACTACCAAAAGATAATTGCATTTGTTCTAATTGGTTAAATAATTAACCAATTAATTCTAACTGGTTATATTTCAAAATATTGTTAATAGCATTTTGAATATTCTTTAAACTTTATAAAAGAAAACGACAAAGCTTTAGGAGCCAAAGAAATTGGAAATGATTAAATAGAGCTATGAACAGTTAAGACATTTTTTTCAAAATTTTGAAAGCATTGATTGATCAAGGAGTCTTTTGAAACTTTTGAAAGCATTGATTGATCAAGGAGTCTTTCCTGATTGATTAAGGAATATTGAATTTACTACAATTTTTAAAGGTGACAGTTCTAACATAAGTAATTTTTACCTCAACATTTTCAAAATCGTTAAAAGCAATTGTGTCCTATAAAATGTACCATTATTTCAATTATACAAAAATAATTTGAATATAAAAATATGAAAATCAATTGAACATGCAATTTTTCAGTTTGTACGCAAATTCTCCAGCTTTTTTCAAAGTTCTTAATTTACATATTTTTGCGTTTGATCACAATGTTTTGCTTCATTACAGGTAAAAGAACCTCAGAATGCAGTGGGACCTCATAATGTCAGGTCGGAAATAAACCTACATAGAACTCGATTTTTTTAAATAAACTCTGAAAGCGTTGAATAATCTGAATAAAGAAATAATGTTAAGTTATAAATAAAGAAGAATACATGCAATACCTAAAAAATAGTCTAAATTACGAAGACATTGAAAAAAAGTGTACAAGCTATTAACACATTTTTTAAAAATAATTTTGAGTATTTCAAGCCCCTCTAAGACTAAGTTTGCAGAACCTTATCAGAAATGTTGTCTTAAGATTCCAAAAACAGTTCTAAAAAGATGCGTGCGCAGAATAAATCTAATTTTCTTAAAATTGCCTTTTAAATACCTAACATTTTGAGGTGCTGCACCTAACGTTTTGAGGTACCAAATCAAAAACTATATAACAAACTTAAGTGATTACTTTTTATAATTTTTTTTTTTAATAACATTAGCAGACTTAAAAAAAAATGTTATCAACAAAAAATATAAAAATAAGATCCAGGTAAACTTTAATCCAAAATCAACGAATAGAGAATGCTAGGTTGTATTCTGGATAAAATCAGTTATAGAATAAAGTCTTCAACGTTATCTTCATCAGACTCAAGCTGAAGGCATTTTCTGGGTCCTATTTTACAAAACGGTTTGATCATATTCCATTTTAGGCCTATTTCACCTCGATATAATGCTTTATTACATGTAGATTTCAAAACATTATGGCAACACGAGCATTCTTAAAGCTTACTTTTTGCACAAACTTTCTTTCTATATGTATATTCTTCCTCACATTTATAGAATGCCTCATTTTGTTGTTGTTGCTTGGATTTCCTTTCTTTATTAGCTTTCTTCTTTTTGGCTTTATCTTCCTTGATTGAAGAAACCGTTTCCAATATTTTTTTCCACTCCATTGAGCCGTGAACCTGGGTGACTCTAACATTTTCCTTGTTTATTTTAGGTGTTTCTTGGTTACAGGCAACAAGTTAGGTATTTCTTCCAGTGATATTGATTTATCAGATATCGTAAAATGATCGATATATTAAAATGGGTAAGAAATTAGATATAAGTGCTGCTACGAAGAATGAGATAAAGTTGCTTTTAGAAAATACAACACTTCAGAATAATGAAATTGCTCAAAAACTCAAAATTTCATCTTAAATTGTTGGAAGAACAAAAATGAGACTAAATAGAGGCCAAAATATAGTGGAAACCAACAGGAAGAACTGCAGAGGTATTACCAAAACTACTAAGAGAAATGATCGGATGCTTTTACAGTTTTGTCGAAAAGGTCGGAAAAAGTCTTCTGTTGAATTAACGCAAGAATGGAATGCCATGACAGGAATTACAGGCAACCCAAGAACAGTTAGAAGACGCCTTTGGATGGATATAAAGCTTACAAGCCAATGAAAAAATCCAAGTTAACCACAGGATAGGAGATACGGTTGGGCTCTCGGTCATGCACATTGGACAATAAAGGCATGGTCTAAGGTTAGCATTACAAAGTTACAAATTTACACGCATATGCAACTGTGAATAACTAAAACAACAACATAAATAAATTATTTAAATTAATTAAATTAATTGTATCTTATTCGATTGTTTGAAATAACTTGAGATTGATTTATTTACGTTTATTATGCTGCAATATATTTTCAATTATCAATAAATTATATCGTCACTAAAAGTTATCTGTTCGCCACAGATATTATTTGTATAGGTTTTTTTTTCTGATGAGTCAATGCTGGAAGTTATGGTTGAACGAAGACCATTTGTTCAAAGGAAGAGAGAGGAGAAAAATTTTCCGGAATGTTTTCAAGATACAGTCAAACATCCTCAAAAGATAATCTTTTGGAGCGTGATATCGGTAAAAGGGCCTGGACAATTTTACTTTGTGGAAGGGATGATGAGACAAGAGCAATACAAAACCGTTCTAAAGACTTGTTTAATACCCCAAGTGAATTCAAAGTTTCCTAATAGGAATGCAATATTTATGCAAGATGGGGCTCCATGTCATACTGCCAAATCCGTAATGAACTTTTTGAAAGACAATAAAATTTCCATATTGCAATGGCCTGGTAACAGTCCCGACTTAAATCCCATAGAAGGACTATGGAATAAACTCAAAAGAGAGATCATGCAAAAAGCTTCAACCAATACGAGAGACTTAAAAGAAAATTGATTCAAACATGGCAACACAGTGAACGAATCAGTTGCTTTTGCTCCGAATTTATTCAGTCAATGCCGTGAGAGAGGGGGGGGGGCGGTTCAAAGTTGAACTTTTTAAAAATTATTTGAATTTAAACAATTTTAGATTAAAGTAAGCGAAGTTATACGAAATTATACAAAGTTTACTAAACGTTTAACTTCCTTCCTTTCAATTCAGGCAGACAAATGCTACAGCTGAAAGTCCTCCGATTACCGTTGAGTTCGGCAAAATTCAGAGAAACAACTGTGATAGATTCGAAGGTTGATGTCCTTGACCGGTGGAGGATACATTGCAGAGAGATCCCCATCTTGGCAGGACTAGCACGGGAATATTATTGCCTGCCAGTCTCAAGTGCCTCAAGTGAGCGGGCCTTTAGTGAAGCTGGACAGCTGAACATTGATAGATTGTCATCGAGTGTTATTTTTTCCAAATCTAAAGGATAGAGTAGGAGTCTAGGAGAATAGAAGGAAAGAGCATAATAGTACTAGTACAGCCACATACAAGTTTGAAAGCCTTTAGAAATTTTGAACAATTTCAAAACACACCATTTTCGAATTTACACAACCGTTTTGCGATTTTGAAAACCGCGAAAATATATTTGAATTGAAGTAATACAATTTTGAAAACTGTTTAATTAAATTTTATACAACTTTTAACGATTTTAAAACACGTTCACACACGACTTTTAGCGACGTCGAAGCTTCGACTTTGACTTCGAAACACATCGACCTTGATTGTTTTATCTCTGGTGTAAACAGTATTACACCGTGTAACCGGTAAAGTTTACACCGTTTTATGAAAAACACCGTTTTGTAAAACGGTGTAAAACTGAAATTATACTTTTGTTAAAAGGTGTAAAACAGGTTTACACCGTTTTACGCCGTTTAATTAAAAGGTGTAAAAGAAGAAAAACTTTACAATACTCCATTTTTACACCTTTTTGAAACCTTATAGTGAATATGAAAAGGTATTATTTTTTTACCGTTTTATGAAAAGTTAACCTTAAGAGTTTAAAATTACACCAAAACGGCGTAATTATAACTTTTTGCTCAAATAACTTTCAAAAAACACCGTTTGAGGTTATTTAAACACCAAAGCGTGTAATTTTACACCTTTTAATTAAGAGTGTTGCTTTATCTAATCGTAATCATCCAAAATTATCAACAAAACGTAAAAATCCCAACATCAATAACTTCATAAAAATGTTTAAATATTTTATTTTTGTTTTTATTAACTCTAGTTAATTTATCAATAACCATTTTTAGTTAAATTTTAAGTTACATATTTCGTGAGTAATCTTTAAGCATTTTTTTCAATGATTCTCTTTCCGTTTTTATTTGAATTGGTAAAAGTGCGTTTTTGTTTCTGATGGTAATATCTGGTTTCCACTTTAAAATCTCTTTAAAAATTTCTTCATCTTTATCTAACTTTAATACCATATGCAATGGAGTGTCTTCTTCAGGTCCTTTGGTACAAAGAATTAACGTAATAATTTTTAACGCAAAAAAATATATATATAGTTTTTTAAAAAACTGCTTTAATTAAATTTTTTGTTCTATACAAAATTTACCGAAATACAGATAGGGGAATGTAATAAAGAAAGAAATACAGAAAGGGAATAAAAAGTTGCTGATATCAAATTGCTGATACAGTAATAGTAAATGCAGAAAGAAAAAAGAATGAAAAAAAAGCATTAATTCACACTTTACACTTACACACTTCTCTCGTTACACTTCATTAAAACAAAAATCTAATTTTAAAAACATAAATAGAATTAAAATTAATAGAATTAAAAAACATAAATCAATAAAAGTAAAAGTGTTTGTTATTATTATTTTTATTACTATTATTAATATTATTATTGTTATGAATATTTATACTTTGAGGGTTAAGGTTGATTCCGTTAAATCTTTTGTTGGATCTACAGAATCATTTGCAACTCTACGTCTAATTCTATCAGAGGTATAATAGAAAAGCTTGAGGGAAACCGTAAATCGTGTTACATTCTTTGAAATTTTTTTCAATTATTTCAAGTCAAAATGACGCCTTTGCGGTGAAAAAGGAAATTTTTGAATTGCAGTATAGTAATTTTGAGGTTTAAGTTTAAACTCACTTTATGATGGTTTCGTAGTTAATTTTATTTTAAAAATTTTAAAAGCAAGTCTTTATAATTACACGTTTTTATAAATATTTTAAAATAATTTTTTTTGGTGGTATTTAAGGTGCTCCAAAAAGTCCTTACGAGGTTATCACAGAGCGCCGCGGAAGAGCATTTAAATAAGGAGTTCACGCCTTCTTCCTAACCAATGTCGCATATTTGGCCAGGCTGGCCTGTCATCGAACCTTGAACCTCTAAGACATTAGTCACATGTCTAATGTTCTAAGACAAAACTTTAACCACTGCGCAACGACTGATTTCAAAAATTGCTACTTGCTTGGATCAAACCTATTAAACCTACTACTAGGAATAATCAAACCTATCAACCCTACCTTGCTTGGAACTATCAAATTGATCAACCCTACCATTCTTGGAACCATCAACCCTATCAACCCTACTACTTGGAATAATCAAACCTATCACTCCTACTACTTGGAACAATCAAACCTATCAACACTATTAATTGGAATAATCAAACCTATAAACTAAGTAGTTGCACTTGGAGCCATCAAACCTATTAACCCTACTACTTGGAACTATCAAACTTATTAACCCTACTACTGTAAAATAAATTACTACTAAATTCTCACCATACAACTTTAGAGATTTTGCAATAAAGTAGGAAGAGAGTAGATTCTGTTACACCCTATCCTATTCGCATTATTATTATGCCACTCCTGCCGGCGTAGATTTAAAAAAATACGAAAATAATAATATTTTTTATACTAATACTCTCAAAACCCTAAACATGGTCAATAGTGTTGTACTACTACTGATTGTTTAGCTAAATACTGGCCTCTCTAACTTCAAAACAAAGCAATTTTAAACCACTTTCAACCACTTTAAAGTGGTTTAAAGAGGTTGAGGAAAGATTTGCAGATTTGAAAATGTCTTGTTATACTGAAAATGCTATTTGATAAACTTTAATGTATTAAATAATCAGTAGACAGTAAATTAGGTACTTTATTATCATATAATTTTATTAGTAACTAGGTAGGTATTAGTAATTCGACAAGAAATTAGGTATTAAATCAGGTATTTCATCTTCATATATAATTCATTGGCAATTTCTTAGCAACTAGTTAGGTGTTAGAAATTAGGAAGATTGGGTTGGAAATTTAGGTATTTAATTTTGACATAAATTTGGCTTGCATAAAGTTTCCATTTAAATTTTAAACTGAAAAGTATAACTTTAAAATTATTGAATCATATAGTCTAACAAAAAGAGAAACTATCGGTTATTTTGGCAGAAATAATACTAATCCCGAAAAAGTTAAAGTTGTAGTCAAAAATAAATAAAAAAGACTATCCAATGTTATTGTTTGAAAACTTCATTAACTATCAAAAATTGCAAATAAAAGATAAAAGTTCAGAAAAATTGGTAAAGAATTTTACTGGTTTAATTTTAGTTTATTTTTATGTTGCGTTCTTTGAAACGACTATTAATAAATTTCTAGGTTAGAATGCCTAGATCAGAATTGGAAAGATTTTTTCCGGATTTACAAAAAATTGTATTCCTATATTTGCGGTTTCAATATTTTAAATATAAACGATTACTTTATCTTGATCGTTTTTGTTGTGAACTTTTTGATAGTTTAAACAGTCGTAAAAAACTTTTTCCATCAACTTTTAAGTGAGTAATTTCGATTACAGTTTTCAAAACTTACATACTGCAATTCAAAAATTTCTTTTTTCACCGCAAAGGCGTCATTTTGACTTGAAATAATTGAAAAAAATTACAAAGAATGTAACACGATTTACGGTTTCCCTCAAGCTTTTCTATTATACCTCTGATAGAATTAGACGTAGAGTTGCAAATGATTCTGTAGATCCAACAAAAGATTTAACGGAATCAATTAATTCAGAAAAAGTCTGTCAAATGTTTACTGCAAAGAAATTTCATCAACTTTTTTAAATGGTTAAGAAGTTAAAAGTCCTTATTTTTGAAAAGTATTGAACATAAGTTGTTAAATAAAATTTGAAATCTATTATGAAAATGTAAATTTTGTTTAGAAAATATGAAAAAACGTTTTTATTAGTTCACTTTACCCATTGCATTTTTGGAAGGATTAGGTTTTTTATGGATTTTTCTTTGTAGTTTGTAACCGTGATTTTTAAAAAACATTTTTAGTTATGTGAGCATATATATATACAAATTTTACTTGTATACAAGTTTAGCATTTAATTAACTCCTGTAAGTTAAAACTAAACACCACTAGCATCACAAAAACATCACACCTCAAGGATCACAAAACATCACACCACTAGCATCACAAATAAAATTTCTGATTGAATTCGGATTAATTCTGGAGCAAAAGTAAAAGTTATTTGCGTCAGTAAATAGGAATGCGTCTTGACTATTACTACTTTAAGTGGCTGTAACAACAAAAATGAACCAATATCAAAATGACAAAATTAAACTGATAACAAATTGTTTTTTTACAACTATTTAAATTTAAAAAAAATTTATTTCTAATTTTTTTACTTTAACAGTTATATGTAAGCAATGAAGTTTCATTAACAAATATAAAGTTATAAACAAAAAAAAATTATCTGAAATTTCTTTAAGTATATTTTATATATAAGTATATTTTATTTAGAGTTGAAAAATAAAAAAATGTCTTTTTTTTAAAAAAAAAAAATGTTACGCTTAAAAATTTTAATAAGTTTTTTAAAAATATATAATTTATTTTTATGTCTTTTAAAAATATATATAATGATACGATAGCCAACGTATAAAAGAACGTTGTTTTACTCACCCCCTTGTTCGTTCACATTACACGAACACTTTAGCAACTGTTTGACACTATCGGTGTTATCTTGTAAAATTGCTATGTGTAATGGAGTCCATTTTTCGTTATTTTTAGCGTTTATCTGAGCTCCACGGATACATAGTTTTTCAATAAGTTCAACATGATCATACCTAGAATTTTTTTAAATAAAAGTTACTTACAATCTTATTAAATAGTTATAAAATTAATAAATTTTTAAATTTTTTTTGTAACTATTTTAAAAAGTTCTTTTAAAAAAAGTTATATAAAAAGTTAATATAAAAAAAAAGTTATATAAAAAGTTAATATAAAAAAAAAGTTATATAAAAAGTTAATATAAAAAAAAAGTTTTATAAAAAGTTAATATAAAAAAAAAGTTGTATAAAAAGTTATACTTGTTTCAAATAAGAATCAAAATAGAAATTCAGAAAGAAAATAAATAAATGTTATTTACAAAACAATTTAAAATAGTTCGAAAAATTCTCTGGCTTGTAGAAAGACGTTAGGTCTAAATCCCATAAAAGTTCTTAAATTATCAAAATTTAGAAAAATCTTAACTCAATAGAAATATAACAAAGTTAAAACAAAAATATAACATATTACATCAATTTTACATATAATACTGCTAAAATTATTATGGATTTTTCGAACTTTCAATACTTTTGCTTAATTTTCATACATAAGCCTTTAGAACATGTTTAAAATAGTCCACCAAATATTTCAGTACTTAGTTTGGCCACCTTTAGCCAATTCTGGGGCACTAACACGGCTTAGGGTAGAAAAAAAATAAACTTTGATAAAGTTCTTTAATTTTTTCGCTATGGAACCACACCTGAACCAACCGTTTAACCAGTTTAGTTTTTATTGTAATGGGGACATTCATCAGATAATTCCATCAGAATTTTCTTACAAGAGGTTATTATAATAAATTCTGTAGATTTACAGCAAAACTTATTTTTCTTTGTTTAAAAACTAAAGTAGAACAAATTAGATATCATTCCAAAATAATAACATGAAAACTGATTGAAAAGGATACACCCTGTTACAAATGTTTTTCCATCTGATGTTGCATTGTTTGGTGACTAATCAGAAACTTAGAAATTTAAAACTATTTAGAACCTTAAAATAGTAGAACAAACCTTATATAATTGATCCGCAGGATGGTATATAAGTTTTACTTAATAAAAATTTAAAAAATAATTAAAAAAACAATTTTGTCTGTTTTAAATTTGAACTTTTTAATAAAATAGTAGAAATACATAGTAGTTTTATCAGTATTGTATTTTTTTATTTATAGTTAATGAGAAATAACACTAATATATATATATATATATATATATATATATATATATATATATATATATATATATATATATATATATATATATATATATATATATATATATATATATATATATATAAATTTTATTTTGTTTTGGAAAACTTTATAAACAAAAAAATTTTAAGTTTATATATATATACTAGGGTTAAGACGATGAACTTTTTCTCAAAATAATGAAAATAGGTTTTATTCTGATTAATTTTCAAAAAAGTTCACCACAACGAGGGTTGCCAGACGTCCGGCTTTAACGGAGGAGAAAAAAGCGTCACACCTGTAAAAATAATTTTTTTTACTGCGTTTTCCTTCGTAAGACCAGTGTAGCATTTTTAATTTACTTCCGTTAAAATTTTAATGCGCAGCAAAATTCTAACGTTAAAAATTTACTGCACAGTAAAATTTTAACGGAGTAAAATATTAATATGACACTGGACATCTGGCAACCTTACCCACAACACAAAGTTTTAAAATTCGTATATAAGTAGTATTAGCAGGCAGAAGCATTATAACTTTCTGAAGGCGAGAATTTTCATGATTCTTATGGAATTTTCTAGAATTTTCTGAATTGTTCTGGATGTTTTTAGAAATCTCTGAGCCTTTTAGAAGTTTATGGAAATTAGCAAGATTTCAACTATATGAGCTGCCTGATTGATTGCTAATAGTAATATATAAATCTGTATTTGCCTAATGACAGTCAAATAATATCGAAGTACTATAACACTTATATTTAATGTTATTTTAGCGATATATTCAAGTATTATTTTCAATCAAAAAGCCCTAAAAAGAAAAGTGCTTCCACTACTGAAAAAAAAAAGACAATCTGGATGAAGAATGCCAAACAATTTTATGAGTAACATAGGAAAAGAATAACTGTTCCACTAAAAGAATAATCACTGGAAAATAACAGCAGGACACTACTCCTGCTCAAAATCCGAATTGTAAGTCTATTCCACGGAGATTCCATCAGGAAGACGAGAACGCATAAAACAAATCGAGGGAGAAGTAAAAAGTTTATCACAAAAAAACTAAATTTTCCAAATTTATCAATTCAAGTCGTACGGGCAAAACTGGATCAAGTGCCAAAGACGTACGATAAATGTGTAAAACAAAGAAAACACGATCCATTGAATGAAGTTTTGACAACGCAAAAAAATATTCTTTTGTAATGTTAAAGATGATAAAATCTTTTATCCTCACTGCTTTGCAGTTTAGAAGCAAAGAACAGAAGGAAACAGGTCGGGTTTATAATAAGGAAGGCTGCTAGTTCAAAAACTACTCATCCAAAAGAAGAAAAATGTTCTTGAAACATATTTCAGCAAAAAAACCAGCAACAGTGTCATCTTCCGTCTCCGAGTCTGAGGTGAAATATCAAGAATTTGAAGATTCAAAAGGACAGTCATTAAGTAGCAGCAAGAACAATAGCAAACCCAAAACTGCAACCAAATTAATAACGTATTCAAAGCTGTAAACCAGCAAAGCAACAACCATTTGTAGACAGTTATTAGACAGGATGTGATTGACATTTAGACATCTTCACATTCTGGTATATTCAGATCAACTATTAAAGAAGCTGTTATGCTTACAGAAGAAATGATAAAAACACTACATTTAGAAAGCTGGTCTTTCTGAAAAAAAACTTTGATGGTAAACGTATTAAACCTAAAATATCAAGATATGAAGTTTCTATCTCATCTAATTCTAGTTTTCCGCTTTTTGAAGAATACTTCCTAAAGTCAAGTTTCAGAAAATAGCTAAATTAAATAATGCAAGATGGAATTCCCAAGCAATACTAGCGCTTTTAACATTTACTCTTCTACCAGAGAGAAGAAACTTACTACTCGACATTTGTAGATTTTTCTTTTACAGATAAGTGGACCATTGGTTTACTGCATGGTCATTGGTTTCAAATAACCATCTGCATTGTACATCTTTACAATGTGATCATTGGAAGCTATAAAAAAGCTTGCACGGTTGAGAACCTCGACTTTTACTTTGTTTAACTAAGCATAAGAATTGTATATTGCGCTTTAATTAAGCTGGATACAACACATTTACTACATTTTTTCTATAGATGCAGTAGCTTTTCGTACTTGTAGAATTGTTAATTAAATTTGTAATTTTATATTTATTTGTTAATAATGTTAAACTACTAAATGCTTAAAAATTGCATAATAACTCTCCGATTATAAAAATTAGAATTTGAAAATAACGGGTGATGCGGAAGTTATCGGACAAATCCTAATTTCATTATTTGAGCATAATAATTAGTTTTTGTGGTTTTATGCGTAGACATTAACGTTCTATAAAATATAAACTTTGTTATTTGAAACACAATTATTTAAAATGAGGTTAAATGCAGCTGAACGAGAATCTCTTCGAAAGCGACTAAAAATGTTTTTTGTAAATAAACCTAATATAAAAATAAAAAAAAATCGTAAACCATTTTGAAAAGGAAGGATTTGCTCGAAGTACAATATATGATAACCTAAAAAGACTTGAAACTGTTTAATCGTTTTCTGATAGAAAGCTCCCTGGTCGTCCGATATCCTAGACTAGAAAAAAGAAAGCCGAATTAACGAGACTTGTCAACAATCGAAAAGGGGTCAGTCAGAGAAAAATAGGTATTAAATTCGGTGTAAATCAATTAACAATTGGTCGTTAGTTAAAAAAAATGAATATTAAATATAGAAAACGTGAAAAGACTCCAAAATACACTGTAGAACAACAAATAAAGGCAAAGAAAAGAAGCAGGAAACTAGTTAACCAACTCTGTAACACAAAATCGCTTCTAGTCATCAATGACGAAAAATACTTTTGTTTTGCAGGGGACAACATGTCTGGAAATTCTGAAACTACACAAACAACAAAAAGACATGCCTAGAAAGTGTTCGTTTTATAGGAAAAGAGAAATTTCCAAAAAAATTATTAATGTGGATAGCCATATCTGACCGTGGTATGTCCGAGCCATTGTTTCGCACTTCCAAGGCTGTAGCGATCAATTCATCAATCTATATTAATAAATGTTTAGAAAAACGACTTCTTCCATTTATTCACAAGTATCATGGAGACTTTAACTATTTATTTTGGCCAGATTTAGCAAGTTCTCATTATTCTAAAGATTCTCTAAACCAATTGAAAATTTTTGGGGACATTTGGCACAGAAGGTTTACGAGGGAGATTGGCAAGCTTCAACCGAGCAAGTTTTGATTGATCGCATTAAATTAAAACTACAAGAAATTGATTTAAACTTTTTACAGTCGCATATGAAAGGCGTCAGAGCAAAATTGAGATCAATTGCAGATGGTGGTGTTTTTTCATATAAAAATAATATATTTTTATTAAAAGATAAATGCTTTATTTAAAAAAAATATAATAGTAGTTTGTTTTTTTATTTATAAATAAGTTATTGACGTTTTTATTTTGTCCGATAACTTCCGCATCACCCGTTAACGATCATAAAATTGTTTGAAATTTTATCCATACGCATATATCGTAAATTTGAGTTTTTAGTTTGTGGGTGACCTTTTTCAACGAGAAAATCGAGTTTTTTTAAAAGTAGTTAAAATAAATATTAACTCGATTGAAATATTGAAATTGGATTGAAACATGGGATCACAAAAAAGTCATAACTTTAATACATGTAGACGAAACTTCACGGATGACATTACCTTTAAGGATATGATGGTGACAAAGAGGACACAAAATCTAATGGTTTGTGTTAGAACATAAACAAAGTTGTTAGATATCATGAAAAAAAAAATTTTCCAACGAGTTATTTTGTTAACTATTTTTTATTTGATGAGAATATTTTATCAACGTATAAAAATATTGACAACCGTACTGTCAAATATATTGATGACAATATTTTACCAACGTATAAAAATATTGACAACCGTACTGTCAAATATATTGATTAATTGTTATATTTTTTAAACAAACGACAATGGAAGACTTTATTTCCAAAACCACCTTTTTCATAAGTGTCATAAATACAATTTAGGTACGTCATCTCGTAAAGGAATTTGTAAGATTTCTGATTATATTTTATACTTTTTAAAAAATAAATTTAATCATGAGATATTTGCTTCTAACAGTTGTTAAATATGAGTTAATTATGATGTGAAGAAATTTTACTTTAAAACCAACTAACTTGACAAATGTGGTTTTTGTAATAAAGTCTTCAATTATTCATTTAGAAAAACAAAATACTTGGCTGCGTAATGAAGTGCTGTAGATTGATCTTTACTTCTTGTATTTACATCAGATCCCTCATTTAGTAAACTCTCCACATAATTAATCCAACCATGTTGCACAGCAATTAACATAGATTGATTAACTTGTTCTTGTGAAAGGTTTTTAATGTTCATTTTAAACCAATAAAATGCTTTCGGATCCCCGTTTATTGCGCAGTTATTAAGATACTCACTTATTTTGTCAAGTGGTAAGTCTATATAAAACAATATAAATTTTATCATTATTAAACAATCTTACTTTTAAGTTTTTGCGAAAAAAAATTCTCTTTAGTGAACCCTTTTATAAAAAGTATTATGTAATTAGTTTTTCAACATAATTTACTTGAGTGACGCCGCACAGAGAGTTTAAAAAGCGACTGAAACGAAAAAAGTTTAAAAATAACTAAACTATATAGATTTAAAAATAAATTGCATGCGCACCTTTGATTTGTAACGCACCCCCCCCCCCCCACGAGATTTTGAAAGTCCTAAAAACTCTTAGAAATAGAGGACTTCAAAATATTTCAACATCGAACCCCCGCCCCCACCAAAAGTTCCTGGATCTGTAACTGCGTGCATGAACCAAAATACAGTATATTCTCCTAACTATTTTAAAAATTAAATTAAATTAAAAAAAAAAGCTTAAAATTTTAAAAAAGCTTTTTAATTTTAAAAGATTTAATAATATTTGTAAGTATTTAACTAATTATTTTCTTAGTATTGTAATTTTTATTGTTTGATTGATGTAAAAAATAAAATAAAATACAAATGACGTCAACCGGGAAAGATGATAAAACTTTTCCCCAAAATTTACAAATGTTTT
The DNA here is from genome assembly GCF_038396675.1 of Hydra vulgaris. Classification (NCBI taxonomy): domain Eukaryota; kingdom Metazoa; phylum Cnidaria; class Hydrozoa; order Anthoathecata; family Hydridae; genus Hydra; species Hydra vulgaris. The sequence goes on from NC_088920.1 coordinate 38,914,740, forward strand.
AGTTTTTGGAATCATATTTATTTATGATAGGTTTGTTCACACACAAATTTTAAGTTTGTTTTATGCCTAAAATTTTACTTTTAAGCACTAAAAAATGCAATCAACGCTGAGCTGATAAACGCTGAGGGAGTAACAATAATAATAAGCTAAATCTTAATAACAATATTCACAAGCTATCATAATAAATATTGACAAGATAGCGTAATAAATATTGACAAGCTGGCGTAATAAATATAGCTTTAAAATAAAATTTACCTAATTTTTGCGGATCAACCATCTGAAGAACTCGGCTATCAACATTTCGTTTTGAATATATTTCAACAACAGCACTACTTGATAGTGTCATATATTTAGTAAGTAGTTTTAAACACTCTGTGTGATTATTTTGAATTACATAAAACATGGGCGTTATGTAATCTAAACCTTTTACTGAAACTGGAAACTTTTGATACTTTAAAATATTAAATAAACATTCATAATGACCTTTCAATGATGCATCGTGACATGCTTGAAAACCAAAGTTATCTTTTTTATTAGCATCAGCTCCATTTTCAAGAAGAACCATAACGCAGTCGGGCTGATTGTAACGTGCAGCGATATGCAATGCTGATAAACTTTCATTAAAAAAAAAAGCAAAGCTGATAAACTTTCATTAAAAAAAAAGCCAAAGAGAGTGCAATACATATTCAGCATTCAATGATTTAACAGATTTAGGTCTTAAAGAAAATTTAGTTTTAGTTTTTTTATTTAAGCTTGTCTTTAAAACTAAAAACTTAGAGTAAAAACATGTATCGAAAATACAAAGTAAATATGTAATAAATCTAATGCATGATGCATGCAATCTAATGCATGATGCATGCAATCTAATGCAGGATGCATGCAATCTAATATATGATGCATGCAATCTAATATATGATGCATGCATAGTTTTCTTGGTTTAAGTAAATAAAAGTTTCTTATGCTTTTAAACATAAGGTTCTAGAAAAATATTCTGAAATATTATTTCATTCTAAAATAGAAGATCAACTAACATTAAAACATTCACTTTTATATTTTAATATTTATTTTTATATTTAAATTTGTTATAAAATTCTGCTTTATTAAAGGATACAAATTATAGCCATATAATCTTTCAATAAATGTCACTGAGAATTGTTTTAATGAAATATAAGATTAGTTTAAAAATTTAAGTGTTAAAAAGCGAAATATGAAAAAATTTAAAATCTTCTTAATTAAACTTCAAACATTTTTTTCTACTAAAGATTCTCCGCCATTATTAGGAATTTAAAACACTATAAAAATTATATCAGAGATATTTAAAAAAAGTTTCTTTCAGTAAACAGAAATGTTTTATAAATGCAAAATGCAAAATACAAAGCTAAGAAGTAAATAATAAAGATAGGCGATAAAATGTTTGAATTTTCTTGATTCTGGTCGATGTAGAGTATGAAAATATACTTTTCTATACATACATATATAAATAATATATAATTTATAATATTTAATGTGATGAAAAAGTCCATTTGATAGGACTTAATCACGTGATTGAACCTAATCGTATTCTGGTTTTAAACCTAAACAACCCTCTCGTTTGTTTTTCTTGTTTAGGTAAACATTTACATCTCTTAAAATATTTTTTCTTCTAAATCTTTGATTCTAAATCATGAAATAACTATATCATAAACTTTAATTTTTAATAAAAATTGAAAGTTTTGTTGTTATGTTAAAAAGTTTATTAAAAGTTTTCCTCTCTTTCGAAAAAAAATAACGAACATTATATCGTTTGTTATCTAAATTAAAAAAAAAAGGACGACATTTTTTTTGTGATATTTAATTGTAATTATAATATTTGGCTTTTCAAAATTTTCAAGCTTTTTTTATGTTTAGAAATTGATTATCTATAGCACACACAAAAAAACGCTATCAGCTTATTTAATATACCTAGCATTAACATAACACAAAACGTATTTTAGAGATATAGACGTCTTCAATACGTCGAAAACACGTCTTGTGTTCACTAATTTTAAAAAACAAAACAAACGTTTTAATGATAAGAGTTCATTATTTAAAGCAAAAATTTATGAAGTCAGATTTTAATTTTTATTGTCACTCTTACCCTTGTCCGTTTTTTTGATCTAAAGGAATATCATTTAAATCTACTCCATTTTCTTTGAGTATCTTTACTATATCTGTTCTTCCATCCCTAGATGCATTTAGCAGGTCAACCAATTTTTCGTTTGGTGATCTATTGTTGCATGAATATGTTTTCTTTAATTTTTTTAAAAGCATTTTAAGAATTATTTTTTTATTTCGTAATAGTTTGTCATTTCTTTGTTGTTGTTTGACGTCAAATGCAAATATAATGACTATTGCTACAAAAATATCTGCGTAGTTACAAAAATTATAGTTACACTAAAAGTTATAATAATTGAATATGCTAAATAGAAATTTTTTTTATTAAATTGTATTAGTAAATAGTGCTGTTATATATATATATATATATATATATATATATATATATATATATATATATATATATATATATATATATATATATATATATATATATATATATATATATATATATATATATATATATATATATATATATATATATATATATAGGGGAAAGGCGCCTATGATGGCATAGCGCCTATGATGGCATACCGGTCATATTTCCATTAAAATTGGTTTTGGTAAAAAAATGATTAGACCTACATGACTATACTGACTTTACATTAGTTTTAGTGAAAAAATGTCCCTTGTGCACAAATATTGTTTTTATAATCAACAAAAATCGATTTTGGGATATGCTGATGTAGTTTTATTTCCTTCATATATTTAAGATTGTGATTTTACTATTAACTGTGCAGAAATGAAATTTTCATGCATTTTGTATTCAAGTTTTGTGCATTTAGTGGAATAGTTACTTTAATTTTATCTTTTGAACAAAGCAGACACAGCTTGTTTTAATGAAAATGATGACTTTTACCCATGATGGCATACTGACGAGTTGGGGGTGTTGAAATATTGACGAGTTGGGAAAACCTTTTTTTTTTATAAGAAAAACTTATTTTTAAGTAAAGTTAAAAGAAAGCGATGCTTCAACATTTTTTTTTGGTCAAAAAAATACGTAAAACGCAATATATCCTATGCGCATGCGCAAAATTTTACAATGCTGGTGTGTAGCATAAAATGGTAAATTAGGATGGTTTCGAGTAATTTCTGTCTTTTCTGAGGGAAGAATCTAAGGTTAAATGAAATCATTAAGTTACCCTCGATCCTAACTAGTCCCATCCTCCCCTATGCCATCATAGGAGCAGTGGTTGCCTATGATGGCATACTTGTACTTTTTTTTACAATAAGAATAACTTATAAAAAAAATAAAACTGATGAAAACTCCCAAGGTAATTATTGTTCTAGATGTAACAAGGAATGTATCCATATCAAAACTTTTATTATTGGTCTTCAGGATACTGAATAATGAAGCTTCAAAGTTAAGTATGCCATCATAGGCGCCTTTCCCCTATATATATATATAAATATATTCAATACTTTTGCACTGCACACAAAATGCCATGTAATATTATGGAACGCCAAAGCTGCCTTAAGTGCGTTAAGTTCATTATGCGATGTCCTCACTACGTTATTTGCTGTGCTTATTGCATTATACGGTATGGTGATTACATTATATGCTGCGCTAAATACATTATACGCTGCACTAACTACATTATACGCTGTGTAACTACACTATACGCTGTGCTTACTACATTATATGATGTGCTAATGCATTATATGATATGCTACTAAATTATATGATGCGTTTATTACATTATATGATGTAGTTCTGCATTATATGAAGTGCTTCTACATTATGGATTATGCTCACTATATTAATATGATGCGCTCATTGCTTTATATGATGTTGCTCACTTATATGTGGTCATTCTTTATACGGAGGCGATTTTAAGGAGGATGAAATCTAGAAAAGGGGGGTTTTTATAAAATATGTTTAACTTTTAAAAATAACATACTTTGTAGCAGATAATGAGATAGGGGTAATCCCATGTCAAAACAACAAGTCGAGATAATCCACCATCTCAGAAATATTTGATTTTTGACACAAATGCAGTTAAGATTTTTGACACAAATGCAGTTACCGTCGTTAGGAATAATCAAAAATAATTTGGAGCCAATTTCTTTATTTTGAGAGTTATGGGTCTTTGAAGCAGTGTCGTGGCTTGTGGATTTGGGCCCCCCCCCCAAAAAAAAAAAACTAGCCATTACGGCCCCAATTTTTTTTTTCTAAAAAAGTGGATAAACTTTACAGATTACTTCAAAACAGCTGGGTACCTGACATACTTTAACGTTGCCGTTCATAAGACTAAATGCAATCAAATTAACGCTTAAATTCAATTAGATATATTTTATAATTGTTAAATTGATATAGAGTTACTAGTGTAAATACAGTAAATGCATTACGCAGATAATAGAAGAATGTCGCAAACCATCAAAAAAAGGGTTTGCGACGTGTTTTCATGCTTGCAAACTCATTTATTATGCCTTCATAACTTAATGTTCTTGCAACCTCGTTCTCAATAGACAGCATTGCTAAGGAAGACAAACTTTCATCAACCATTGTTGACCTATTTAAAAATACAAAGAAATAAAGCTACACGTATTTATGTATAATGAAGCAAGATTATTTATACTAACCTATGAAATGTTTTAATTAGTTTTAACTTGCTGAAGCCACGTTCTGCACTTGCAACAGTAACTGGTAAAGTAAAAATGATTCGTAACGCAATAACTAGATTGGGATAAGTTTCTTGCAGCTCTTCTTTGTAGATGTAGTTTAGGAAGTCATATGCAGATTTTAGGAGAGCATTTTTTTCCTCCTTTATAACTATGACAAAACGTTTTAACTCCGATTCTAAATCCTCAGAATCTATATCAGCAAGCTTTATTTTCAAATTTTTGCAATAAGCAGACAGAGAATTTTCATTACAAGCTTTAATAAGACTCTCAGATCGGTAAAGAAAGTCATAAAGCTTTGTGACAATGCTGATCTGTTCAAAACGCTTTTTTACTGATGGAATTGACATATCAATTAGTGGCAAAAAGAAATCTGCTTTATACTGATGTTCAGGTTGCCAAGTGTGATCAGCACACTCGTATGAATAAATCGATTTTTTTTTTCGTGAACGCACCATCGAAAAAACCTTTTCAATGCCCAATACTTCTGCGATTTCTGATGCCTTAACACGTGCATCAGAAAATCCATTTTCGCGATACTCATAAAGAAGCGCTTTTGTTGCATTTATTTCACTAGCTAATATGTCAAAAGAGGTTGCAGAAGACTGAAGCAGCTTACTTGATTTGTTAATTTGAAATAAAACGTCATACCAAATAATGATTGATAATAAGAAAGGCCATGTTCTAATATATTCTGTCAGCGATCGTACTTCTGTGGAAGTTGCCCCATCTCTTTTTTCTAAGGCATGTTCTTCCAATTTTTCAAGTGCCTCTAAGATTTCTTTTAAATAGAAGCGAAGTGATTTAACACAGTTTACTCTACTTTCCCATCTGGTATCTGATTGTGGCTTGACTGAAATTGCCACGCATGATTTTAAAATTTCCTATCGAGCAGGAGACGATGAAAAGAGCGTGTATAATCTTGAAAGAACACCAAAAAAAGAAATTGCACTGATGGATGATAGTGCACCATCAACAATAACAAGATTGAGTGAATGGTTAGCACATGGAACATATAAGGCCTTAGGATTCATTTCCAGAAACCTTGCTTGAACACCTTTTACTTTTCCTTTCATATTAGCACCATTATTGTAAGATTGACCTTGGCAGTCTAAAAAATTTAGATCCCAATTTTTTGCCTCATTTAAAAATGCATTGAAAAGCCCTTTTCCAGTGGTATCATTTACGGTGAGATATCCAAAGAAATTTTTGGAAATGTCGATACCTATTCCAGGAGTGCATGTTACTGATCGCAGAATAATACTCATTTGTTCTTTGTGCAAAACGTCTGGCGTACAATCTTAAATAATAGAATAGTATTTTGCCTTTTTTACCTTAGAAAGGTTTTTGGATTCAATCTCCCTGGCTAAAAGTCTAATCAACTCGTTCTGTGTGTCATTGCTCAAGTAGTGCTCCTTGGTTTCTTTGTCCTGAATTCTTTGCAATAAGCTCATTGAGAACGGTATCATACTTAGCCAGTAATTCAAACACCCCAAGAAAGTTTCTATTGCTCTTTGAACCAATGGCTGTGTCTGAACTACGGAATGCAAGATTTCTTGCAGAAAGAAATAAGGTAATGTCTAGTATCCTTTCTAACACAGCCCTCCAAAATATCCGCTCTTTATGAAGCAACTTTTGTTGTTTCTCGTCTATGGTAGCTTGATTTGCAATGCCTGTTTTACCAAAATTGAGGAAAAAGAAATTAATTAAGAAAAAAAAAGTAACAAAGCAATAAATTAAAGAAAATATCAGTTAACCTTTTCGTAAAGTCATCCATTGTTCAAAGCACTTGAAATGTGCACTGCATGTTTCGTGTTCTTTAAGTTTTTTTGACTAGCCTTCCCAAGTGTTCATTCCTTGCTGGAATGGTGAAGAAGTTATCCCAAAAAGTTTGCAACAAAAACAAAACACTTTATTGCTGTTCAAAGAATATATGAGCCATGTGCGTTCAAAGATTTCTCCATTCTTCATCTTCCGGTTATAATAGTTCAGTGAAAATCGTCTTCTTTCTAAATTGTATGGAAAATTAATTTCGATCTTTTTGAAACCACGTTTAACAATGTCACACCTCTGTGCGTCAAAAACATTATCTGGCCACTCAGAAGGATCATCACTGAGAAAAATAGGCGGAATTGTTATGGCATTTGACGTAGACTCGCATATCAACCTATCTGACTCTACTCTAGTATTCAAATAATGACAATCAGAATTATTTGTAGTTTCTGTTGGTATCGAAACACTTCTAGTCTGAACTAATGGTTTCAAAAAATGTGTTAGCTTGGGGTGATTTGCAATTTCCTCCCTGGCTGCAGCTTTTTCTCTTCTCTTAGTGGCACCACTTTTCACTTTTTTCATACCAATAATTATATCGTGGTATACTATCGAAATATAATTATAAATTTTTGGAAACCTTCATTGTTTTGTTTTTTTTATATATAAAAAACTAACAAAGCATAATAATAATAATAATAATAATAATAATAATAATAATAACAAAAAAGTCAGTTCAATGATAATGGCCTTATAACCATTTGAACTTTAAAATAAACTAATGCAAAGCGTAACAGTTTTCCAATGCTATACATTTGTTTCTTTAAAAACAATGCGTATTTAATTGAAACAAATAATAGACTTTTTATTTCATAGTATTAAAGCAAAAGTAATAACATATAGCATAGTAATAAAATAAATTATTACCAAGATAAATTATGAATCGCCAAAAATAAAAAACGATTTAGAATTTATAAATAAATAAACATCGAAATAAGTAATCTAAATACAAATAATAACATATTCGCACCTAATAAAATATGCGAATTAGAGAAATATATTTCTTCGCACGATTGACTGCTGCTTAATGCTACTCTTTAACGGTTTGACAGATTTTTATAAAGCTCGCGTTTTTCATAAAATTCGGACCTCGGGAGTTAAACATTTTTTTTTTTTTTTTTCTACATGAAAAATATTATTGCTTTTTTCACGCTTGTTTAATTTTAGTAATATCGTGTTTAAAAGGCCATGTTTTTTTATTAATAGTAACAGTAACTATATATATATATATTCAAATATTCTTATTATAAAAAATACAAAAAAAAAATAATTTCAAATAACAAAAAAGGCCCCTAAAAATGCTGGCCCCCCACAGTTAAGGGGTGTGGGGGAGCCTAGCCACGGCTTTGCTTTGAAGTTTGAGATTTTTTACATTTTTTTATTCTTCGCGCTCTTAGCAACGTCTATAGCAACACTTAAATGTTAAAGTATGCACATTTAAGTTAACCATACGTTTACAAAATTTAATTGGTAAAGAAACTTTTGAAGAAAGAAATCAAAAATCATTACTTAAAGTTATATTAAAGATCTTATATTTGAATAAAAACTTTAAGATGAAACCGGGTTTTAAACTTGCTAAAGTAATACCAATCTTTAAAAATGGCTCCAAACAAGATCACTGTAATTATAGACCTATATCAATGCTATCAAACATTAGCAAACTAATCGAAAAATCCATGTATATTAGGTTATTCAAATTTCTACATCAATCAAATATCTTATATAGGCTGCAATATGAATTTTGCAATAATCATAGTACAAACCATTCCCTAATTGATATTACTGAAACAATAAGAGAGGCTCTTGATCAAAAACAGTTTGCTGGAGGAGTGTTCGTGGATCTACAAAAGGCATTTGACACAGTTGATCATGAAATCCTACTATCAAAGTTATGTCATTATGGTGTCAGAGGAATTGCTCTCCAATGGTTTAAATCGTACTTGTTTAATCATGTTCAATTCGTGGATATTGCTAATACATCTTCTACTATTAAACCAATAACAACAGGTGTTCCTCAGGGCTCAATCCTTGGTCCTCTTTTCTTTCTTGTATATATAAATCATCTCAACACATGTATCAAATATTCCAGAACCTATCATTTTGCTGATGATACCAACCTATTAATTGTTGAAAAATCCCTGAGAAAATTAAATAAACATCTAAACTATGACTTATCATGTTTGGTTCAGTGGTTACGTGCAAACAAAATTTCACTAAATACAAAAAAGACCGAAATTACTCTCTTTAAATCTAAAGGCAAAAAAATTGAAAAAAAATTAAATTTCAGCATAAGTGGCCAAAAACTATATAGTATTGATAAAATCAAGTACCTTGGTGTAATACTAAGTGTAAAACCTTTTGTTTAATCATCAATTAAAGTCGATCTCTATTAAACTAAGTCGTGCAAATGGGATGCTAGCAAAAGTAAGACATTTTGTAGACTATGAAACCTTATTAAATATCTGGTATGCCATCTTTGGGTCACACCTTAACTATGGGTGCCAGATATGGGGACAGAATTATACTTTAAATAAAAAGAACCTTATAAATCTACAAAATAAGTCTTTGAGAATAATCCACTTTCAGCCAAATAATTTTGACTCAGATGTACTATATAGTCTTTCAAAAATAATGAAATTAGATCAAATGATCTACTTGTTGAACAGTGCCTTTGCATGGGATGTTATACACCAAAATATACCATTGCTCTTCAACAATTATTTCAAGTTTACAGCTAATATCCACAACCACAATCTTAAATCTGTATCTTACAACAACTTAGCAATCTCATCAAAGCAGACATTTAAGTATGGTATCACATCAATAAAAAATCATTCAATTCATCCCTGGAACTCCCTACCTATTGAAATTAAAAAACCTACCAAACAAGTAAATAAAAAAATGTTTATTAAACAAGTAAAGGATTTTATCAGGCAAATACCAAATAAAACTACAAAATAAATATATCAGTATATGTGTATGTATAGGTATATCTGTGTAGAGTATATGTGTGTATGATATATGTGATTGTTTACATTAACTATGTGTGTATATATATATATATATATATGCATACATACATATGTATGAGTATATGTGTGTATATGTATCTGTGTATAGGTACATATGTGTTGTATGAGTGTGTGTATATGTGTGTGTATATGTATGTATAACTGTATGTATGTTTGTGTATGGGTGTTATTTATGTTTGTGTGTTTGGATGTATTTGTAGGTATGGGTTTATGGGTGTTTTTGTATGGTATTGTTTAGGGGTGTAGTTGTAGATATGTTATTTATGTTTGTGTGTATGGGTGTATTTGTAGGTATGTGTTTATGGATTTCTATATAACAACAACAAACAAACAAAAAATGATCAAAATATATTGAAATAATATAATTAAAAAATAAAAAATTTAAATTTCACTTTAATATATTAATCATAATATATTTCACTTTAATATATTATCACATTAAATATTACATTTTATTTTTAATTTAAATACAAAAAATTTAAATTCAATGTATAAATTAAAAATATATAAAAAATTATTAAAAAAAAAAAATTAAAAAAAAAAAACTTCTTCTTACTAACAATACAATATGCCTTATCATATCTTAGATATTATTTTATTTTATTATTATTTCCTACCAACCACTATTACTACTTAAATACTACTAATTAATTTTATTTACTGCTACTATTATGATTTGCTTCATTAAATCTATTATTATTATTGTTTATTGTTATTATTATTATTCATTATTTATTATTATTTTGTTATTATTGTTTTTATTTTATATTATTATTATTTTGTTATTATTGTTTTTAGTTGATATTATTATTATTTTTAATTTTTACAATAATTGTTTTTTATGCCATTGTAGGTCTTTACACATCATCAGTTTGTAACTGTTAATAAATGTCCCTCACTTTTGTATTTTTATATTCAGTTATTAAGGTGAAAATATATTGATTGATTGATTGATTTTAACAATAATTTTTCAGTAAGCATGTCTAGTTTAAGATTAATTGCAGAAAAGGTATTGATCTATTCATTTTAAATCTTTACAATAATAGTTTATATATAAATACCTGTAAGAGACAAAAATTATTTCAATGTTTTTTAATGCGCATATCTATTTTTATATTGTTTTATTTTTGCAATTTTATTTTTGCATTTTTATTTACCGTTTTGGTTATAATCTCCATATAGAGATTATAACTAAAACAAATTCTCACAAAAAAATTATAATTTCTCACATAAGTTTTATTATATATATTACTCAAATGTTAGAACCATTTGCTCCATTTAATTAATTAAACAAGAAACCAGAAATTCATTTTTATTTTGAAAATAAATAAGTGTAATAGCTATGATTATACTTATTTATTTTAAAATAAAGTTTTGATTATAATACTCATGTTAGAAATTATTATTTATTTAATGTTGGTTTTAGAAAAACAAAATATTGAAATTAAATATTTTTATAATGGCTGGAACATCACAATGCTCCATTGGATTGATTTTAAAATCAAATTGTCACAAGTTAACGTTTACAAACCACATTGGAATAAAATTTTTTAAAGATTTAGCTCCAGATGAGCAAAATTTAGTTGCGCTGAGGTCTGGTGTTTCTCCTGTTTTGATTATTGACTTATCTTTTCATCATCAAAAGTTCTATCTTGAGAAGTTCCCTGTGTTTCAGAATAAATGCTGTGATCCACTGTTAGTTTACAAAAGACCGTGCAAAGGTTAGTAAAGCTTGTCATAAAGTTTTTTATAAATGTTACTTTGTCATAATTTTAAGGTCTTTATTTTTGTTAATACTAGGCACATTTTATTTTATTAAGTTATATTTTTTAATTTAGCATCTCTCAGAAAAGTCACGTTAAGAACCATAGCTTTAAACAACAGGTTCAATATTGTACCTGGTCAAAAAATTTGTACAAATTGCTTAGTCAAATTAAAAGCTTCCACTGAAATTAATACTGATAACATTGACATTTCTGATGATTACACAAATGAAAGTATAAATAAAGAAAATGTATTTAACGTTCAACCAGAAGCTGATATAAATAAAAACAGACAAGAACTTTCGGATTGTCTCAGTATAATTGGCGTGTCTCCAGTCAAGCTTCATGGAAAGCCATTTGCGAATTGTATGAGTATTGGGAGAAAAAAATTAATACTATTACAACAGTTTTCAAAGAAATGTTATCAAGTTCTTTAAAAATTCCATTGACAGAAGTTGAAGTTTTTGATAATGAATATATTCTTGATTTAAAAAAAAAAGTTGTTCAGTTCGAAAAAATGTTAGTTTTGATAAAAGATAAACTTGAAAAATGCTGTTCATTTAGAGACAAAATTCAAATATTGACTTTGTGCCCACAAGAATGGTCAATTGAAGCAGCTAGTAAGTATTTTGGTGTTTCAAAATATCTAATAATAAAATCTAGATCTTTAGCAAAGAAGGAAGGAGTTCTTGCAGTTCCACAAACTAAGTGAGGTAAAATGCTCCCTGATCAAATAAATACTTTAGTAAAAATTTTTTATGAAGATAATGAAAACTCTCGCCAGATGCCTGGTCAAAAGGATTTTGTAAGTGTTAGTTGGAAAGTCCATATGCAAAAGCGACTACTTTTATCAAGCTTAAAAGAGTTATTTGTTTCATTTAAAATTCGATATCCACATGTGAAGTTAGGTTTTTGTGTTTTAAGGCCTAAATGGTGTGTTTTACCAAACTCATCAGGAACCAATTCTGTGTGCGTTTGTATCTACCATCAAAGCATGAAGTTAATTCTCCTACCCATTGAAATTGATTACCATGAACTATATAAATTTATTGTTTGTGATATGCAAAACAAAGAATGCATGTTACATTGATGTACACAATGTCCAAGAAATACATCTAAATTAGAAGAAAAGCTATTCAAACTAATAGGACAGTTTGAGGAAGAAGATACTATCGAATTTAACCAACAGGTTTTTACTGATAGATCAGATTTAGTTATACAGCTTGTAAGCATACCAGATTATGTAAATATGGTGATGGAAAAACTAGTCAAACTAACAGCGCATTCATATATTTCTAAATGCCAATCTAAATATTTAAAAAATCTTAAAGAAGAACTGCCATCAAATAGTGCAATAATTCTAGGAGATTTTCCAGAAAACTATAGTTTTGTTGTGCAGGATAAAGTACAAGGTTTTCATTGGAATAATCTTCCGTGCACACTTCATCCAGTAGTTGTGTATTATAAAGGAAATCAAGTTTTGCATTCCACTTCATATTGCATTATATCAGATGATAACAATTATGATGTAGCAATGGTTTACGAGGTACAAAAATCAATTATCAATAATCTAAAGCAAAAGATACCCAGCATGTGATCTACTTTTCTGATGGCTGTTCATCTCAATATAAAAACTGCAAAAATATTTTAAATCTATGTCAGCATAAATCAGACTTTGGAATAGATGCAAAATGGGTTTTCTTTGCAACCAGCCATGGAAAGCAACCTTGTGATATGTTTACATTTTGCACTAACAACATCAAAGGTATAAACTTTATTTATATTTCAAGTGAATGTTTGATAGAAGCAAGATTATTACAATCTGAACGATTTAAAAATGTAAAAACAATACCAGGAACAAGAGACTTACATGAATTTATTCCTGTATGTCAAAATGAAGTTAAGATGAAATACTGCAGTGATGACACTATACCTACCTTGACTTACAAGTTTAAAAGTTGTGAGATGCAAAGTGATGTGCAAAGTTGATGTGGGATTTAAATTTATGCACCAATATGGCCCTTGAATCTTAAAAAACATTTGCTTGCTTCCTTTTATCAATTATTTCTTAGAATTGACAGTTTGTGTATGTCTATTATATGTATATAACAATATTTTTGCATTTGTTAAAAAATATTACCTACATTTGTTTTGTTTTACAATCTCGATATTCTTTCAATCAAAAATAAAAATTTTTTAGATTAATAAGTCGAAAAACAACTCAGTTTGTTTTTTTTTATAGGTATTTATATATACTTTAAGAATATGAAGTTTGGAAATATATAGATCATAACCTTTTCTGTAATTCCTCTTATAGTAAGCCTGTTTACTTTTAAATTTTATTTAAAATGCCAATTTACTATTTTTGATTTATTAATAAATATAAAAAATTATTATTTCTTAGTATAATTTTATGGTTTAGCATCTAATAATATGTGGAAAATTTCAAATTATGAAATAATATAGTTAAGGTAACAACGTATGTATTGACATTTACTTGTTACTAAGGACGTTGCTAGGGGAGCATGATAAGTAAAAATGTTACAAAGTTTTGAATTTTAAACGAGCATAATTTCTAAAATATTCCGATTTGTTTAAAACAACTTTATGGAATTCTTTTTAGCCTAGTTAAGTATCTTTGTTGCAAAAATTAAGTCATTTAGAGGTAGTGGGTTATTTTTTTGAAATTTTGTTGTTGTTTTGACACGGAATTACCCATAGTTGATGTTTTAGCAAATATTGGTTTACAAAATTTTATTAACGGATTTAAAACAGAAAGATTTGATATTTTGTCAGTTTTAGCTGCGTCTAATGAGGAGCTAGACTTATCAAGTGTAGAGTTATCACACTTGGTGATAAAATCAGACTTAGAGATTCTTGTAGAAACAAGCAGCAACAACAAGCAAGAAAATGTACCTTGTCATTGACAGACGATGTAAATCAAAATGAAAATTTCACTTTTTCACCAGCATTAAATCTCGGAAGATTTCAAGTAAGGGTATCTGAAAGAGATCGTTTGTTCAAGGAGGAAAGAATGAGAGGGAGTAAAGGTAATTTTTAAGAATATTAAGTTAAAGCTATGTAGAATTTGTAACTAGTTACATATAGTTACTTTAATTAACTATAAATAAACAACAACAAAAAATTAGTTTAATAAAAGTTATTATTTAACAAATTCATTGAATTTTTAAATTGGCTAACACTGACAGTGTCTATTGCAATAGACACTGTTTACAATATTGTTAATAATAACATTAATGTATTGTTAATAATAACATTAATGTATTGTTAATAATAACATTAATGTATTGTTAATAATTTGAATAATCAAAAACAAGTAACATGTGACTTGTTTTTGATTTATAAAATTGTCCATTTTTCAAATTCTTTTGGTAAATTTACTTTTAATATTTGAAAATTTTGCAATTAATATTTTTTAATGTTAAATTTCGAAAATCTACAATAAGAATAATCTCTTAAAAAAAAAAAAGAAGAAACTTCAACTATAAAGTTTTATTATTAGAATTTAATATAAAAGCTACAAATATTGTATTTGACAAATATTGTATTTGACAAATTATTATAGATTCTTAGTTTTTTAATTGACATCTAATTGTCAAATATTTATTTTACACTTGTGTAAATGATTTTGAGATTACATTTTATATTTTTGATTTTAGCATTATACACAGTTAGTAGTAGAAACCTAAAAAAATATGTCTAATATATTTAGATGCTAGTCACAAAGCAGAAGAAGAGAGAAGAAGAACATGGACTGTTAAATATATGTGTATGGCAAATATGTATGCTACAAAAATTCCTACTACTGACCAAAAAATAGTTTTACAAAAAGCAGGCCTTGGGTATAGAAAAATTAAGCTTGAAATAAATGAAAAAGCTGTTTACAGTAAAATTGTTGAAAATTTTCCACAAGTTAAAGAATCTGGTGGAATTGAGTTAATGGCTTGTTTAGCAAATTCTTGAGATTTAGTATTATTAAACTGTAGTCTTGCTGCAAAAGAAATTAAATTAAGTATGGGCGGAGGCCAAGGAAAGTGTATATTAGACCAATACAAAAATCTTTGTCAACTAAATCAATAAATTAAGAACTTATAGTTACTTTAAAGAACAAGTGTTTAATTTGTGGGAAGGAATTTCTCTTAAATGAGTTAAAAAGTCACATACAAATTTGTTTTCTCCATTCAAAGACAATTGAAATCACAGACCTTGCTGTTTGTCCAGATGGAGAGACATCTTTTATTCTTGTTGATCGTTCAAATATATTGACAACTGCGTTCGAAGAGTTGCTGGATATTAAAAATAAATTGATTACCCTGGAAGTACAATTTTATAATGAGGTAACTCTTATAACATTAATTATATTATTAAAAATGATTTCATTTGTATAATAAAATTTGTTTTTGATGATTTTGATATAATAACTAGAAGAAGAATTTTTTAAACATAAAATGTTTTTGTTCATAAAATAAGGATGCTAAAGATTTTGGAGGTCCCAGGAAAGAGTTCTTTGAAATTATTTTACGAAAGATTAGGGAAAAATATTTCGAAAATGGAATACGCGAATCATTCCCTGAAGGTTATTATGCAGTTGGTTTAGTATTTGGTACGACTTAAATTATTCTAGCATTGTTTATTTGTTTATGTAAAAATTTATGTATAAACTATGCATGTATAACATGCATTTAAATTTTTTATAAAACTAAAAATAATATATTCATAAAAATATTTTTCTACAACTTTAGAATTAATTGGATGCATATAGACATTTGAATGAGTTATATAACAGTTATATAGTTTGAATTATTTAGATATATAATATTTATATATTTTGAATTGTTAAAAAAAGATGTTGTATAACTTTTTTGTATTATTTTTTCATCACAGGTTTTTCTATATTGCAGAATGGTAAACTTCCAAAATTGCAAAGTCAGATTAGATGAGATTTTTTATGCCAGTGCGCTGAAACCCTATAATGAAATGCAATCTGCCTTTAAAGAGTTTGGAATATACCAAGTAAGAAACAGGCTACATTGATTTGTTTTGCTATAGCAAAACAATCAGTAACATAGCTGTTTAATATTATGATGTTTTACATTTTATAATAAGATCCCATTTGTTTTTATTGCACTTAAATTTTTTTTTTATATATACATTTATTGTAGTTGTTTAAGTTGTTAGATTGCTCATTCTCTACCAGTCATCTTGCAGCTTTTTAATTCATGTGATGTAGAAAAACTGACATTCAAGCGATTGTCAACACTTTTAAAGCCATCATTTGCAGAAAAAGGATCAAATGATTATGTGTTTCAATATAAAATATATATGCTAAGTTTAACAAGTACCTTCGAGAAGCTGCTTGTGAGTATTTTAGTATATGTTGGTTATTATATTAATATCGATTAGTTTATGCTGGTAAGTATATTAGTATACATTTTTAATATCAGTTTTAAATAGTTTCTTAATTATGTAATTCATTGTTATATATTCATTGTGCAAATTACACTTCATTTATTTAAAAAAATTTTTAAAGCTGTTAGAAGAAATGGTGTTACTTTAGAAAGGATGTTACAATTTGTGACTGGGGCAGAAGCAGAACCTGGTTGGATTCCGACTTCAAATACATGTTCCAGTTTATTAAATCTACCAAGGCCTTCCATCGAAAATAAGATACCTTTAGAAGAAAAACTATTTAGACTTTATGACTATGCATTCAATAATGCCTTTTTTGGCATGTTGTAAACTTCTTACCAAAAATGTTTTAAGTGTTAATGTTTTTCTTTGTTGAGCTTTATAACTTTAAATTGTTTTGAAAAAATTAAAATTGTTATGTAGTTTTTCTAGCGAAATTAAATTTGAAAAATAATTCAATTTTGTTATGTTAATTTTCAAATTGTTCGGCTATCAAAAAGTGGGGTTAATAGTTCTCCACTTTTGGTAAAAATATTCACAATAAAATTAAAAAGTATTTGATTAGGTTTAACACAATTAATTATAAAATAGTTTAACTATATCTCTAGCTCTTATATACATAGTTATACCAGAATCAACGTCAAATAAAGATTTAGGGACTTTATCAAGTTCCAAGTATAACAGTGCTTGGCCTATATCGGGTGCTTCAAATATCGGACGTTGATCAGAATTGAAATATTCATGAAAAACTCCTTCCGTGCCGTAGTTTTCAAACTCGTTATTGTTAAGCTCAAGACTCATTGGATTATTGAGTTGTCTGTTCACCCAAAGTTTTAAGGGTGATGTCTCAATCGTCTGCATACGATGGTTTGCCCAAGCGAGTCTCCATATATCAAGTTTATCATTAATTTTTTCAAGAAAAACGTAGTGTAATGCGAACAAATCTTCTGCATTGGAAGGATCGAGTATGTAACTATCTTCCATGTAATAAAATAGCTCATAATAATAGCTTAATACACCAGAAAAAACGTCTCCCCACAATCTTTCTATTCTTTGATTATGAGTACTCTTACCCGTTAACATACTTCCTCTATATTTTCCACGATTTACAATCATGTAATCTGCAATAAGTACATTTTCCATACCTTTGTCTGATCTTACTCTACTCGGCAAGCCAAATTCATTAACACCTTTTAAAAAACAATTAAATACGGTGTCAGCGTTGTTGTTGATTGAACACGCCAGGGCAACTTGCAAACGACTAAAACCATCTATAATCCTGTTATTATAAAATATCAACGTACTAATTTATGATTCGTATCAACGTGCCATAGATGATTTGGCCATTTTAGATTGTAGATTCTGCGATGAAGACTGTTTTTCTTTCGCTCTTGGTTTCCAAAATTGTCTACTCTTAATATTGATTTTCGTCATACTGATCTTCGGACACTTATGCCTTGACCTTTTAATATTTGGTTAAACATTCTTTCTCCACATTTTGGAAACTCATTTCTTAATAAAGCTACTCACAAATCAAGATCATCATTTGTAATATTAGAAAAATTATACTTTTTGAGATATATAATGTAGGGCGCACATTATATAATGCATTAGCACATCATATAATGTAGTGAGCACATCATATAATGTAGTGAGCACATCATATAATGTAGTGAGCACATCATATAAAGTAGTGCGCACATTATATAATGTAGAAGTACATCATATAATGCATTAGCACATCGTATAATGTCGTGAGCACATCATACAATGTCGTGAGCACATTGTATAATGTAGTTAGCGCAGCGTATAATGTAGTTAGCGCAACACATAATGTAGTCAGCGCAGCGTATAATGCGATCACCATATTGTATAAGGAGCACATTATATAATGTAGTCACCACACTGTATAATGCAATAAGCACAGCAAATAATTCAGTGAGCACATCACATAATGAACTGAACGCACTTAAGGCAGCTTTGGTGTTCCATATAATATCCAATACAAAATACAATTACATTTTCTGTAGCTATACTTTGGTACCGGAAATGTAAGACCATGTAAGATATATGAGTCATTTTCTCATTCCGTCAACTCCGTTACTGAAATTTTGTCCTACAGCTATAAAAACGCAATTCTTGTACAAGTAACATAAAAAACAGCACCGTGGGTAGTAATACTTATCGTTAATATTAACTAGCATTTTATCGGATATTTCCAACTAAAATTTAAAATTTTGTGTGCACAATTGTTAATCAAAAATGTCCACTCCGTAGATGTCCTGCATCTAGGACTATATTGTTAAACTCAATAATTTTTTTTCTTTTGTATTAAGGCTAATCGGGGACATAATTTGGTGCTTTAGACATGCTAATATATGGTATTTTAATACATGCATTAATTTACACCTTATCCTGTCGTAGCTCTTGTCGTTACGTTTTTTTATTCCGTAAAACTACAAATTTTTATATGGCGTGTTTTAGTACTCTTTAAATCTTTTGGACAATATAGCAATAAAAGATTTTAAATATGATTTCCAATAAATAATAATGAGATATTACTGATTATGTATAATTATGTCTACTCCGTTACTGTCAACTCCGTGATTTCCTCTTAATGACGGAGTTGACAACAACATAACGGAGCTGACATCACGAAGATAAAAAAAATCAAAAGCTTTAAACTAAGCTATTTTCTGCATTAAATAAACACGTCAACCATTAGGGACTTACTGCAGCGATAAAATATGATTACCCTGCAGCGTTAAATATATTACCATACGTTCGCTGCGTTCTTTTGCTTTCAAGTTGTTGTAAGAGTAATTTGTAAGTATTTTAGTAACAGGATTTCATTTATTGTTTGGTTTTTATTTACATTTGACTCTAATACGTTTGGCTTTTAAAATAAATGTAAATCTTGAAATATATTTTAATAATAATAAATAAATAATAAATAAACTTTTGGTGTATTAACAATTACAGTTATTATACTATTTTTCCAAAAGAAATACAGCTAGGCGTATAACGTGAAAACTTCAAAGAAATCTCGTGCTGAAATTCAGAAAGCGTTTCAGGACAGACAATTAGAAAAAAATGCAGACATATTTCGTGAGAAAGAACGCAAACGTTGGCATATGCGGCGTGAGCAGAAGAAGGTTAAAGTGATATCAGAATTATCATAAAGAAAAAAACGAATTGTTCGTCGTTGTTGGCGCGTCCAGAAAGCAAAATTTAGAGCTGCAAAAAGAAAGATTGAAACATCGTTATCAGAGTCACCGGAATGCGAGTTGAGTAGGAATAACGAACGCAAACAAAGAGGTAGAGCAAAGGTTGCTTACCGAAAAACAAAGGCTTATAGAAAAATACAAACATTAACGGACGAGTTGGAAACGGCTAATTGTTCAGCCCAAAAATACAAAAAACGTTGGTTAAGGCTTAAAAGTTTACAAGCAAATTCACCTACAACCACTGATTGATCATCTACTTCTTCTGTAGAAAACAATTTTCTTACAAATGAAACAAGCAGGATGTCAAATTTATTAGCAGGTAATAAAACCCCAAACTCTTCTTTTTCATCAAAAAGTACAACTCCAAACAGCGAATGCCATCGTGGTAATGCATCGCTTGATGCTGAAACACAGGATTTGATTTTGCACAGACATGTATCTCGGCTAAAGATCGAGATACATGTCTGTACAAAAAATACAAAAATGCATGTTCAGAGAATGTAACATTTGTTTTAAGTCTCGTGTTCAATTTCAAGCAAAAGGATTGCTAAAAGATGAAAGTATTATAGTTTGGTTCCACTGGGAAAAAGAAAAACAGGAATACGAAAAGATGGGAGAAAAGAAAACAACAAATGTTATCAGGAAAAGTGTGAAGCGTGGAACACTTAAAGATCTTAAATTAAAATTCTGTGAATCAATTCGAAACGAGCTATGCAAGCATGTTTTTAAAATAAAACACCAGTTCAGAATGTACAAACAATTAAAAGAAACAGTAAATGTGAACGAAGCTGTTATACATATAGATTTTTCTGAGAACTATGTGTGCAACAATTTTGCTGCAATTCAATCTTTACATTTTGGAGCAAGTAACAAACAAGCTACATTGCATACAGGAGTAATTTATAAAATGGATGGACATCAATCATTTACAACTATATCCGACTCTTTGAGGCACGATCCTCCTTCTATATGGGCACATCTGGAACCAGTGCTAATTGAACTCAAGATAGATAACCCATAAATTACAGATCTTTATTTTTTTTCTGATGGACCAACCTCACAATATATGAATAAGCAAACTTCTTCTTATTCTCTACATTGATATACGAATTAAAATTTAATTTAGCCAGTTGGAGTTTTTTTGAAAGTGGGCATGGCAAGGGAGCACCAGATGCGATAGGCGGATCTGTGAAACGTCAGGCAGACCAATTGCTTAATATGGGTTGTGACCTTCCAGATGCAGAAAGTTTATATAATTTTCTTAACAATGGACATTCATTAATAAAGTTTTACTATATTGAGGGATCCAAAATGACTTCTTTTGCCTCAAAATGTTCCAAAACATTAAAGGCTATTACAGGCACTATGAAATTGCATCAGCTGCACACAGACAGAAAATTTAATGTTTTGTATCGAGATTTAAGTTGCTTCTGTAAGAGGGCTACAGTTTGCACATGCTACAGTTTAAAGCGATATATGTTTTCCAAAAACACTAGCACGGTAAAAAAATATTTGTGTATTTTATTATTTTGCTAATTTATTTGTTTCTATAATAATTAAATTTATTTTAAGTACTTCCGTGAATTTCTTTTTAATATTGCAGAATTTTAACAGTGATGAAAGTATTTCTTCGGCCAATGCAATGGATGTCAATGGTTACCAATTTCAACATTTAAGCAACAAAATCATTGATCTGGTTAATTTCGATGAAAATTTGAATATCTTGTTGATTGAAGCAAATGATGCTGTGAGCGACCACGACTTTCTTCACATTAATGATATATGGTAATAATCCAGTAACGGAGCGGACAGTATTTGTACATTTTACATCCGAAATAGATTTTGTCGAGTCAGTTTCTTTTTTTAAAGACGCTTTACCTTTTTTAAAAAGACTATGTACTGAATTTATTTGTATACTAAGACTTTCCCTTTAATTTAAAATGTAACTTACACTGTTTTGCTTTTAAATAATAAATAGTTAGCAAATGTCAGTAAAAGAGCAGACATAGTCACATAAATTAAATTTTTTATGTCATTAAATTTGGCTAATATACTTAACATGTAGGCTGTAGTTATAGCACCAAGTATTTTTCATTACAAAAAAAGAATTTGTTACAAAAATAATAACACAGGTCAACAAAAAAAAAAAAATTACTGGTGTCCAAAATATTTTAATGAATTTGGGGTATTTTTGGGGTGCTGATTCTGAATATGCTATCAGTTTTGCCAGATTGGCTCAAGTTTTTGATATTTTTGGTATCTTATTTATAGCACTTGTTGGTAAATGTGACGCATCATCTCATTAATTTCTTGGGATTAGTACTTGAACTGAGCAGTTCTCAATATAGTTTTTTGTTGATTAGTGTTCTAAAAGTTTGTTCATAGATTTTTGCACTAACTTTATGTTGTTGTCTGTTTTCCAGTGAAAAGCATGAACTCATCAAGAAGAAGTTGTCTTAACGATCCAGACTCATTCTGTTACATTTGTGGTGAATATACACTGCAAAAACATAGAAGAAACATAACAGACTTCATAAAAAAAGTGTATTTGGCCTATTTTGGGGTTATGCTTGGGGACCAAGACAATTCTTGGGCACCACACATAGTGTGCAAAGCATGTATCGAATTATTTCGAAAATGGAGCAAAGGACAAAGAAAAAGCTTCAAATTTGGTGTTCCAATGGTGTGGAGAGAGCAAAAAAATCATCATGATGACTGTTATTTCTGTGCAGTGCAAGTGCAAGGATTCAATAAGCATAAGAAACAAAAATGGGAGTATCCTAACATGGAATCTGCAAGAAGGCCTGTCCCTCATTGTGAAGATGTGCCTGTACTTGTGTTTGCCATGTTACCTGACCTTTCCCCACCTGATGATGATGAAATGCAGGGTATGGAGCTAAGCATTAGTTCTGGAAGTGAACCAGAATATGAAGGAAGTTTCAGAACACCTACACAGTTTACCCAAGGAGAGCTCAACGATCTAATAAGAGACCTCAACCTCTCAAAAAGTGCATCTGAACTTTTAGCTTCAAGGCTAAGTGAAAAAAATTGTCTGACGCCTGGAACTAAAATTACATCTTACAGGACCAGAGAAGAAGCACTTCTTCAATTTTTCTGCGAAGATGACCTACTTGTATATTGTAAGGATATTCCTGGCCTGATGCTGTAAATGGGTTTACAAGTATATCGTCCTGAAGACTGGAGGCTTTTCATAGATAGTTCTAAAAGGAGTTTGAAATGTGTTTTGTTGAACGATGGCAATCAGTGTGCATCTCTTCCAGTAGCTCACTCAACTAAACTTGCAGAACAAAACAAAAATGTCAAAATGGTCTTGGAGAAACTGTGCTACCATGAACATTCGTGGCTGATATGTGTTGATTTAAAAATGATCAATTTTTTACTTGGACAGCAAAGTGGATACACAAAGTATCCTTGCTTCATCTGCATGTGGGATAGTAGAGCAAAACATCAGCACTGGGAGAAACTGAATTGGCCTCCAAGGGACACCTTGACAGTAGGAGCATCAAACATAGTGAACGAACCTTTGGTGGACAGGGAAAAAATCATTCTACCACCACTTCACACAAAGTTAGGATTAATGAGGCAGTTCGTAAAGACATTAGACAAAGATGGTAATTGCTTCATGTACATCTGCAGATCTTTTCCTGGTCTTAGTAGCGAAAAATTGAAGGCAGGAATCTTTGATGGTCCTCAAACTCGGAAACTCATTAAAGATTCAAATTTTCCTAAGGAAATGAATGACATTGAAGCTGCTGCATGGTGTAGTTTTGTGTTGGTAGTGAAGAACTTCTTGGGAAATAAAAAGGCAGACAATTATGAAGAACTGGTACAAAACATGCTGTTGAGATTTAGAAATCTGGGTGTACACATGAGCATTAAATTACATTATCTTCACAGTCAATTGGACAGATTTCCAAAAAACCTTGGAGATTTTAGCGAAAAACAAGGGGAGAGATTTCATCAGGATATTATGGTGATGGAGGAAAGGTACCAAGGCAGATGGGACAGACATATGATGGCTGATTACTGCTGGAATCTACAGCGTGACTGCCCGAATAGCTCACATAGAAGAAAATCATATAAAAAGCACTTTTCCAGCGATTAAATGTCTCCTATCTTTCATGTCTTGTTCATTTTTGAAGATTACTTTCTAAAACTAGTTAAAATAAACTAAAATCAACATTTACTTTGTTAAATTTATTGTATTCATGACAATATCAATAAAGTTAATGCGCGTGTAGCAAATTACGTCTTTTTTTTACACATTTCACAAAAAATCTCAACAACTTGAGCCAATCTGGCAAAACTGATGACATATTCAGAATCAGCACCCCAAAGTTACCCTAAATTCGTTGAAATATCTTTGGCCCCAAAAATGCTGTTGACCTGTGTAATAATTCACAGATGTAGCTACATTTATGTTAATGTAACGGAGTGGAAAAAATTATTGGGCCTCATTACTTGATGATATCCAAAAACATTTAAAAAGCAGATTCGTGCAAAACCAAATCTATTTTGTACATCCCTAATAATGAAAATTAACATACTTGTTAAAATTTTATAGATAGTCAAAACTTAATTTTCATGCAACATTAGTTTCGACAAAACCGTCTTATAAGAAATTGACTATATATCACGGTTATAGTTTCTTGGTATCCTCTGTTTCCTGATCGCTGGACTTAATTATATTATTATCACTACTATAAAAAATTAATTTTAAAGCTCCGGCATAGAAAATATAAAGAAAACTTTGTAAAAAGTTTTCGTATAAAAAATTATCAGATCTGACTTATTTTTAATTAGTTTATACAGATTTTTTAATTATTAATGTTTCGATTTCATTTACGGACGTGGCATGTCGATAAAAATCACTAATAATAGTACGGGGAAATATCAAAATGCTCTAGAATTTGGAGTAGTGGATTTATGATAATATATATATATATATATATATATATATATATATATATATATATATAAATGTATATATATATATATATATATATATATTTATATATCTATAATATAATATAAAAATATATATATAAAATATATATATAAATGTATATATATATAATATATATTAATATATTAATATATATTACATATATAATATATATAATATATTTGTAATATATATATATATACATATATATATATATATATATATATATATATATATATATATATATATATATATATATATATATATATATATATATATAAAAATATAAAATGTTAGGCTAAATTGTTTCATCTTTTCGAACTCATCTAACTTCAATCTAACTTTATGGGACCAAATCTTAGCAATAAAACAAGAAAACTGATTTAAACCAATTTAAGAAAATTTTTGTATCAGATTTAAACCAATTTAAGAAGATTTTTGTATCATGTTTAAGTGCTCAAGCTACAAAGTTGTGGGCCATTATTACAAGATGCAGTTATCATATTGCAAACAAACATTTAAAAGAAAAGACGATATTTTGAATTTTACAATTTTTAAAGATTTTACATGTAAAACTTCTCTAAACTTAAATAGTAGTTGTGTTGTTTGTTATTAATAACAACAAATAAAATTATAATCATTTTAGCTTTAAAACTAGTTTTACTATTATTTTGTTTTTTACAATTATATAGTTGCCAATTTCTTAAATTCATTCAAATTTTACAATTATATAGTTGCCATTTCTTAAATTCATTTCTTAATTTGCATATCGCTGCAAATTCGATATCATGCAAATTGAACATCATGCAAATTTCTTAAATTCCACTCTTGCTATATAAATAAAATGGTAAAAAATAAATAGTAAAAAATAAAATAATTATAAAACTAGTAAAATAATTGTAAAGCTAAAAATATTTTTTGTTGTAACAACATATAATTTATGTTATATTATTTTATGTATACTTGACTTATTTAGTATAATTCTTATTAGTATATAATTTTTATATGATTTTATTGTCTTTATTTTTTATTTAAAATTTAAACTATATGTTTTTTTTTAAATTTAAACAAAAACAGCAGGATCAGGAATATTGAAGAAAGTCTAAAGAAAACAAAAAATCCCTATATTTTGCAAACATAAATGTGAAAGCTTATATAAAGTCGATTTTTTATATATAATATTTTTTTTTCAATAAACACTAAAGATTTTATGTTAATATCTTTTAGATTAAAAGAACATTTTATTATGACAACTTCAGACTTTGGAAACCCCCTTAGAAAATTTAAACTGGTATTTCTTGGAGAACAAAGTGGTAGGTATATTTTAAATTTATTTACTTTTTACCAAAAAGTCTTACACATGTCTTGGTTTGTTGTATGATCTGAGTGAAGTCAATCTGAACCTTTGTATCATTTGAACATTTGTATATGTTGTTAATAATTTGGTTTTACTAATTTTGTTTACAGGACTTTTTTTATTGCAAAACATTTATACAGACTTATAGGATCTAGACTTTATACAGACTTATAGGATCTAGATCTTTTTGAGTCGGTTGAAATTTTAATAAGTTATTAGATTCGTTTTGATAAAAGAAAAGTTGATTAAACTTTGGAACAATAATAATCTAATTTAGTTCAATACTTGCTGTCTGAACCTGTTAAACAGGGTAGGTCTATATAGATCTACCATGTTTTTATATATAAATGGTAAGTGTGCATAGCTATGTACACACTTACCATTTTTATATTTTTTCCTAATATAATCTATTTATTCCAATTTTAAAGAAATGGCTTTAAGTTTAATTTTAACTCTGAGCCCAGTTTTATTTATTTCAGTAAATTCCTTAATGTTATAAAAAATTTAACAAAATAGATTTGGTTTTGCACGAATCTGCTTTTTAAATGTTTTTGGATATCATCAAGTAATGAGGCCCAATAATTTTTTCCACTCCGTTACATTAACATAAATGTAGCTACATCTGTGAATTATTACACAGGTCAACAGCATTTTTGGGGCCAAAGATATTTCAACGAATTTAGGGTAACTTTGGGGTGCTGATTCTGAATATGTCATCAGTTTTGCCAGATTGGCTCAAGTTGTTGAGATTTTTTGTG
This sequence comes from Hydra vulgaris, assembly GCF_038396675.1. NCBI lineage: Eukaryota > Metazoa > Cnidaria > Hydrozoa > Anthoathecata > Hydridae > Hydra > Hydra vulgaris. The sequence goes on from NC_088920.1 coordinate 38,941,858, forward strand.
AAATGTGTAAAAAAAAGACGTAATTTGCTACACGCGCATTAACTAAAATTCCAAGAGCTAGGTAAGAATGCTTGAATTATGAAATATTTTGACAGAATCCTGCCTCCATGATCTTTCTAAAAAAAGGTTTTTTAACAGATTAAATCTGTTAAAAAAGCTTTTTTTTAATGACAGAGTTTCATTGGAGGAATTACATCAAGAATAAGCTCAAGTTGCTTGTAGGGGTCAATTAATATAAAATGGACAATGTTTGAATCAGTCTTAGCCGCTTGAAGTTTTGCACCTGAAGAGACAAATCCAGCATAGCTGTTGCATAAAGAGTTAAATGTTCTTGATTGGCCAGAGTTTGTAAGTTGTCAGACTCGACATCACACCAGCAACATGGGTGTTTGCTAGAGTGAGACTGGATACCACATGGAATGTTGCTTACTTTTGTGTCACATGAAATTATATAAGACACATCTTCAATTTGTATGAGGCTTAATATTGTCCTACGATTTTCATATGTTTCAGAAGTACCTTCTGCTGCAGCAACAATCAGCTGTTTTTTTACACCACCATCAGACATGATAATCCTTGAATATAACATTGCTTGTAATATGTGTCAATTACGCTGAGGGTAATTTTCAAGAGTGAACCACCTCCATCAATTCCAAGTTTAACTAAATGATGTGATGTAAGTCCTCTTACTGAGAGAATATCAGGCCTTGTTACGAGATTTTGCTGCATATTGAAAACGCATAACGCATTTCTAAGTAACTCAACTCAGCAAATATATTTTGTATTATTAAAAGTTATATTGTGTCACTAGCGTCTTTTCAAGTACCGCATTGTAATTAAAGTTATTTTAATGCGTTAAAAATCATACAAACAGTTTTTTTTTCTCACTATAACAAAAGTTACAAATAAAACCTAAGTTTCTATTTGAAAAATCATTTTTATTATTTTTTTCAAATATGAACTAAATTTTATTTTGAAAAAAATATTTTTTCATAAAACGTAAAATAATATTTGTTTATTTTCTAATAATTTTACAGTTGGTTTTTGGTTATTTTATTAACTGTTATTAAATTTTTTCTTATTTATTTTGTGAACTCTTTTTAATAATGTTTTTTACAATAAACAGTTTTTTTTTACTATTTATTACCGGTTTTTTTTATTATTAGTTAGCGATAACATATTCGTGGTCATAATTTATTTTCATAAATTAAATGAACGTCAAAACTTTACGTTATTGAATTGACAATAATCAAAATATCTTATTAATAAAATATTTACATCAAAATAAATTGTGTATTTTTTAAACTATTATGACAAAAAATAATTTATATATTTAAAAGGAATTTATATATTTAATTCCTTAAGATAAAACTTAAAATACTTTATTTTCTTTAACTAATTTTTAACAACAACAAAAGAATTATTAAACAAACTGTTTCTTTAACAAAAAATCTATTAGTTTACAATTGTGGTTAAATGCTTTTACTCACGACTTTATTTCTTCTGAATAAACGTCATTCAAGTTCTTGCAGTGAACAACTTTTCAAACATGGTTTTTTATTTCTCTGTCAAGAATGACATTTGACATCATGAAAATATCTGCTAATTTTTTCCAGAGGCTGTCAAGTTTTTGCTTTGTGTTTGCCTCTAAAGCTTTTTTTTCCATTGAGTTGTTTAGAGCTGATGCAAGCCTTTTCACACCAACATTAGAAAGATTTGTACTGTTTTGAACTTAGACCAATATTTCAGCAATAAATAGCTGCTGCTTGTACTTTGCTAAATGTCCTGGCAGAACTTTTAAAGACTTACCTCCACTTGCTCAACTAAATTTGAAAGTACCTTCTGGAGAGGTATCTTTTTTAAATATTAAATCAGCTGGCAAGCACCAGAATATCTTGCAGATGGCTTAATGATAGTCAACTTGAGGTTGTGTAAGTCTGGTATCTGTCCAATAATACTAACAGTATCAAGTTGTTGTAGTTTGCTTCTACATGAATTGCCAAATCAAATGCCAGTTAGAATTAGTTAATTGCCAGTTAGGATGTTATTAAAATAAGGCTTTCCATAATAGATAAAAGTTTGTGAAACTAACTTTTTTGTGTGTTTTAAGAAATTTTTGGAAATTAAAAATCCTGTTAGATTAGATTTTTTAAATATTTTCTGACCCTCATTTCTCTTATTCTACTAGTGAGAGTAGATATTTTAACTTAAAATATTTGATTTCGAGGAGGAGCTATTAATACAGTAATAATAAATAGCAAAATAAAAGTTGGAGCATATGTTAGGTGATTTAAATATATTAAAACGCATAGCATTACAAAATATCTAATGGATAAAAATAGGAAATTAGAATAGTAACACAATGCTCAACAAAAGTTGTTGGGTGGTAATCAAGTAAGATGCACAGGCACTTTTTTATTATAAATACAAGCATCACCAGCCTGTTAAATATATTTAACAAGCTGATGATGCTGGTATTTATAACCCAGCAAAAAGTTTTGAGGTTTTGTTAATGTGCGAAGAAATAGACTACATCAATAAAAAATATTTATAACATGGAATGACAGATACAGTAAAAGGATGAGACTTGGTTGAATGACAAGCTAAACAAGAATGAGTTTTAGTTGATCAAACTAGAGACAGCTCGTTTGAGCAGCAACCATGATAGTGTAGAAAAAAGAAAGATGTGCCTTACAACAATGGGAAAATGGCTCAATCTTTGCAGGTCTAGCTACATTTATGAATTAAGTCTAGTTACACTTTATAAATGTAGCTATGCTATTGGACTTTGTCTGAGAGTGAGAGGGTTGTTATTTGTCTATATAGAAATGTCAAGAATATTGCAATAGTTGTTTGCAGTAAACAACTGAGTTTTGTTGGAGTTAAAATCCACAAGCTACTGCATGCCCCATGCTGTTCAGATCAAATCAGCTGCTTGTTCTAAGCAATCAAAAAGTGAAGACTTTTTGTCAAGACAAGAGTATAAAGTTGAGTTGTCAGCAAGTAGAGCCACATTAAATGTAAAATTGTCTGAAAGATTGTTATTGTACAATATAGTTATATTTTGCTCCTGTATTAATAAGTACAATACAGGAGCAAAGATAGAACCTTGGGGTGCTCCTAAAGTTACTTAAAAAGGAGAAGAGTGTAGGCCTTAAAAAATGAATTTACTGTCAGACAATCAATACGATTTTCGATTCTCTTGCTTTATTGCTGATTCGCTAACTGCTGTGACTGAATCATTTTATCCTGCATTAGATGAAAGTGGAGAAACTAGGGTTATTGCTCTTGGCATATCTAAAGCTTTTGACAGAGTTTGGCATGCTGATCTTCTCCATTAGCTTGCTTCAGATTGTTTCTTTCTAACCACTTTATTAAAGTCATCCTCAAAGGCCAGCACTCTTCTTCATTTCCAGTAACTTCTGGTGTACCTGAAGGTTCTATTCTTGGTCCTGTTTTGTTTCTTATCTACATTAATGATCTTCCTGACAACCTTATATCGAAAGTAGCTCTTTTTGCTGATGAATCAACTTTATACTCCTATCTTGACAAAAAGTCTTCTCTTTTTGATTGTTTAGAGCAGGCAGCTGATCTTGAATCTGATCTGGCTTTTGTACAGATTGGTGCTTGCAGTGGCTTATAAATGTTATCTCCAACAAAACTCAGTTATTTACTGCAAACAACTAATGCAATACATCCGACATTCCTATTATTATGAATGGCAACCCACTCACTGAGTCCTCTTCTTTATGTCTTCTTGGATTATCGTTTACTAGTGACTTTTCATGAAAACCATATAAACAATCAATTGCTAAATTAGCATCCGCTAAGGTTGCTTCTCTTTATTGTTTTCACCATTTTGATACCCTTGATTCCATTGTCTACCTAGACAAATCTCTTATTCGTCCCTGTAGGGAATACTGTTGACATATTGGGCTGGTTTTTCTAATGATGCTTTTTCTCTTTGTTAGACACTTTCAACTGGTTTAATCAATTTGATTTGTTGTGGCAGCCAAAATGGAAAACAATATTCTAAAATTGGTCTTATATAGGTAGTAAAAGCTCTAACTAGGATTTAAAGGTTGTGAGTTTCAAAACATTTCCATATTAAGTATGCTTAAGAGTTAGCTTAATGGGTGGGATTAGAATATATGTTTTTTATAGTTAAGGTTACAGTCCATTGTTACTCCTAGATCTTTTGGGTTGGAAAACCAAGCCAAAGTACACTCACCTAATTTATAGTTATCCTTTATACTTTTACATAATTAGAGCAGCACTATTTTAAGTGCATAACACTATAAAACAAGGAAGCCTTCCCAGGAAACGCATGCGGTTTTTCATCTTGTATGTCCATGCGTGAGTTTTTTATTTTAGACAACTTGGTTATGACCGTTAGCAAGTTTTATTATATTAAGCGTTGCAAAAAAAACTAAGTTTCAAAAACAAAGAAAGCAAAACTAACAAAATAGGAAATTTAAATAAATTTAAGTCGAAAAATAAATTTAAATAATTTGTGTACTGTTTTAATTTTTGTTTCTTTAGGGTGGTTGTTATTTTCAGCAACAAAGTTGGATAAGGCAAAGCAAAAAAAAACCATTTAATAACAATTAAAAAGAATGATTTTCCACTATTTTATTTGTTTTTTTTAAAGAAGAAAGCGAAAATATAAATTGATATCTGTTTATAAAATATATTTGATAATTTTAATGTAGCAAATATATATTGTTCCTATATGTCTATGTAATGCATTCGTATATTTTTATGTATAACTTTTTTTATTTTACAATTATATTTATTTGTTCATTAGTATAATGTATCATTTTTTTTTTAATACTAATGTATTGCATTTTGAATCAGGTGAATGGTCACGTGAATCATTAATAATGTAAAATCTTTAAGTTTGTCATAGTTCAAATAAATTTTTAAACTTTTTCATACAAATGGTTAAACATTTTTAATGATGCATTTAGAAATTTTCTGGTATTTTAATTTTTATCCTTTCAGTTTATCCAAAGTAATTAGTAAAATAGGTAAAAATAAGTAGTAAAAAAACTAAGCTTCATATTATGGAAGATGTTTATTTAATTTTCCTCACAAAATTATTTTAGGGCTTTAGACATGATTTGACTTGAACTTTAAGGCTTTGTCTTTGACATCCAAGTTGAAGTTTAGTTCCAAGTCTTATTTTGTCAAATCAAGTCTAAAAACTTTAAATTTATGACTTATCACAAATTTAAAACTTAAGTCTGAGTCTCAAGTCTTAAGTCCACAGCTCTGAGTCTCAAGTTTGGTTGTATTTATTAATAAGTTTTAATATTATTTTACAAATTAAATAAAAATTTTGTTTTGTGTTTAATTAACTAAAAAATGCAGCAAGATGGATATTTTACAGATGTGTTTTTTCAGGGCAGAATAGCAACAATCTTTTATGTACTCCCAAATATTTTCAATTATTAAATTCTAAACTTGGATTAATTTATAAAAATCAAAGTTACATCTTTTTACTGCTATTATATTATTGTCTAGTTTTTGTGAACTTATTAATTGGTTGGGAATTCTCTTTCTGTCTTCATGTTTTTTTTATTTACTACTTTTTAAGTTTTTCAAACAATTTCTCTTTAATAATCTTAACTTTATACTTCTTAACTTCGAAATTAAATAACTTTTCCTTAAAATTTATATTTGATATTTAGTGGTATTTTAATGAAAAAAGTTTTCTATGTGGAAACTAATTATTTCTATTATAATTTGCTTAAATATTGCATAAATATTTAATAAAATTTTTTTTTTTAATCATAGTTGGAAAAACTTCTTTGATCACAAGATTTATGTACGATAGTTTTGATAATACCTATCAAGTGAGTTTTTTATTTTATTTTATTTTTTTTTATTTCTTATTCCATGCATAGCACAACTAATGTGAGACTTTAGATCAAAATCAGAAGGCTTTGATAATCTTTGTTTAGCTGGACTTACCCGATATTTGGCTATTGATAAATGTTTTAAAACTTTTGAAAAAATTGCAATAAAAATTTAAGGTAAAATTAAATATAATAATTATGAATGAAACAATAAACAATTTAGAATACCAATAATAAATAATTCTCTTCTAAAATGGTATCTAATTATTTATGCTTAGTGTATTTCTATATCAAAATGTAAAACATAAGCAAGTTTCTTTCAATGATAATTTAAAGGAAGTTCATAAAAATAAGGGTTTTATTAAAAAGTTCACAGAACCAAAACTTTATAATTTCATAATTTTTTTCTATGTAAGATATATTTTTAAGAATTATACAGTAAGCAAAGAAATAAATGGCACAAACTTTTAAAAATTTTTTTTTTATATAAATTGATTAAAATACGGTGGTTGATTTTTGTTTTCAAGGGAAAAAACTATGAATTATTTGAAAATAGTATTATATTGAAGCATGCTATTCAAAAATTGTCAAATATAAGTTCATATGACATTTAAAAATCAACTGTTCTTATATTGATCAAATATTTTCTTGCAGAAAAATTCTAAAATTAGACGAAAAAATTAGTATTTAGACAAAAAATTTAGTACATCAATATTTAGTAGGGCCACTTTTTTCCAGAATAACTGTTTGCAGACGTTGAGGCTTGCAATTAAGCGTTGGATTCCACAAGTGATTTGGTTTCTTCTGGAGTGATTTTCTCCCATGCTTCGACTATTGCTGCTTTTAGATAATTTTTTACAACAAAGGAATTTTTAACGAAAAAATTCCTTTATTGCTATGGCATTATGTTTTGGGTTATTACCCTGTTGAAAGACGAAGTTGTTTCCAAATCTAAATTTACGAGCAGAGGGTATATACGAGCAGAGGGTATATGGTTGATTCAATGAAAGCTCCTCGCAAAGCCATTGATCCCCACACCATGACATTTCCACCGCCGTATTTTACTGTTCCTCTCATGCAACTCAATTTGTATGCTTCACCTTGTTTTCGCCAGGCTTTTTGCTGTCCATCCGAAGAGATCAGGTTAAATTTGGATTCATCACTCCAAATTACTTTCTTCCAGTACTCGATAGTCTTGTCTGCATACTTTTTTGCAAGTAATAATCTTTGTTTCATATGTCTTAGAGTCAAATAGGGTTTTTTGCGACATACTCTACCTTTTGAGCAGCTTCAAATCTATTTTTCTTCACTTGTAAAATAATGTTTCTATCAAAAGCAGCAGATGTTTTTCTTTTATGGCTTCTTCCTGATATATCAGTTGTAGTCCCATTCAAATTATGCTTTTTTATAATGTTGCGGACAGTTCGAAAAGGGATTCCAGTCTGTTTATTAACTTCTCTGTAGGTCTTGCCACTATTTACCAAATCCACAACTAAGTTTCTTTGAGAAATTGTCTAATGTTGTTTTACAATGCGAATGTTGCTATATATTAATCAATTTTATTCAATTAATCAAAACTTGTGTGTTACAAATATATTTTATATGTTACATATGAATGCATCTTTCGAAACCATCTGACACTTTTTCTGACCTTGTTGATGAGTTCTGTGACATCCTCCCTGATCATTAGAAGAGCTGAGGCACCCGCTTCTGCTGAAACTTCTAATCCTCCTTCCTCATCGCTGTCATCATCTTCTTGGCCCTCTTCTAGAATAGTGACTTGCACATGTGTGTCATTTTCTTCTTTCCTAGATTGCCTATATAGAACATCACAGACAGCCAAGTGGATACCATGTGCGAGACAGCGAATGGTCTGGTAAAATTGAGCTACCAAATTATTTACAGCAGCTCCGTCTTTAGTTACTGCAGCAATATCACAGGCAAAATGTAGCCCAAATTCTTTCAGTTTCTCGTCAACAATTACACAACATTTCTCTGCTGACATAGACCCATTTACCCTTATCATTCCAAGGTTCCAATAATTACCTTCCATATGAACATTTATGTTCATATATCTTCTGTTTCTGGATGAAGTATACTCATCAAGGGTAAAGCTAAATTTGTAACTAACCAGCTTCTTTTCTGCAAATTGCTGATGATATGTTTTCTTGATATCTTCATAATGTTTCATCAGCAGAGCCTTAATCGATTTAGCATCTTTGGGCAATTTATATCCTTTTGTCTCTAGAGCTGTTCTCAAACATTGACTAGTTGAGAAAACACAAAAGGGCAGCTCATTACATGAAATAAGCTCAGCCAAAACAACATCAACAGGATCCTTTGTTTTTTAAAATGAATCAATGGGTTTGATGACTTTGAGTTTCCTCTCAGGAGTAACAACATCAGCAAATATGATGTTGTGCTTTGTCCTCAGGTGGTTCCTCCTTTACACTTAATTCCTTGGTCGCAGAGCTTGCACTTGGCCAATTCAAGTTCTTTTGAGTGTAAAAATTGCTTCCAAACTGGTGTGTTATCCTTGTGGACTTCAGAAAACGACATTTTCATTTTTGTGAAAATTTGTTTTACTTTTTTACATCACAAATTGCAGTAACTTACTGTTAAAGTTCAAGTGGAAGCAAATTGAATGTTTTCATTTATTTTCTCGAGCAACTACACATCAAGAAAAGTGTTTTAAAATTGCCAAATAACCAAGTAAATTTTGTGCAAAAGATATATATTTAAAAACCGGTTTTGAAAATAACATTTTTGGTTCTTGATTTCCAAAAATTTTACCGTTTGCGGAAACCGGTTTTCCTTTCCCTAGTTGAAATGATTAATTTTAGGATTTTTTGAGGAATAACCTTAATAATTGTGTTCTTCATAATTTTATGATTTTCTAATGGAGGTAACCACAAATTAACCATGCTTGATAGGTGACAATTAAGGTAATACATTGTGGTATTTAATAGTGTTGCTTCATAAAATAAGGTAATACATTGTATTATTAATCGTATTGCTTCATAAATTTTGTATAGTTGTTGTTGTTGTACATTCTGGCATGAATTGAGGCATCATTTCTGTGTGTGTTTTTTAAATATAAACTTTACCAATAAGTTCTTCTAATATTTAACGGTTTGGATAATAAAATTATCACGTTTTGTTGTAACAATATTAAAGTTAAATTTTTAATCTAAAGTTAGGCTGGTTTGCATGTAGTTGTTATATTATAATATATCTCCCAAAAAGAATTTGTTTTGTTTAGAGTTGTAGAAATAGTGCTTAAGTATGAGCTTCAGACTTGTAACTCATTGTAGATGAGTTTAATATTGTTTGAAAAGAGATAGAAAGGATAAAAACCAATTTTTATCTCAGTATCTCACACCTCTTACAAAAGTTGTTTTTTTATTCCAATGAAATGCTGTGGGGAAAGTTTTCAAGTTGTTTGAACTCCTGAATGCCTATGTTTTTATCTTTTACCTAAACATTACTTTTCTTTGCAACTGAAATATGTCTTTGATTTTCTAGAACTTCATAAAACTCTTCAAAGTAATTTTTTAAAATGTAGAATTTACTCTTGTGTTTTTACAAATTATATGAAGCAAAGTAAGTTGAAAAAATCTCTTGTTGCGAGTTGAATAAGCTGCTGTCAAAGTGTTGCTGAAATACAGCCTGATACAACAACTTTCAGTAACAGCCATCAAAAACTTTTTGATAGCTGTTATTGAAAATTTCTAATTCATTACAAAATTGTTTTTTATCAAAAACAATTTTGTAATGAATTAGAAATGAAAAGCAGTTAGGTAAACTAAACCACAAATAACAGCTCATTATGAAATTGAATAAAACCACTTAACAAAGCCCACTACAGTCAAGGAGGCTACTTTAGTTGTGGTTAGAACCCTCTCTCAACTCTATAACTCCGAAACATGAACCTTGACAAACAAGGCCGCTGCGCAGAGAAACAAGTTAGTTATAATAAAAATGATTTTATTATCAACAAAAAATATACATATATATATTTGCTGAGGTTATAATAATTCAATACTTTAATAATTTCTTTTTGTATCTTTGTTCACATTGAAGGCTTTAAAGTCATTTTGCCAATACTTAAACATTTTATTTATGGTGAAGAAACTACCTTCAGTTACCAGTTGTGATCCAATGGCAAATGAGAGTTATAGTGGTTGTGTAACAATTGTGATCTGATGGCGAATGAGAGTAATAGTGATTGTGTAACAATTATTTCAAGATATAGTTTTTAACCGTTTGTTAAACAATAAAATATTTGATTTTATTTATGTAAAATAAATGAGTTCTCAATAATCTATAATAAAATATTTGATTTTATGTAAAATAAATGACTTCTCAATACCCTATAATAAAATATTTGATTTTATTTATGTAAAATAAATGACTTCTCAATAATCTATAATAAAATATTTTATTTATGTAAAATAAATGACTTCTCAATAATCTATAAAAAAATATTTGATTTTATGTAAAATAAATGACTTCACAATACCCTATAATAAAATATTTGATTTTATTTATGTAAAATAAATGACTTCTCAATAATCTATAATAAAATATTTTATTTATGTAAAATAAATGACTTCAATAATAAGTTCAATGAACAATAAAATAATAAAAATAACAACTTTCTCTCAACTCTATAACTTTAAAACACGAACCTTGATATACTAAAGGACATCTTAAAGTCCTAATAAATAAAAGTAGGGAAAGTTAAACAACCAAGTTAAACAACCAATTCAAACAATTCAAAGATGCTGCACAACAGAATGTAAAAAAATTTTTTAACATAAATAAGAACAATGAAATTCCGAAAAATAAATTGACCAAACCAAGAAATAGGGAAAGGCGCAATCGTACAAAAAAATGAAATGCATAAACAAAAATATTTATGTTCTTTGGCTGTTTGGGAATAATTTTATATTCGATAGCTCCTATTTTCAGAAAGTATTGCATGCAGAGTAATTTTTCAGGATTTTTTCTAATTCAGGAAACACATACTAATATTAAAAGTATAATTTAAAAAAATATTAATAAAGTATAATATAAAAAGTATTGTTCATTGAATTTATTATTCAATCAATAATAAGTTCAATGAACAATAGTTCCATAATTCGTTGGTTTCAAATTTCTATTTTGTGCGTAATTGCCACAGATAATTTTTGTAAAGCATAAATTAAGCTAAATCTCTTTAATTCCTCTTTTTGATGGGCCCTAGTCTATGAAACTCAAGAAGACACAATCTTGTTATTGGTTGTAAAAACTTTTCAGATTTTAGTTTTTATAACTCTAATAAGCTGTAATCATAACGTTCGTGGTTCAAGGCTACCATACACCTCTAGGAGGACCAGGCTTAACTTATTTTCTCCACACAGCAACTTTGTTTAACAAGGATAATGTTTCAGATTATGTTTCTTTTTTTTCTTTTTTACTTTATGCTTTTTAAAGTATTTGATTTACTTCACATTTTACAACCTTGACCACAATTCTAAATATATAACATAAGGTTCTAATGGAGCATTGGAGTGCCACTTGATTCCTTTATCAGCTGTAAAGTTCGTAATTTTATTCTTATTTAAGTTGTTATGTTGTTCTTTCAGTTTATGATTTAGATTATGACAATAAAATTTGTTTAACTGTTTGTCATAACATCAAAGGGTAATCCTCATCTGTTTACTATTAGATAAAAAGCATTGAGAATTGAGTTTGTGTTCTAATTAATAATCTTTTACACAGTAAGAAATGCCAAAATGAGTTATTTGTATAAAAACACTTTTTACAACATCTTAGATCATATAAAAATATTGCCACAAATAGTTCAAATTTATTGTAGTTTATATGCATTTTTTAATTAAATTTGTAGTCCCTTTTTGTAGTCCTCTCTCTCTTCACATTGAAAAAAATACTTTATTATAGATTATTGAGAAGTCATTTATTTTACATAAATAAAATCAGATATTTAAAAAAAAAAATTTAAAAACTCAGTTTTTGCAATACTTAAAATATATATTGTTAAATATTTTTTTAAGGCTACTATTGGAATAGACTTCTTGTCAAAAACTATGTATTTAGAAGATAGAACAGTAAGTATTTTAAGAGGAATAAATTGTAAACATTTGTTTAATTATTTTATGACATTTTCTTTTTTTGTTCTTTCTGTTTTGTGACATTTCTTTTGTTTCTTGAAAAAAATAAAGTGTTTCACTTGTTAATTATAATATAGAATATTTTTTGTTTTATATACTTTTTAATAATAGTATTTGTAAAACGATAACGGTAGGTCTTTGTCCTTTGCCCTACTATCTTTTTTTTAATTGATCATTATCAGAGTTGGGGTCAAATCGTATTTGTATTTGGTAGTAATGGGTTAAATTGGCTTATATGCATTGCATTTAAAAGCTTCTAAAATATTTGTATTTGTTATTGATTGAAATGTATTTGTAATTCCATAAACTAGGTTGATCAGTATTTTTTTAGGAAAAACCAAGAGATTTTTTTATTTTTATTTTTAACACTAAAATAAGTTAAAAATTTGTTTTTAAGGCATATTTGCTAAAAGACATGTTTTTATGCTGCTATTTAGTATACCATCATAGTATAACATTTAGTATACCGTTGAAAAATTATTTAATTGAAGTATTGAAAAAACTTCTAAACTTAAACATGTACATGTATTTGTATTTGGAAAATGCAGATTACATATATTTGTATTTGAATTTGTATTAAATCTGAAATAAGCATATTTGTATTTGATAAAACATGTTTGTATTTGTATTTGACCCTAATGATCATTATTATAACATCAATAACATTGATAATTGTTAAAAACAAGTTAAAAAAACTTTGAATGTTTTAAAAAATTAGTTAAACTATTGCCGTAAAATTGCCTAAGTTCAGTCGCCATGTATCTTCAATCATTTATAAAAATATATAAAAAAAGCATGCCATACCCAAATTAGACAAACTTTTATTCTTGAATAATATTTGTTATTACTTTGTAAATATAAATCTATTTTAAAAAATGTTTGTGTGCAACCTGCTGAAATAATTCTTTAGCAAAACAACAATTCAAAAAAAGGCATACTATTAAAATCTAAAATAAACAAAGTATTAAAATAAATGATCAAGTTTAACTTGAGTATTATTAGGAATCACCAAATTAATTAAGTTTACAAAAAAAAGAATTAATAATTTTTGAATATTAACTACTTTTTTTTTTTGAAAACTTTTGAAATTTTAAAATACTCTAACTTCAGTCATTCATGAATAAACAACGAAGGACACAATTAGCAGGAATGTTATAAAATGTTGATATGTTAAAAATGTGACTTTGTGATTATGAACTTGTGTTGCGATTGCATAAATTTACAGGTAGCTTTACCTGTAAATTTTGACATTTTTATAATGGATACTCACCATGGTATTTTATTTAAATAAAGAATTTGTTTATAATTTTAAAATTAACCAGTTTTAAGGTCAAATTTACTGGTCAATTTGCTGATAAATTTTGATTTTAAAATTTACTGGTAAATTTAAATCACTAAATATGAACTAATTACAAAACAATATATATTGCAACACACTGAAATAGTTCCTTTTCGAGTTAATACATTTATGTCATCTATGGATATACGTGAGAAAGCTTGGATAGTTCATGGTTTGAAAGCTGTGGATAAAGGTATGAGTAAAAGGAAAGCAGCTATAACATGGCTTCAAAAGATCAACTTTCATTGACAAAAGTAACAGCAAGCATGCTAAAATAAATGGCAAACCAATGTTGAGCAACAACATTGAGGATAATTTAGTAAAAAATTTAATATTTATGAGTGATATTGTTTTCAGTTTGACTAGACTGGAAATACTATTAATAACTACTTGGTTAATTCAAATCAAATGTGTTTTGATGGCAGCGAAGTTACACTTGCCTGGTATTACTCATATAATATATATATATATATATATATATATATATATATATATATATATATATATATATATATATATATATATATATATATATATATATATATATATATATGTAGATATATAATTTATAATAGATTGTTTTTTAATATAACAAAAAGGCTCAATTTTTAAAAGGTAAAATTCAATTTGTTTGTAATGTTTACAAATTGTCCCTTTTTATAAACTGCTTAATTTATAGCATTTTAATAACCTATTTTATAATTAAAAAGAAATTTTAAATCAAGGTTTGCACAAGTTTTTGATATGTACAATATACATGGATTCACAACTAAGCCATTCCACATATTTAATTGCAATGAGTCTGGTCTTTAATGTGATCAAGACAAATTTAATGCAGTGTGTTGAAAAAGTTCAAAAGGGCCTAAGAAATTTTGCAGTAGCAAAAGCTTTAATCACAATACTTGTTTGCTGTGATGCTTTTGGGACATTTTTGCCTGTTCATGTTTTTTTTAAAATAAATACCCAAATTCATCATAAATATCTTTGGCCCAAGGCCAAAGATATTTATGATGAATTTGGGTATTTATTTTAAAAAGCATTTAAAACAGATGTAGGAAGAATCCAGAAAACTCCGCATTTTAAAAACTACTATTTAATTATTTGAATTTTTAGATTGATATCTAAATAGCTTCTAACTCAGGAGAAGTTAAATGGTGCTACCTATGGGGTCACACAATCTAACTGGATGGAAGGACCTGCTTTTGCTGGATGGTTTGACATTTGTCCCACATTGTTGCAAGCTTAAAGGATCTAAAGTCTTTTTTCTAGATATCCATGCCTCACATGTAATGCTGGAACTAATTCACTTAGCAAAAGAGGAGAATATAATTATTTTTAAGCTATCAGCTCATACATCTCACATGCTACAGCCACTTGATGTAGGCGTATTCAAGGTGGTGAAAAGTAAATGGTGCAGTATTCTAAACAAACATTTCATTCAAAATGGTTTTAAAGATCTCACAAAAGCTAGTTACCCTGGGTTGCTCAAACAGCAATTCCAGAAATTCCTTCAAGTATACAAAAGCATAGAACTTCAAGCATACAAACTACTTTGAGCTCATTAAAACAAAGACCTCTTTTAACATGCTGCACAACTGCTTGTGAACATTTAAAGACATCAATTTTAAATGGTTTACATGTTGGTCTGCCCAAAGCTTCCGTATCAGAGGCAAAGCTAAATGTTTCTAATAATAACATGTGCCTCATGAAAAGTTACATTATGACCTCTGAAGAAGCTTTGATAGAACTTACAAATAAGGAAATAATGGCACAAAATAAGAAGAACGAAATAAAAGCTAGAAAGGTTTTGCATGAAAACACAAAAAAGGAGACTAATTCAATTAAGACTCAAAAATGTTTGGCAAAGGAAGCTGAAAACTTAAATTGCAATTAAACAACGGAAACAACAACTAGTGGAGATTCCAACTATATCTGAATTCAAAGTGACTTCCATATATCAACACTGTAAATCTGATGGTTCTTTGAATTCAAAAAAATGTCAAGTTTGTGACATTTTTTTTGGAGATAAAATTACAGCTCAACAGCAATTATGGATGCGTTGCAAATCCTGTGACAATTGGTAGTGTGGATCTTGCTGTTCTACTTTGGTCGATGATATGTGCAAGAATTGCCAATAAACATACAAAGCAAACTAATATATATTTTTGTTAAAAAATTATTTTTAACTTCATGGAAAAATATCTTTTTAATTTTATTAACCAGCGGCATAGCCAATGTAGCATGTAGATGCCCCAAGATGTCCTTATGATCTTTTCTGTGATCAGACCATAAGGACTTGTTGGGGTACCTGGAAAAAAAAAAAAAAGTGATTAAGACCAAAGTAATAAAATAGTTGACTAATTATAATAAAAACAAAAAATAATACTATTTATACTTAAAAAGGCCCTTTTTTATGTGCTCCATGTTGTTTTCTTTGGCACTCATATATATATATATATATACATATACATATACATTAGTTTGTCTATGTACTTTTTGTTGCTAGTGTCGCATGTTGGTTCTTTAATAAAAATCAGAATTATTGTTGACCATTTAAAAAAATACATTCAGAGAAACTTTCAATCCATATCAAATTATTTGTATTGATGAAAGTCTTATGTAGTTCAAAGGAATCTTGTTATTCAAACAATACATACCGTCAAAGCATCATTGTTTTGGTCTAAAATTCTTTGTCACGTGTAATTGCAAAACGGATTACATTTTAGACTTCATCATTTACACAGGAGATACTACAGAAATTTTGACATCACAAATCTTGGTAAATCAGGCAATATAGTAATAACCCTTATATTTGAGTAAAGGTCACACGTTATATGTCGATAATTAGTATACACTATTTTCCCATTTATTTGAAAATAAAACAAATGCATGTGGCACTGTAAAAGCAAATCAAAAGCCCATTCTGAACAACAAATTGAAGGCAGGTGATATTGAAAGCAAAGTATGCAAGAGCCTATTGGCTATCAAATGGCACAACAAGCGAGACGTTATCTGCAATGTTGTCTTAGAATTATCG
Source organism: Hydra vulgaris (assembly GCF_038396675.1). Lineage (NCBI taxonomy): Eukaryota > Metazoa > Cnidaria > Hydrozoa > Anthoathecata > Hydridae > Hydra > Hydra vulgaris. The sequence goes on from NC_088920.1 coordinate 38,958,271, forward strand.
AAAATTTTATCTGGAATGCACACCAATGAGTTAAGAAAATATTCTCAAGCCAGTCTCCATTTTTTAATTATAATAAAAACATGGGCTCCGTTGATAAAAGCGATATGATTCTAAGTTCCACCGAAACCATGAGAAAGTCAATGAAATGGTGCAAGAAAACATTTTTTCATTTATTTGATTTAGCAGTTTTAAATATTTTAATACTCTATAATAAATTAACTGCAAACAAACATCTAGTAGGAAAATTTCAAATGAATTTGATGGAGCAATTATTGGGTGCATATACGCCTCAACAACACAATCAAATTTGACAGGCATTCAGAAGATGCCAATTCTATATTATGCTTATCACCTAGACATTTTTCAATATGCCTGCACCAGAATCAAAACTGACCCCAAACAAATGTTGTATAGTATGCATAAAACAACAAAAGCGACAGGAATCTTGTTACATATGTGAATCCTGTTATATTTCTTTATGCGTTGTACCATGCTTTAAGGTTTATCATAGAAAAAAATTATTAATTATTTTGTTTGTAAACAGTTCAATTAAAAATGTAAAACATTATATGTAAATTGCATGTATTAAAACTTTTGAAGTAAAATATATTTGTATTTGTGTAATTAATGCATTTTTAATTTTCACTGTGATAATTGAGTTAATAAAATTGGTTGTTAAATGCTCTATACAAACTCGCCACATTTAAATGTGAAATATAATGAAAAATATTCACACAGCTAGCACATCTCAAAGTGAGTTGCGCAGCGAAAAGGTTAAGAAGTACAAGTTTTTTTTTTTTGTCATAAAATGATCATTAGAAAACTGAAGACTTTGCACACTTTAATGTCATTTATTAAACATTTTATAAAACTGTTAATGTTAGGGCTATTGTTATCAATCAAATGTATTGGTTTTAAAAATGTATTAGTACATTGCAGAACTAAAAAATGTGTTAGTACATTACAGAACATTAGTACATAACAGTGCTAAAATTAGTAAACGATAGAATTGAAATTAGGAAATAAATTATTTAAATTTTAATTGTAAGTATTAATTGATGCTCATTCATTTAATTGTAAGTATTAATTGATGCCACTTAAAACTCATTAAAAATTCATCTAAAATTGACCAATTATTAACTTCAATGGGTTATTTCTGATATAACTGGGTCCAAAAAGTTTTAGTTTATTATATATCATCAATGTCATATAACATTATCATAAAATTTATAATCAATCATCAAATAAGCATAATCATTAAATTTATAGTTGTGTGCATTTAATTTATGGTTTTTTTTTTTGTTTTTTTTTTTTTGTTTTTGCAATAAAATTGGAAATAACGAAGGTGTTTTTTAACAGTGAAAGGCAAAAAAATAAAATAAAATAAAGATTAATGAAATGAAAAGAAAATCAAAAGGTTATTTTTAAAATAGATGAATAAAATAACAACAAAGTAAAAACAAGACCAAACAGTTTAAATAAATAAAATGACTGAAGGGAAGAAAAAAAACTACTAGAAACAAAAAGGTTTAAAAAAAAAGTTTGAAAATGGAACAATAAAAAATAATTAAAAAAGAACTAACTTTACTATTAAGAAAAGTTTTTACTGTAAACTTTAAAAAAAGAAAAAAGAATGAAAGAGAACGATTATTTTAATTATTTAATTTTTTTTATTTTTTTTGTATTACAAATGAGACTTTGCTGAATGACAAGTCAAGCGAGAATGAGTCTTAGTTAATGGAACTAGAGATGATAGCTCCTTTGAGCAGCGGCCATGATAGTATTTGTAGAAAAGAGAAAAAGATGCAACTTATGATGATAGGAAAGAGGCTCAAGCTTAGCAGATAAAGCGGATCCAATTACATTTACAATGTGTTTTTGGACCTTGTCTAGAAGAGAAAGAGCATCATTAAAAGAAAAAGCACCGGAAAAACCCTTTGGTGGGAACAATATACACACCTTCCTGATAAGAAAAATCCAAAAATTGAAATCTTTTATGACTGTCCGAGAAAAAAAATTCAATTTGAAGTTTTCGGCATTGTCCAAAAAGTTTGCAAAATGGTACAATATGTATCTTTGGAATAAAAATCATAAAAATAAGTCAGAAATTGTATTAAAAACATTTTGTTATTATTACAAAGCCCTAGTGAATAATATTTAATTCTAAACAAGTTTTTGTAATTCCAGGAAAAAGCAGTTTTTGTCAAGTGTTAAATTCTGCATGAAAACTTTTTAACTTCAAAGCAAAAATGCCAAATTCTGTTAAAAAATATGATGACTGTAGGAAAACTGTTTGTTTCCTATGTTTGAACAAATGTACTTGAGAATTGACAAGTTTTTTGACACTTGACTTTTCTGACTCATGAGTTCCAAGTGGAATATGCAATACCTGCAGGGTTCTTTTAGGAAAAAAGTGCAAAGGTGAAAATGTGGCTCTCCCAAAACTTTATGATTTCACAGAAGACCTGGTTATACCAGAGACACGTGGTCAGCCTTGTGATCGCATTATTTGACGAATTGGTCAATTGAAAGGACTTTAAAAGCACCCTTTGGAAAAATCAGAATCTTCAGGAGCTTGACAAAATCAAAGAAGATATTCAAGCTGTTTCAATACACCTTCAGAGAAAATCATAAGCGAGAGATTCCGAGTTCAAACTCCACCAGGTCCCTGGTAGTACCGCGCTCAACTTGTTTCTCCGCGCAGCGGCCTTGTTCGTCAAGGTTCGTGTTTCGGAGTTATCGAGTTGAGAGAGGGTTATAACCACTATTAAGTAGCCTCCTCATCTGTAGTGTCTTTATCGACCTTGAGGAGGTGAATAACAAAAAAACAAAAAAAACGAAAAAAAGAACTTGCTTCAAAGGATCTTAAAGCTAGTGAATAGATTGCATCGACTGTTATCTATGCAAAACAGTCCTCACCTCATGGAACTGTCAGAATTGTGCAAAAGTGGTGGAGGCCGTCCCATGCCAATTACTCCAGGTAAAAGGAATCTTGCTTAATACTTCAACAGTAAAAGTACTACATAAAATGTTTTGCATTTTAATAAGGCCACTGCTTTTTAAGTGTCTCAAATTGGTGTTTTTCAAATTTCTTTCCTAAAGATTCTTCAAACCCCAAGAGACTGTTAGGTGATGTGCCACTTCTACAAGCTCAAGATCTTGTCTGCATACAAAACAACACTGGACTATCAAACAACAACATCAAAAAACTTGCATCTACATTAAACCAAGTCACAAATACAAAAGTTGTAGAGCCAAGATTTAAAGAAAAGTTTCTTGACATTAGAAAGCAATTGGCAGACCACTTCTCACACACATACATATTCATTTCAAATGACAAGCAGCAGTCTAGAAAACAACTTGTGGTTCACTGCAAAAATCTGTCTGAGCTACTGAATGATGTCTTGTTGCAACGTCATGTTCAAGGTGACTACATGGTGAAGTTGGGCATCGATGGTAGAGGTGGTTTCCTTAAAGTCAGTCTTGGCATTCAAGAAGAAGAAACAAGACTTCTATCCATTTCACCACCAGGCAAAAAGGCTGTGTTATTTCAAACACCCAGAGACAGTGGAGTTAAGCGCTAACTTCTCGTTGCAGTTGCTGAGGATGTTCCTGAAAATTATGATAACCTGGAAAGCATCTTGTCTTTAATTTGTCCAAGTGGAGTAGATTTTTCTTTGTCCTGTGACATAAAGTTAGCAAACCTTGTTTGCGGGCTTCAATCCCATGCCAGCTCTCATCCATGTACTTGGTGTGATGCGGATCACCTTAACTTGTCACAATGTGGAAAACTTTGCACTTTTGGCTCAATAAGAAAGTGCTTTGCTTCATTTCAAAATTCAGGTCTGGACCACAAGAAGGCCAAGCAGTTTCAAAATGTTGTTCATGATCCACTCTTAGATGTGCATGGCTCTACTTTTGTTCTTGACAAGATCCCACCCATGGAACTTCATCTTTTACTTGGTGTGGTGAACCATTTGTTTAAAACACTGAAAGAAACCTGGGATAAAGCTGATGAATGGCCAAAAGCACTTCACATCAAGCTTCAGTCATTTCATGAAGGCCAGTTTGCTGGCAATGAGTGCCGAAAACTTTTGAAACATGTTGATGTTCTTCAAATGCTGAAGAAAACTCAGCATTCCAAGTTTTTCCATGGATTGATACACTCAGAAAGTTTGATGCAGTTGTGTCCTCTTGTTTAGGAAATCAGTTGCAGAGTAACTATGCTGAAAAAATCACATAGTTCAAAAATTCCTTCCTTTATTTGCCAAAGGCAAGTGTGACCCCTAAAGTCCACACCGTTTTTTTCATGTCAAGGAATTCATTGATCACAGGAAGGAATCAGCAGGTCACAGAGGCATTGCATCTCAACTTCAGGACACATTGGGAAAGATACAAGAGGCCAATAGACCATCCAGAATATTTGTAAAAACCTACAATATTGTCTTGTTGATTTCAACAGCAAGAATTTATGAAAGCATTGGCTCCTCTTGAAAACCTGTTGAAATTTTTAAAGAAAATCATCATTTTGAATTTAAAATTCTGATCAAAATTAAAGGAATGCACTGTTTGTTTTTTGAATTTAATATGTGGAAAGTGCTGTGAAAAAATTTTTGATTACATAAGAAAAATAACCTTGTATTTATTAAGAATAAAATGTTCAGAAAAGCAAAAATTATTTTATTATGATTCTCAAAACAGTCAACATACAATTTCTGACTTATTTTTATGTTTTTTATTACAAAGATAAAAAATGTTACATTTCCAGCATTTTTCAACTTTTTTGACAATGCTGAAAACTTCAAAGTGAATTTTTTCTCTCGGACAGTCATAAAAGATTTCAATTTTTGGATTTTTCATATAAGGAAGGTGTGTATATTGTTCCCACCAAAGGGTTTTTCCAGTGCTTTTTGGAGTAATTATTCTCATTTTCAAACAAGTGTGAAGAGATATATATATATTTTTTTAATATTAATTCACCTTTCCAAAGCCCAGAAGGCCACTAAATATAAGGAGGCTACTTAATTGTGTTTATAACCTTCTCTCAACTCTGTAACATCGAAACACGAACCTTGACGAACAAGGCTGCTCGGAACCTCTTGAAGCGAGTGCTCTACCACTACACTACTACCGCTTCAGATTTGTAGAATTAGAAAATGGAATCAGGGGTAAGAAAATGGTGGGCACAATAAAAAGAAGTAACCTTAACAGATGCTAATTTAAGAATCATTTATATATGGTTTCCATAAAAAGTCACTAGTAAACAAAATCTAAGAAGACATAAAGAAGAGGATTCAGTTGAAGGGTTGGCATTCATAATAATAGGAATGTTGGCAGTATTGCAATAGTTGTTTGTAGTAAATAACTGAGTTTTGTTGGAGATAATATTCACAAGCCGCTGCAAGCCACAATCTGTTACAAAAGTGAGATCAGATTCGAGATCGGCTGCCTGTTCTAAGCTATCGAAAAAGAAGATATTTTGTCAAAATAGGAGTATAAAGTTGAGTCATCAGCAAAAAGAGCTACTTTCGATATAAGGTTGTCAAGAAGATTAATGTAAATAAGAAACAAAACAGAACCAAGAATAGAACCTTCAGGTACACCAGAAGTTACTGGAAATGAAGAGTGTTGGTCTTTGAGGATGACTTTAATAAAGTGGTTAGAAAGAAACGATTTAATAATCTCAAAAACTTCAAATACATTATCTGAAGCAAGCTTATGGAGAAGATCAACATGCCAAACTTTGTCGAAAGCTTTAGATATGTAAAGAGCAATAGCCCTAACTTCTCCACTTCATCTAATGCAGAATAAAATTATTCAGTCACAGCAGTTTGCAGGTCATCCATAGTGCAAAAGAATCAAAAATCGCATTAATTGCCTGACAGTAAGTTATTTGACTCAAGTTGAGATCTGAAAAATCTGTTGATCAAAGACTCAAAGACCTTGCTTATAGCAGAAAGAAGGTTGATTGGACAATAGTTGGAGGTGTCAGATTGTTCTCTGGAGTTTTTGAAAATTGGAACAACAGATGCCATCATTCCTTCTTTTAGTGTTAAATATATTTTTTCTTATTTTTATTCTTTTAGTTTATTTTAATTGTATTACTTTTTAATGTTAAATATATTTTTTTCTTATTTTTTTTTTAAATAGTATTATATCTCCTAATGTTAAATATATTTTTTCTTATTTTTAAATTTTATATTATTGTTGTTTCTATTATAATTATCAATGTCATTAGAATTATTGTTTTTAATTTTATCATTATTATTTCTATTTCCTTGTTTACAATTTAAATAATTTTTTTATGTCATTGTTAGTTGTTACATTTGATCAGTTTTTAACTGTTTGTAACTGTCTAACTTTGTATATATAGCTATTATGTTTATAAAAATAAGTGATTTATTTTTTTTTTTTTATTATTATCATTGTTATGAGTAGTAATGTTTTTTTACTGGTAATGTTGTGATTCTTATATTTATCATTCTTATATTTATTATTAATATTATTTATATTATTATAACAAATATTATTTTTATTATTATAACTATCATTATTTTAATCATTAGGCGTTTCCTTAATTTTAGTAATTTTACTATTAAACAACCACTGACTATTTCAGAAATTTTAGTTTTTTATAATATTTATTTTATAATATTTATAATATTTATTGATTAACTGTGTACCCAAAAATTAATACATTATTTTTTTTATATATTTTTCTTTGATTTTAATAGGTTCGATTACAATTGTGGGATACTGCTGGTCAAGAAAGGTTTCGCAGTTTGATACCAAGCTATATTCGTGATTCGTCAGTTGCAGTTGTTGTTTATGATATAACAAGTAAATTCTAGTTATGGTTTCACAGCATTTAAAAGCTTTACATTCATTTTATGAAATTTATTTTAACTTTTAGATGTAAATTCATTTCAACAAACAAGTAAATGGATAGATGATGTTAGAGTTGAAAGAGGCAGTGATGTCATTATTATGTTAGTTGGCAACAAGACAGATTTAGCTGAGAAAAGGTAACATTTTTTTAATAAATTATTTTCATTAATAACGTGTGTTTGTATCTAAAGCTAATTATGCTATTATATAATGTTTAACATTAGTTATGCTATTATAATTTGATTAGTCTGTAATACATACATACATACATACATACATATATATATATATATATATATATATATATATATATATATATATATATATATATATATATATATATATATATATATATATATATATGTATATATATATGTATATATATTCAGTGCTCTGACCTTGCCTCATTAGCTTTAACTAAAATTAAATTGTAAATAAGCTGCCATGATGGTTTACAAACAAATATTCCATATTTATTTGTGATGTATACTTATTGTAATTTTGTATTGATATGATAATTATATCAACAGTTATTGATTATATAATTTTGATATCGTTTAGACCATAGTTTGTAGCTGCCTTTTTTTACTTCCTTATATACACCTTTTATATTCGAGCATTTGATTTTTGTATTCACTTTAAGGAAAAGATTAAATTACTCTTACACAATTTTGCTTGAAATGTAATTTTAAGTATAGTTGTACATTTTTAATTGTAAAAAGACTTTCCTAATCTTTAAAATTGAAAAACTCTACATTTTTGATTTAGGATGCTTGGTAGCTCGGGGCCTGTTACTGTTATCCCAATTTTGAAGGCTATCTTTATATATATCTTTATCTCCTTGCTAGATATCTTTAGCACATATATAGAGGTTTGAGTAGTAAACAAGGCAAGAGCTTAAATGGCACAAAATGTTTATTTATAAAAATCCCATTGCGTAATAAAACTTAAGTATTATTATAAAAGAAATAATATTGGAAATTGTTAACACATCTTTTAATGTTTTAGATATAACACTTTCACATATATGAGGTTTTTTACAAATCTCCAAATTGAAGTATGTTTCTGGTAATGTCAAATGAAAAAGTTTTGCAAAAAGTTTTAGGTGAATCTGGGAACAAAATATCCTTAAAGATATTCATTATCCTACCCCAAACATGAGGCAATAAGTTGAGATAATATTTTAATTTACTATTTTACACTAAATTTAGTTTTATCCACAGTTTAAATTTTAATTTATTAATCTTTTAGTGTTCTAAAGTTATATAAAGACCATATAAAACTTACAAACCTCCTTTATTTAGTAATGTTGGAACCCTTAAATAGTTAATACTTATTTTGTGTTATTATGTAAGTTTTGTGTTATTATGTAAGTTTTGTGTTATTATGTAAGTTTTGTTTTATTATGTAAGTTTTGTGTTATTATTAAATAAAGTAAATAAAGTATTAACTCGATGCCATCACATTTAACAATTTAACATTTAACGTGGGTGTGAATAACTTTACGAGTATTTTTATTCCCATGCTCTAAACACTAAATTTTTTGCAAAATATTTGACATAAGCAAGAACATATTTGAAGTTTTCACAATGCCTGAAAGTGCATGAAATGTCAAAAAATCCTGCAGGCTTTTTTTGAATAAAATCAAAGTGCAACAGTGTATAACAGTGTTTAACAATACTACTCAACTCAATATTTTGTTTATGACAATCTGAACACAAACAATTCTTTCTTGGTTTATTATTTAACTTTATGCATACCAAGTGAAAAAGTTTTTCGAAACTTCATCAAACTTTTGTTTTAAAGTATTTGGGGAGGTAAAATCTATATCAATGCATTATTAATATGGAATATCTTTGCATGAAGATGGAAGCATCCAGTATGCTTTTTTTTCTGTAACTGTTTTAGAATCATGAGTTCTGACTGCAGCATAAATATAAAATAAAGTTGCTTCAATGTGAGAATATGCCTCTCTAAGACCAGCCATGCAGTTACAATGAGCATATATTATTATTCCATCCATTCAACAAGTCGCTGTTTTGTTATGCTTTTAAGATTGATAAACCTGCCATATGAGAAAATAGAATTATTTTATTCACTAATAATTTAATGTTAAACTATTTTTAATAAAATACAGATATTGAAATTTGTTACTTTTTCTAATAACCAAACATTTTTCATCAAATAGCTTTAAACCAATTTCCTTTACTCAGCCAAAAAGAAAAAAGTTATAAGACTCCAAACTTTAATAACACTTTAGTTCTTTAGTGATATTATAGGAGATTATGAGAATATGAGCTAACATAAGATAATTTACAATAAGGATAGCTTGTTTTCAAATAATCCTGAAAGTCAGATATCACTAAACAATAAGAATATATTTTATTTATTTGAGAAATTTTATGAATGTATCTTTGTTTGCTTTCAACAGAAAGACAAGTAAATTATTTGCATTTGATTAAAGACGTGAATTAGTTTTGTTTATTTGTTTGTGAACCAATATGACAGCTGTAAATAGTTTTGCATATTTATCATAGTTTACTGATATAACTCGTGACAGTGAATATATATATATATATATATATATATATATATATATATATATATATATATATATATATACATTATATATAAATTATATATATATGCATATATATATATAAATTATGTCAGTGTATTCTACAAATAGAGTGCTCAATGTTCTTAAAGAACAGAGCAATATATTAGTAAAAACACTTATCTAATTTTTATTTTCTTTGACTGCTTGTTTCTCAATCAGTAGGGTAATCAGGAAGATTGCCTAAACATCAAAAAGTTCAAATTATAAAAAAATTATTTCACAGGAAGTTGGGAATTGTTATAATTAATTATGTAATAAATGTTGTGTTTTGCAACCAGGAAGTTGCATCAACTACATTTGATAATTAAAAAATCATAAAAAGAATTTTTTAAAATTAGGATAATTTTAGACTTGTCATTTGTTTTCATAATTTTTCAAAAGAAACTTATTTTCATGTCTGCATTTAGAAATTAATTCAGATTTTTTATTCAGTTAATTTTCTTGATCTAAATGAGTAATAATTTCAAGTTTTTCTTGTAAACATAGTATACATTTTTTGGAAATGTTATTATAGGAAAGCGCAGTTTTTAGAATCGACCAGTTTAATTTAAAATTAATTTTTTTTTTCTTTTTTTTTTCTTTCTTTTTTTTTTCTTTTAGTATTGGCTACTGAAAGAAAAATATATTAGTTTTAAATTAAACTGGTCTATTCTAAAAATAATTCATTAAAAAGATTACATTAATTATACTTTGCGATTTCACTTACTTTTAAATTTTATGTTTTATATTATGATTTAATATTTAATTTATGTCAGACTTTTTATTAGAACAATCTAAAGAGTTGATTATCTTTTATGAATACTTTTGCTTAATATATATATATATATATATATATATATATATATATATATATATATATATATATATATATATATATATATATATATATATATTATATATATATATAACGGGTGATGTGGAAGTTATCGGATAAATCCTAATTTCATTATTTGAGCATAATAATTAGTTTTTGTGGTTTTATGCGTAGGCATAAACGTTCTATAAAATATAAACTTTATTATTTGAAACACAATTATTTAAAATGAGGTTAAATGCAGCTGAACGAGAATCTCTTCGAAAGCGACTAAAAATGTTTTTTGTAAATAAACCTAATATAAAAAAAAAAAATCGTAAATCATTTCGAAAAGGAAGGGTTTGCTCTAAGTACAATATATGATAACCTAAGAAGACTTGAAACTGTTCAATTGTTTTCTGATAGAAAGCTCCCTGGTTGTCCGACATCCTGGACTAGAGAAAAGAAAGCCGAATTAACGAGACTTGTCAACAATCGAAAAGGGGTCAGTCAGAGAAAAATAGGTATTAAATTCGGTGTAAATGAATCGACAATTGGTCGTCAGTTAAAAAAAATGAATATTAAATATAGAAAACGTGAAAAGACTCCAAAATACACTGTAGAACAACAAATGAAGGCAAAGAAAAGAAGCAGGAAACTAGTTAACCAACTCTGTAACACAAAATCGCTTCTAGTCATCAATGACGAAAAATACTTTTGTTTTGCAGGGGACAACATGTCTGGAAATTCTGGATACTACACAAACAACAAAAAGACCAGAAAGTGTTCGTTTTATAGGAAAAGAGAAATTTCCAAAAAAAATTTTAATGTGGATAGCCATATCTAACCGTGGTATGTCCGAGCCATTGTTTTGCACTTTCAAGGCTGTAGCAATCAATTCATCAATCTATATTACTGAATGTTTAGAAAAACGACTTCTTCCATTTATTCACAAGTATCATGGAGACTTTAACTATTTATTTTGGCCAGATTTAGCAAGTTCTCATTATTCTAAAGATTCTCTAAATTGGATGGACCAATATGTCTATTATGTTGATAAAGAATCCAATCCCCCAAATGTGCCTCAAGCGCGACCAATTGAAAATTTTTTGGGACATTTGGCACAGAAGGTTTATGAGGGAGATTGGCAAGCTTCAACAGAGCAAGTTTTGATTGATTGCATTAAACTAAAACTACAAGAAATTGATTTAAACTTTTTACAGTCGCATATGAAAGGCGTCAGAGCAAAATTGAGATCAATTGCAGATGGTGGTGTTTTTTCATATAAAAAATAATATATTTTTATTAAAAGATAAATGCTTTATTTTGAAAAAATATAATAGTAGTTTGTTTTTTTATTTATAAATAAGTTAATGACATTTTTATTTTGTCCGATAACTTCTGCATCACCCGTTATATATATATATATATCTGTGTGTGCTTTAAAATGCTTCTTATTGGTTAGGTAAGTATAAAAAATATGACGTCTAAGGCTTGGCCAGGAATAGCATGCAATTGCATGCTGTAACTAAGCTCACATACTTTTTTCTTTACTTTTTTTTTATTCTTTAATTTGACCACGGCAGTTTTGATGTTTTAACAATTTATATGCAATTTTTATACGTTATAAATAACTTTTATTCGTTGATCTTTTCTAAGTTTTTATTTTACACAAAGGCTTTCAATTAAATATAAAATTAATTTTAACGATTGTTTAAAATAAACACATTTTTTAAAAATAAACGCTCTGAGATAGATTGTGATGTGTGTTACACATCACAATCTATCTCAGAGCGTTAAGTTTTTTTTGCTCATTATGTCTTAACTAATCCCTGGTGGATCAATAAAAAAGGCATTCATATAAATATCATTCCCATTAAAGTTAAACCATGCTTTAAGTTCAGGTTGTAGTGAAGATATCATTTTTAATGAGCTTCAAGTTTTTTGTCTTATATCTATCAACAGCAAATGAAATTACCTCAGAAATGTGAGATATAACTGAGCTGGTTATTTTTGTCATTTTTTTGAACAGTTTGAATTTATACATAGCTATATTACAATTTGGTGTAACAGTCAACAAATATTGTGAGCTGTGACACTACCAAGTCAAAAAAAAAAAAACGAAACAAAAATGCCCACAGCAAATATTTGGTGTTTGGCAAAATCACTATTATTGAAATCACATATATATATATACATGTGATTTCAATAATATATATCACATATATATATATATATATATATATATATATATATATATATATATATATATATATATATATATATATAAATCACATATATATATATATCACATATATATATATATATACATATATATATATATATATATATATATATATATATATATATATATATATATATATATATATATATATATATACACACACACAGTATTAGACAAAACATTTGCAACCAACATCGAACAATGCTAAAAAGTGTTCCTAATTTTACATGTCTTAAAAACGAAACGAACTATACTACCGCAGCAAACAGTTCTGGAGTCTGGAGTCATAGCATGCCATGACATGAGCAATCAGCTGACAGGTGACACCACACAGGCAGAATTTCGTTGACAAGTGCCATTTTGCAGCGGACAAAACAAGTGCAACTTTTTTGGTTTGTTTCATTTTCTTAAGTCTGGTCCGTGTCAACGTCACGGAAGTTTTTTAATAATTAAAGGAAGTCCAGAAGTTTCTAGAAGCATGCAAAAGCTTCCAGAAGTTTCCAGAAGAAGCATGCAGAAGCATCCAGTAGCATCCCGAAATATCCAGAAACATTCAGAAGCATCTAGACGCATCCAGAAACTTCCAGAAGCATCGAAAAGAAGCATCTAGAATCTTCCAGAACAGGTTCACACAGGTTCATTTTACTATATAAGAGACATGTAAATCGACATGTAATTCAGTCAGTATATGGAAGTCAATCAGTCAGTATTATCAAGACAGTTTATCGAAGTGAGTTTTATCAAAGTGTTTTATCAAAGAACATCAATACAAGAAGTGAAATACAACAAGTGTTTCATTACATCAATACAGTCCACATCGAACCAAAGACGTTTTGTTCCATAGAGCATTATTGTATCACAAGGTAAATGTAACACGGTAAGCCTTGAGAAGCATGATTATTTATTTTTATTATTTTTATAACTTCAAGTGCAAAAATAGCTCCCGACAGTCTTGGATTGGAACTAAGAAAGAAAATTATTATCGATGACGTAAGTGGAATGTCACAAAAAAGTATTTGTGATAAATATCGCCTGAAAAATACCAAATATCATGCTACGGGGAAGTTGGCAGCAGGATAACAAAGGTGGAAGACCGCGTTCCACCACTTCTAGAGAGGATTCTATGATTGTTAGATCCGTCAAGAAGGATCCTTGGATATCATCAGTCGAGATACAAAAGCAATTAGAGCTGCCTGTATCGGACCGAACAATCAGACGATGTGCTGTTGAAGCCGGATTGTTTTCTCGATGCCCTGCAAAGAAACCGCTGATTTTACTAAATAACCAGAAGAAAAGACTCCTGTTTGCTACATCTCATATTGACTGGAATGTGCAGAAATGGCGAACTGTCCTGTTCAGTGATGAATCGAAGTTCAACATCATTGGGAGCGATGGCATTTGCCGTGTACGTCGACCGGCCGGAAAAGGCCTCGATTTACGTTACTACCATAAGACCGTGAAGCATGGTGGAGGCCATGTAATGGTTTGGGGGTGTTTTTCTGCTAACGGTCTAGGTCCAATACATCGAAATGATGGAATAATGGACCATTTCATGTATAAAATATCCTTAAAGATGTTATGTTACCTCATGCTGAATGGAATATGCCAATAAAATGGGTTTTTCAGCAAGACAACAATTCGAAACACACTGCAAAAGTAGTCAAGCAGTGGTTTCAAGACAACCACCTATCGGTGATGGATTGGCCGCCTCAATCTCCAGATCTCAACCCTATCGAGAACCTGTGGGAGATCGTCAACCGCAGAATTAATCGTGAAGGTGTTCGTAATAAGGATCAACTGTTTGAACAAATCCAAAAGGCCTGGGCAGCGATTCCACAAAGTTTCATTGATCACCTGATCGATTCTATGCCTCGAAGATGCAAGGCTGTGATTGACAACAATGGATTCGCCACGAAATATTGATAGCGAAATACAGCTTGGTCAACATTTTGTCAAGTTGCACTTGTTTGGTCCAGAAGGAAATCAACTTTTTGTAAGACTTTCGATTAATTTATTAATTTTCGCGTACAAATAATGAACTTTGTGATGAATAAAACTTGAAGAACTTTGTCTCTAAACAGTTACAGTTACAGCTGGTCAACGACTGACCGAAATAACTAAAATTCCTATTTTGACCTCCCAAAATGAATTCTTGTCAGTCATGGTTGACCGGTTAAAAAAAATTAGTGATGAAAAATGTATGACAAATAATAAGGATGTTATTTGGAAAAAAACTATAAATTAAAATTTCATTAAACAATCAAAATTGTGAAGTGTTTAAAATAGTTTTATTGTTTACGATATGTTTTATTGTTTACGATATGTTTTATTGTTTACGATATGTTTTGTTGTTTACAATATGTTTTGTTGTTTATAATATGTTTTGTTGTTTACGATATGTTTTGTTGACGAATATTCACTTATTTTCATTATTTTTATTTTACTAGTAGTGAAAATTTTTTTTTTATTAACATTTTAAAAATATTTAATACATTATTTTAATAGTAATATATAATTGCTGTTATTTTTTCATAATAATATGTAATAGTTGCTGTTATTTTTTCATAATAATATGTAATAGTTGCTGTTATTTTTTCAGAATAATTTTGCTGTTATTCTAATAATATTTATATTAATTTCTGTTATTTTAATAATATTTGTAATAATTGCTGTTATTTTAATAATAGTATATCAAGGATGGCCAAATAGCGGCTCCTAAGCTGCATGCGGCTCTTAGAATGTCATTGCAACTCTTTTTTAAAGTTTTGCAAGAAGTAAACATCCTTACAACGGTGGAGGATTTGTAAAACAAAATCAAAATAGATGTGATCTCTGTTTTAGATCCTAATAATAACAAAATTCAAAGGTTAATTTCAAATATTTTTGTTTCTTGACATACAACTAAAATCTGAGATTAGTGTCAAAGTTAAACAGCATTTGTTAAATTACTTAAAAAATTGTAAAGCGTTCAGTTTAGCATTGGATGAATCAATTGATATTCAAGATAAACCTCAAATGGCAGTATTTGTTAGATATGTAACATTAGATGTACTTGTGAAAGAAGAGTTGCTAGATTTGGCAGACCTAAAAGACACAACTCATGGAATTGATTTAAAGAAAGCCCTTGACACTGTTCTCATGAAAGCCAATGCTCCTAAGAACAAGTTTGTTAGTGTTGCTACAGATAGTGCAACAGCAATAGTTGGAAAACATATTGGGCTTATTTCTTTACTAAAATGTGATCCTACGTATCCAGAGTTTATCCCAGTTCATTGTGTGATAAATCGAGCAAAACATATTAATTTTCCAATTGTTTTTAAATCAGTGCTGGAGATTGTAAATTATATTCAATCTAATACAAAAAATCACAGTTTAAAAATTTCATTTGTGAATCGAATCTTGCTGACAAACCAAGTGACTTGTTGTTTTACTGTGCTGTGAGGTGGCTTTCAAGTAGTGACGTTTTTTACAGGTTTGTAGAACTATTAGAACCAGTTAAATCTTTTATGCTTGGAAGCAAAAGATATTTGAAATCTTTGATGATGTGAATTTTTTACAAGATTTGTTATTTTGAACTGATGTGAATGGAACATTTACAAAAACTGAATTTGTCACTTCAGGGAAAAGAAAAAAATCTGATCTTGCTCAGACTATATTTAGTTTTCAAAAAAAATTGCTCAATTTTAGAACCATCTTAACTTAAAAATTTTTAATCATTTTCCTCAAATGAAGAAGATGATTTATATTCCTAATCTTACGATTCAGTATGATGATCATAAGATTAAACCGAGAAAAACTACAGAATTTATTTAAAGACTTTCGAAACAAGTTTAAAGATTTGTATGCTCTTAAAATCATCATTAAATCATCGTTAGCATTTTTAGTAAATCCTTTTTTAATTGATATTAGTGATGGTTGTCCAATTCCAGGAAATATGCTTGAAGAAATATCTCAATTTGAAATGTATTATTAGATCTCCAAGGATTTTTGAAAAATAGTTCTTGAAGTTAAGCATCCTCAACTATAACTATAAAACTCATTTCAATTTTTGGTTCAACATGTACATGTGAATCTTTATTTTCAACTATGAAATTTGTTAAATCAAAGTATTGTGCCAATTTAACTAGTGAACATTTGTTAGAGTTGCTTAGAATATCAAGTACAAGCTTGAAACCAGATTTTTAAAAACTTATCAGTAGTGTTCAAAATCTTGTTGCCTGATAAATGTAAATTATACAAATAGTTATGCAAGAAGAATTTTCTAATGGTCTTTTACAAAACAATTTATATTATAAAAAGAATTCTTCCTGTTATGTCTAATTTTTTGCTGAATAATGAAAAAGTTATTTTTTCATTAAAAATAAAAGTTATTTGAACTTAATTTACGTTCATTGAAAAAATTTTATTTTTTAATAATTTATTTGGTATTTTGTAGTTTTTAGTGACTTATGCTATTAATTGGTTATAAGCAAGTTCAAGGGGAGGTAAGACCACTGTGGGGGTATAAAAATGTACAAGGTGCAACAGGGGGTGTCTAAATCTGGAAATTTTTGTGTACATAATATATGGATGGCCCCCTACATTTTTTTTACATATGGTTTTCTAGTGTGAATAAAAAGGAATCAGATTTTATATAGCCAAGTTTACATTTAAAGAAAAGTTTTTACTTTCTTTTTTGTAACAAAAACTAAATACTAAACATAAATTGTCTACATACTAAGTTTATTTATAAAAGTCCAATTTTCATTTTAAAAAATATTGCTGTATAAAAAATCTAAATTTACATTTATTTACATTGCCAATTATTTTCTTTAAAGATGAAGTTGACATAGCAACATATTTAATGCGGCTCTTTGGTACACATCAGTGTTTATATGCGGCTCTCACATCAAAAGTTCTGGCCAGCGCTGTAATATATAATAATTGCTTTATAATATATAATTACTTTTTACTTTCAACTGTACTTAGTTATCTTTTTTTTTCCTTTGAATATTTTTATTAATTTTCTCGTTAGTTTTTGCCATTAATTATAATGAATAAATAAATGATTTATAGAGAAATTTTTTATTACTAATTGCCTGTTAGTACTTTTTTTCTGTAATAGAAATCTTAAAAGTATATATATATATACTTAGGAAAAATCTCTTTTTATGTAACAATAATTTTTATGGTAATTTTTCATAAAATGATGACTTCTTAGTATTAAGTAATCATTTTTAATAATAGCATTAATATCAACTAATTAATATTAGCAGTTTTTAAAATGGTTTCAATAAGCAAAGATGTAAAATGTGCAATAATTTAATTTTCTTTAACATTATAAACTTTAAAGAAGCTCTTATTTTTTATTATTTTTTGAAATTGCTGTATGTATAACTAAGAACATTTCAAATTTACTTTTTTCTCTATTCCAAATTCTTCTAAATGTACTTTTTTTTTCATTTAATGTTTTCATTAAATGCATTTCATAAAATGATTTCTTTTAGTATTAAGCGTTCAGTTTTCATTTTTCAATATTTTTAAAAAAATGTTTTGGTAAAAAAAAAATTTAGCAATGACTTTTTTGGATGTTATCAAACTTCCTTTTTTAATTGAGTGAAAATCTATGGGTGCGAGAATTTTTGAAACTTTTAACATCAGCAGGTAGTTAAAGCATTTGTTATTTGCAAGTTTCTATTTTAAAAATACATTGGTTTTATTTAAAATAGTTATTTTAAAAGGAATACCAAGTCGTTAATTTTAAGCATTAAAATTAACAGTGTGGTATTCCTATTATTGTATTTACAAAGTTCTGTTATGAAGAACTAATACTATAATTAAAATTTAAACTAATAAAAAAATTAAAATTTTGACCGTCCAAAAATAACAATTGACCGTCAAGTCAATGCGTTAGGCGGTTGAATTGACCACTTGCCTTTAATTTCTTAGCATGGAAAATAAGAAATTGAAGAAATTTTTTTTTTTTTTTTTTTTTTAGATTATTCACCTCCCCAAGGCCCGAGGGGGGCCACTACAGTCGAGGAGGCTACTCATTTTTTTGTGTTTTTATTATTTTTATTTTTTAGTTGTTATTCGTGGTGCAACCCTCTCTCAACTCTTTAACTCCGAAACACGAACCTTGCAACCGAGCAAGGCCGCTGCGCGGAGAAACTAAGTTGTATAAGTCATATATATATATATATATATATAGATCTATAGATCTATAGTTTGTTGTCTTTGGGAAGAGCGGAAGGAAAAAAGTGATTCTTACGCCAACACATACGTCACTTTTAATTACTTTTGACTTTCGTCCAACATTTGCGTGTTGGACGAAAGTAAAAACCATTAATTTAATTACAAATAAATCGTTTTTTAAAAAAACCACAAAAACGCAAATTTAATTGACCAGAATGTTTTTAAAAACATTCTGAATGTTTTTAACAATATAAACAATGTTTTTATTTTTGTTTTTTTTAATAAAATGTTTTTACATTTTATTAAAAAAAACAAAATGTTAATGTTTGTCTTGCTACATCGACTATCTTATAGCCTGACTCGCAAGGGAGTGCTGCTACATCGACTGACAAATAGCCTGACTCGCAAGGGAGTGCTGCTACATTGACTGACAAATAGCCTGACCCGCAAGGGAGTGCTGCTACATCTACTATCTTTTAGCCTGACCCGCAAGGGAGTGTTGCTACATCGACTGAGGGTTTGGTTGGGGCAGGCAGTCTATCAATTAATAAAAAAAAATAATTCCGGTCTTGCATTTTAATTTTTACTTTTTGTCAACAAAATATGGAAAAAACTTTCAGACAACATCTACGGGTTGTATATATATATATATATATATATATATATATATATATATATATATATATATATATATATATATATATATATATATATATATATATATATATATATATAGTATATACACCCTGTAATATACTTATATACTTTTAATGATATACTCTTTATTTTAATTTTTACTTTTTGTCAACGAAGTATGGAAAAAACTTTCAGACAACATCTACGGGTTGTGTATATATATATATATATATATATATATATATATATATAGTATATACACCCTGTAATATACTTATATACTTTTAATGATATACTCTTTATTTATATATATATATATATATATATATATATATATATATATATATATATATATATATATATATATATACAGAGAAAGAGAGAGTGAGATAAGAAGGGAGGGAGAGAGATTAGTAGATATTGAGACATGTGTGTATATTTTAATTAAATTTATTTTATTTAACAATTTGTTTTTCAGGCAAGTTGCCACTGAAAGCGGGGAAGCAAAAGCCAAAGAGTTAAATGTTATGTTTATTGAAACAAGTGCAAAAGCAGGTCACAATGTAAAACAGGTACTAAAAGCCTATTTGTTGTTAATTTCCAAAAATTATTTCCACAGAAAATTTTGGAAACAAGCGGCTATTATGAACCATGTGACGCAATGTTTTTCTCGGGAGAGCAAAAATAAACAAAACTTTTATAAAATGTAAACAAACCTTTTATAAACATAAAAACAAACAAGTAAATAATAAATCAAATTTGGTATATAATTTCGAAAATTATATGCACTTGCATAAATACAATTAAAATATAATTTAAAAAAAAATTAGCATAGAAAATCTCTTTGAACATCCTTTAGTCAATAAAATAGAAAGTATGTGAACATATTTAGTTAACCCTTTCCTGAAAAATCTGTTTCTAAATGACGAGTGAACCGCCTGACAGTCCATCAGTAATTTTAAACTTCAAATTGTTTGTCATTTACATTTATAGATCGGTCAAAGATTAATTTTGAAAAATGGCCAAAAAGCGAACAAGTTTTACTGATATGAATGAGATCCTTGATATTTTGTTTGATGATAGTAATATGTAAATAGCGATATTGATCTTGGTAACTCTAGTGATTCTAAAAGTATTTTAGGTTATGTAAATGAAGAACTACTATCCTTGTCTGAGGATTTACCAGCTCAAAATTTAGTTTTACCATCCATCAAAAATACCCCTAAATATCAAAATTTCTGCAAAGATATTTCTGCATCTGAGGAGAAAGCCTGATCATAGAATCTGAAACTGAAGAAGAAATTTATGAGGAATCATCTAGTGATATAAGTATAGAATCTGATAGTGAGAAGGAATGTTATGAAACTCAACAACTATCTTATAATGTTTCACAGCCCAAGAAAAGTGTGAGAGCCAGATGTGGAAGTAGAAATGTAAGTGGTTTACATTCTTTTGATCATGTTGCTCTAGATAGAGGTGTTTGTTATAACATACAACCTAATCGAGGCCAAATTAGGACTAGGTTTTCTTGTGTTCATGGTGGTTGATCTCATCAACAGTTCATTGATCGTGTTGTTCCTGATCAAACAGAATTACAGTTAGAATGGGAGCATGTTGGTGCTGATAATAAGGAAAAATCTACTGACACTTTTCCATTCTTTTCTACTGAATGTGTAAATGTTAGAATAGGAGGAGATAGTACTCTTGACTTTTTTAAAGCTTACTTAACCAATACTATTTTAGAACATATTGTTTCTAAAAGTAACAAATACTGCAAAGATTTCTTGAGCAATTACCCAGAAAAGGCCAAAAATTCTTACTTTTTACTTTTTACTAATTGGAAACCTGTTACAGTAGTTAAAATGAAAACATTTTTTGGTCTAAATATATTAATGGGTATTGTACATAAACCAAATTTGAATATGTATTGGTCCATCGATGATCTTTATTGAAAACCAATATTTCGAAAACCATATCTCGAGACCGTTTCAAGGTTATCCTCAAATTTATGTATTTCATTAACAATAATGATCCTAATCATTATCTTAATGATCCTAATAGAGATCAATTGCATAGGGTCAGACCATTCCTCAACATGATCAGAGAGCGTTGTTGAAAAGTTTACAGTCCAGGACACCACTTGAGTATTGATGAATTCCTTGTTCTTTTTAAGGGCAGATTGCATTTTTGGCAATATATGAAGAAGAAAAAAAGAGCACAATTTGGCATAAAATGAGTTGACTACAGCTGATGGTTTTACACTTGATTTCCTAGTGTACTGACGACAGTACACTAGGAAACATCCCAGTACCAACTGGGATGTGTGATGATGACAAATTCTACAATGCCTTTAAGCCAACATATACCAATAGAGCTGAAGGGACCATTTCTAAATAAAGGTCATATAGTCTTTAATGATAATTACTATACAAGCCCTTCTCTTGTCAGCTTCCTCTTGTCCAAGAAGTCTTATATTTGTGGAACTATTCACGCTAACCAAAACACTACAGCAAAGAGATATTAAATGAGCAACTTGCAAAAGGGACTGCTATTTTTTACAAAACTTGCAGCAAAGAAAATAAAATGTTAGCCTGCAAATTGACAAATCGGGTAATAAACTTTTTGTTTCTTACCCAATTTGTCATGCAACTAAAGCTGTCAACATATCACAATCCAGTGATGGTGGAAACAGGAAAATCTGATAAAGATGAAACATTATACTTCAATGGTCAATGGTCAAGTCATACAATATGCATATGGGTGGTGTTGACCGGGTAAACCAGCATTTACATGGAATTCAGGCTCTTCAAAAATCCTATAAATGGTACAAGAAGTTAGCTTTTCATCTAATTCTTCAATGTGCTTTAAATTCACAAAAGATTTAAACGCATAGTACTGGCAGGCTAATTTCATACTTTTTTGCTGAGTAACATTTAAAACTATATGTTTATGAATTAATCTAATAATATTTTAAGATTAAATTAAGAGGGTGATTACATGAGTGAAAGTCAGCCTGGGTTAAAACTACAGCCCGGTGTCGTGTTGAAGAAATCTTCTTATTATATAGCCGTTTTCATCTTGGCTTCAATTTTTTTAACCAAGTCAGTATAAAAAAAGTTACTGCAACATGTCTACTCATTTAATAATTTACAATTAGTGTTGTTCATAATTCGACAGTGCAGTCTATTTAAAGCTCTTATATTGCAATTTAATGGTTTAGTAATTGCATACAAATTATTAGAAACCAAACAAAGTTTAGCACTTACTGTGTATCTATACTGGTTCCCTATGGATGACAGCAAATATTTTTGGCATTCATCAATGTACTGTTTCAAAAACTGTAAAGGCTGTGTGCAATGCCATTAATAATATTGTTGGACCTAAATACTTACATCTACCTAAAAATAAGGAGGATATGACAAAATTATTTTCTCAGTTTGAAGTAAAGTTTGGTATGATACAAGCTTTTGGATGCATTGATGTTATTCATATCCAACTAAAATGCTCTATAAAAAATGCTCAAGACTATTTTTGTTACAAGCAATATTTTTCATTAAATGTACAAGCAGTATGTGATAGTAAAAGATACTTTATCTATGTTGAATGGAAATGGCTGGGATTTGTATATGATGCAGATATGTTTACAAATTCTACTATTAATATAAAATTAATTGAAGGGATATTACCACAAATATTGTACAGTTTACATGGCTATCATTCAATTCCTAACTACTTGATTGGAGATCCAGCATACCCATTAACAAGATTTTGCTTAAAGGAATTTCAAAGTTGTTCAAATAATGAGGAAATTATATTTAACAACATGTTACGCTCTGCAAGAAATCAGGTGGAATGTGCATATGGTAGATTAAAAGTAAGATAAGGATTTTTAAGGAAGATAGTCGATATAAAAATAGAAACAGTTCCTATTGTTATTTATACTTATTTTGTTCTATATAACTTTTGCTAAAATATCTTTTGACTTAAATGTAGAGCATCAAATTGAAAGAGATCGCAGTGATGCATTGGAGAGACCATACCACCCAGACAGTATTTACTCTGTTAATAACTCTGAAGGTAAACATATACGGAAAACAGTTACAAAGAATATAGTAGAAAACAATTACAAAGTATATAGTAGAAAACAATTACAAAGTATATAGTAGAAAACAATTACAAAGTATATAGTAGAAAAATTATTGATTAACTAATAACACAAAAACTTATCTTTAAAAAATTTTTAGGTAACTTACTAATAACAAAAAAAAACTAAATTTTACAACAAAGTTGTTTTTGTTTTTTTTAACTTAAGTTTAAAAAACAATTGTTGACAAATGTTTACTAAAAAGTAAAACAAAAATATATTTAAAAAATAGATAAAACAAGCTAGAGTGTATCAGTTATATCACAAAAATCATTTTTAACAGATACATTATCTGGGGTAATTATAAAGAGAAATCAACAACATTATTGTCTTCAACACTACATAAACATATATTTACATCATCTGTATTATCAACTGCTAACTGAAGCAATTGATACATTTTCTATATTTTTGTTATTATCAAAAATTTCTTTATTAACATTATAAGTTGATTTCCCAAAAGATAATGGTTCAATAGAAGAAGATCTACCCCATATTTGAACAAGATGATCATAAAATTCAAGTACTATTTTACCACTTCCGCTCTTTTGACCTGATGTAACAACTAATGAAAAGTTCTGATGAATTTCTTTGATTTTTTCTTAAACTCTGGTATAACCTCTTTTAATTAGAGATATATTTTATTTTGTTCAGACAACACATTTTCATTTGGGCTAACAGGCCCAACCCAAACCAGGTGAATGTAAATGTTAGCTTAAACTTTCCCAATACTTTCATACTGGTTTGGTTTTTCAGCATTGAAATCCTTGTTATTATATTCCATTTGAGATTCAAAATTTGACAAATTAAGTTTGAAATTTTGTCATCTTTATCTCAATGAAATCAAACTTTTGTGCATTTTTTTTATTTGTTTCACTAATAAATTTTGAAGAAGAGTTTTTAATTTTACAATAAATGAAATTTGCCAGAGCTAAAAATCCTGGATCGGTTTCATAAAACGGGCTAGGATATTTATCCAGGGGGAAATTTAACCTGTCCATCATATAATTGTAAATTTTAATTCGTAAGAATTAAAATAACCAGGTAGGGCAAAAATTCAGCCCATGTGAGCAGACTGAATCTTAGCCTGGGCTGACTTTTACTCATGTAATAAGCCCCTAAGAAATTATATATTTTTGTTTATTCAATATGGTATTTTTATTACATGACTAAAGAAATTTTTTTTATTTTTAAATTATATTTAAGTCTATTCTCTAACAAAAAAAAACTCATTTGTTATTTTCTGACAAGTAGTTTTTTATTTTATATCCTCTCAATTGTTCTTGATTCAAATTTGTTATTTTACACGCAGTCATATAGATGTTTTTAACTCAGTCGCAAAAGGGTTAAATTATATTATTGATTAGGTGGGTGTTTTTGCAATAAATTTATTTGTTGATTATTTATTTTCTTATTGTTTAAAAAACAATTTTGTATAATTTATTTTTAGTTACTTTAACTCTAAAGTAAGTTTCATTTTTTTTTTCAATAATTGTTATTGTTATTATGTTATCAGTCTAATGTACCCATTTATGCAGATTAGGCAATAAAAAGGGTAAAACACGTATTTTAAAAACAACACAGTCATTATACCTACCGATCATGAATACTGCATGCATGTGCTGCTATATCAAATTTAAGAAGTGCACTAGTTTCTAAATAGTCTTTTAAAAAATTCTTTTTTTTAACATTTTAAATATTTATAAATAATTAAAAAGCTTTTCTTTTGTTATATATAACGTTTTTACAATATAATAAAACGTTCCACTACGCTTTTAAGAAATTTACATTGTTTTCTATTTTAACTAATATTTACTTACTGTTTAAACTTTACATAATTAAAAATGAATTTATATCAATTAGGGACTGGAAGATTAGGTAACTTAGGTAAAGAAATAGTTTTTTTTTTCCAAATATGATTGTAAAATCTTTTAAAGATACAGAAAAGATGACAAATGGTTTTAAGAAATACAACTTTTTGTCAACAAAAAAAAGATTTAAATAATATTTTAAATAAATGTTTTAAAAAAAGGAATTGAATGTAATAACTGATAGGAAAAAATTAAACGTCGTAATTGATTGCTTATAAAAAATCTAACACATAAAGACATCTTAATGAAGATTAAAACACAAAGTAGTCTTGGAGCACATGTAACAAATCTCAATCTGCTAATAATTATAATCCTCTTTTTTTAAAATTTTGACACATTGGAAGCATTTTAGAACAGTGGAAGCATTTTTCACACTAAACACTGCTACATGGGTTAAATTCATTAGCGCTGATTTCTGGCTCTTTAAGTATTAATTTATCACATTTTTTGCAGAATCTTATAGGTTCTAATAATAATAATGCTAGAGAAATACGTTTTGGAAAAAATATCTAAATTTGTTTTCACCTTATCCCAGAACTCAAATTTCACTACTTCAACATATAAGTGTCCAAACATTAATGGTGAATTAGAATTAGTGAAAACCAAGCAGAAAGTCGTTCTTACTAAAGGCAATCCAAAGTTTTATTTTTCTATTGATTTTTTGCAAACCCTTAATTTCAGAATGTACAAAAAAAAGTCTTTTTAAAAACTATAATGCAAATGCATATATACAAAACCACTATCAAAAAATTAAAATTTTTTTTAGTTCTTGTACTCGCCAATATATCCCAAAGTAAAGTTTTTTTTTTAAAATATACGAAAAAAATTTTCCTATAATAGGCTCGGCCACTCAGCTACTAAGTCTTTCCTGTTTTCCATAAGTACATAGTTGGTTCAATCAGTTCTAAAGCTTTTAGTTACTCCGTATATGATTATTTAAGTTTTTTTTCCTGTTCTTCTGCTGTCTCAATAACATATGTAAATCCATTGCAGTAAATGCTCCAGCAACAAGTTTGACTCTACATCCAGTTGTACTCAGCCCACGAACAGCTAAAAACCTAACAAGCTGCTTGACAAGTAAATTTTTAAATTCTTTTTAATTTTAATTGACATTAAAAACACGACGTATTTTCTAATTAACATAAACAATAAAAAATCAGATAAGTATTCTCAAAATATATTGTTTACAACTTTGCCCTCCCGAAAAAAACATTACACCACGTGATTTACAATTGCCGTCTAATTACGAAAAATTACTCAGATTAAAATAATTAAAATTTTCATTGGTTTTTATAAAAATGATTTTTTTCTAAAAATAATTTTTAATCAAAATCAATTTTCTATTAAGCTGTTTCGAAAAGTCGCATCAGCTTTGCCAGGCATGGAGAACACACCAGATAAAAAAGAAGATTTAATAGAGGTTACATTAAAAGATAATCCTCAAGATCAGAACAACCAAGAAGGACGTGGTTGTCCTTGCTAGTATAAACATGTATTTTGAATTCTAAAGGGCTTTGAGTTTCAAACGACATTCTATATATGACATGTGCAATAATATCGTTCAAGAAAAAGTATCAATACTTAAGTTCTTTTCCGGTCTAAGTATGGGTTTCTTTCTTGAATTGTGCATGAGAAGTTTTTTATTGAATTGCGCATGCGTAGTTCTGTTTTCTGATTTTCTCCTTTATTATTTGAAATGTTTTTCAGTTGTTTTGTAATTGTTTTTAAAAATTATTTATTGTGGTTTATTTAAAGTTATTATTCTTTTTATTGTCTTTTTCTCAATGGATTTTTTTTGTAGTTTTTTTCATGGTTTTTTAATTCTTTTTGAATTGCCATGTTAACATGTTTAAAATTTTTGTTACATGAACCTTTCTGTAACATATTTATATGAAATATAAAACAAAGATTTTGTGATTAAAAATACCATAAAAGTTATTTTTATAGATTGAACCAAGACCGCTCCGAAAGGAGTAACGGAACAATTTTGCCACAGGTCCCGATGTTATAGGAGCCCCAAAAATTCTTGATAAAAAAATCTATACAATAAACTCATATTGATAGGATTTAAAGAGTCATTTTGCGTTGTCACATTGCGTTGTTACATTTTGACAGAGATATATTTGTAATATTAAAAGACGTATAATAACATTTTTATATAATATTTTTAATGATTTAAATATACTATATCCAATATTTCTTTCATCAAAATTTCCAAAAGCATCGCAACATGTTAAAATTGTAGTCATTTGTTGGGGCGAGTTGTTTTGGATTTTTTTGACAAACAATCGACTTCAAGCAAAGCCGCGTAGCTGCAATAGTGACAGCATTAAGTATTTTATAATGGTAGATACAATCGTACATAAACTTTAGTACCGTAGATTTCCCTAATTCCGAACAGCTTTAGTTCTCTTGTTAGAAAGCTTTTAATTAATTGCAAGAAAGACCAATAAGAATATAACATTTTAAAAATATTGATGCTATGAAATTTCTTTAATTGCAAGTAAAACACTTTTTAAAACCCTAAAGTAACCAACAAATTTAAAAGCGACTTTAAAAAAAAGCAAATTAAATAGCATACTGTTTGATGCCGAATTTAACGGTGATTGTTCGATGCCGAATTTAACGGTGATCTGAAGGAAAAAAATCAAAAATTAGCATTACTTTGTAAGATATTTAAAAACAGTACTTTTTCTGCATAGTTTACGTTTTCCAAATTCCGAATAGATTTTGGGATGAAGGATTTTTTTTGTGTGTGTGCAAAAGTTGGCGTTTTTACATGTAAGTAATTAACAGCAAATTGAACAAGCGCGAATTTCATAAGTGCAAACTTGCGTAAGTGCAAACCGTCACAAGTGCGAATCAGTTGCAAAAACTTGAACAGGCATTAGTGCGCCAAAAGAATTTGCAAACACTGGCATATGTGCGCCGAGAGAATTTGCAAACATTGGCATAAGTGCAAAGCAGTTGCAAAAACTTGCTTTAGTGCGAATCGGCATAATTGCAAACTGGCATAAGTGCGCCAAAATTTGTTAACATTGGCATAAGTGCGAAATGCCAATTCGCGCTTATGTTAATATTTACAGCTTTATTTGTCGCACTTATGCTGATTTGCACTTATTCCAGTTTTTGTAACTGCTTTGCACTTATATATTTGCGAAATCCTTTGGCGCACTTATACCAGTTTGTACTTGTGCCAATTTTTGCGACTGCTTTGTACTTATGCCAATTCGCACCTATAAAATTCGCATTTATACAGCCTCCAGTTAACAATAACATTTTAACGACACGAACTTGAAAACTAATTAACGTTTTTAAACTTTTTTATGAATTTTTTAACGTCTTGTTTATCTTAACGATAGTTAATTATAAAAATGTATAAAGTTAACAATAATTAAGATCGAAAAAGAAAAATTAAACTATGTATTGATGTTATGAATAACAAGAAAATGTCATATTCAGAAACCGCATTATATTATAACCGATGAAGTGTTTTATAAACTAGATGTCTAACCTTGATCCGAAAAGTGATCTTTTTACAAATGGCGGATTAAGTTTGTGAATAAATATTATTTAATTTTTCTTTTTTTAAATGAAGTATATATATTTTAAATATTACGTGTGGAGCACGGAATATATATATTCCTCCTCAGGGTTCAATCCTAGGTGCATTATTGTTTTTAATATAATGACAATATGTATAAAGCCAAAAAATATTGACAATTATGTATGCAGACAATACAAATTTATTTTTTAATCATCCTGGTGCTTGACTTTGTTCGAAACTATAAATATTAAACTCGAAAATTTCAACCTCTGGTTCATAGGAAATAATTTATCCCTAAATTGTGAAGTAGCTTTATTCTTTTTCATACAAATAATAACAATCAAATAATCTCCAGCTGCCCAAACTGCTTATTAATAAAAATAAAGTTAAACGTGAAAAATATACAAAATTTTTGGGAGTACTTTTTGATGAAAAATTGTCATGGAGAAACCATATTGGTCTTCTTGAAAAAAAGGTGTCCTCTGTAATAGGTGCTTTGTATAAGTCGAGATCTTTTCTCGATAGTAAATTACATATGTTTCACTTTAGTCTTGTACATAGTCAGCTTTTATACGCAAATATTATATGGGCCAGCACCCATAAAACAAAATTGTTAAAAGTGCGAAGTCTGCAAAATCATGCATGCAAAGCAATTAATTATTTAAATAGGTTAGAAACCCAGCCCCAGAGATATTGAGAAACTTAACACATTACAAATATTAATTTTTATGTATAAGTATAAGAACAATCTACTATATATTTGAAAAAATATATAGTAGAACAATTTAATATATATATATATATATATATATATATATATATATATATATATATATATATATATATATATATATATATATATATATATATATATATATATATATATATATATGTTATTATTTGTTTTAATTTTTTTTTGTTTTCAATTTTTTACACTAGAAAAAAAAAAGAGCTTTGTTTTATTGAAATTCTATTTTATTTTAAAAATTAAAGTGTTTTTTTAATGAGTGACTATAGGGGCTCTATGAATAGTTGTGATGATAAACGCTTCATCTTTACCTTCCCAGCCGGGAAGGTGAGGATGAAGCGTCTTCAGACGTCTTTTTTAGACGTCTTTTACACGTGTTTTAGACGTCTTTTTAGCAAAAATGTTAACACCTTTAGAAGTCTAAATTCAGATAAATATAAGACATCTAATTGTAGTCATCTCTTAGACGGCTGAAGACGGCTATTATTTGTTGTCTCAAAGATAAATATAATTAGATGTCTTATATTTATCTAAATTTTGACGTCTAAAAGGTGTTAAAATTTTTAGGTGTTGGTGCTGGATGGGGTCTTTGAGTCCCTGACTGATTATAACAGTATATATATATATATATATATATATATATATATATATATATATATATATATATATATATATATATATATATATATATATATATATATATATATATATATAAAATAAAAAATTAAAAACGTTTTTATCAAAGTTTTTATGTTTACGATTATGTTTTATGTTTAATCAGCAAAATAAAAGTTATAATAATAATATAAATAATATTTATCTAAAAGTTTTAAGAGGAAATTAGAATACTTGTAAAATAATAATTTATGTTTCCTAAATTCATTTCCGATTAGGTTCCGATTAGATTCCGATTAAAGTTTTGAATTAGAAAATCGAAACGACAGACGTTTTTGAAGCGATTTTAAAAGTTATAATAAAGAAACTTTCATAAGTACTTTATAATTATTAAAACGTTTTTTGAATTATATCAAACTTGTTGTCAACTTTTGATGCTCTAAATTTGCATTTTTAACTTTTATTCCACAAACCGGTTTCAGCTTTTGCTCTATCTACAAATAGCGGACTATATTTATAAACAAAAAAGCGGCTACATTTTTCGTCCAATAAAATCCCGCAAGTTAGACATCTAGTTTATATAATATATCACTGGCTATAATCTATCTTATAATAAAATATCTATATAATAAAATATCTTAAAATAACTATATTTTGCAGAATAAAAGGAATAAATAAAGTGTTGGTGTTGGTAGCTGGTGTTGGTAGGCCAAGAGTAATTAGCCAAGTAACGTAGAGATTTATTGTTGAACTTGTACAGTTTATAAATGACATTGGCTTGAGCTTAAAAAGTAAATGATGTTTTACTTGTGGTCGAAAACTATTTGAAAGAATCTAAATTTTTTATTCAAGGTTGGTAAACAAACTCGAAAGTGGAACTATGGTTCCATGAAAAAATATGCGAAAAACATTTGTGAAAGAAAGGCTACAAGCTATAAGAGCGGTATCCTCGCAACCGGCAACTATCGATGAATGGTTTACCCAAGTAGACGCTGTTTATCGAGAGCATAATTTAAATGAAAAACTGTTTCCTTTGTTCAGCTGTGATAAAAGTGGATTTAAATTCGATCAAGGTCAAGTCAATTTTGTTTGTCGAAAAATATCAAAAAAATCCATAACAACTCATAGAATGGTTTCGTTCGATTCTTTTAAATCACGCAAACAAACTTCAAGAATATAAACTTGTATGTTACATTTTAAAGGCCGATTCTAAAAGGCCTGTTTGTGCAACAAAGCAAAAGTGCAATATTAAAAAAACTTTAATTACATATAATATATATATATATATATATATATATATATATATATATATATATATATATATATATATATATATATATATATATATATATAAAATGCTATTTTAGACAATTTATTACATTGACAAAATTGAATATCATGGTTGGCAAGTGTGTTTCATATGGCTGTAAAAATAGATACAACAGATCTTTGGAATATATAAAAGTTGCTTCTTTTCATTCTCCGTTTCAAAAATTAACAGTTGCCAAATTATTGGGTTTGTGTTGTAAACCGTAGTGATTGGGTGCCTTCACCAAAATCAATCTTATGTGAAAAGCATTTTAACAAAGAGGACATTATTCGAGGTATAAAATGTCAGTTAAATTGGAATTTAAACCCTATTTTAAATTTTCTCAAGCGAATACTTAACACGGCCTTCCACGCCACTTATTGTTTTAAGAAGACCACCTAAAACTAGTATTTATCAAAAAGATGAAGTTTTTTTTCTAAAAATGATAAAATAACTGAATTGAACAAGTTAAACAGTAAACATTAAGCAGAAGGTTTTCAATTTAAAAAACATCTCAATTGTGTTATTTATTAGAATTTAAAATTTGATCCTTTAACACATTTTCCGTCGGTTCTTGAATCAGTAAAAATTGATCATTGTTTATGTGTAGCTTTGCAATACAAAGGAAATAATGTTTCACTTCCTCCATGGTTAGCTAAAGGTCATAATGGTTAACTAGTTTGAATATGCTAGAAAATCTTGCATCGTACATAAAAAACATAGCTTCTTCTAATAGAAAAATACTTCTTGAAGAAATAGATAGCAGAATATACTATAAAGCAAAGGGTCAACCACAATACTCTACAGATATGATCAGACATGCTTTATTATCAAGACATACATCTAAACAAGCATATGAAATTTTACTTGAATCGTTTGCATTACCTTTTATTTCTTTATTAGATAAATATTAAAACACTTTGTGAGAAAGGTTCAATACATGAACATTTAATAGTAATTGTAGATGAGTAGTATAAAAAGGGCATTCTCATCATATTTCAACTATTATACTAACCATAATTTCTTAACTCATTTCAACCATATTCTCAACCATAATTTCTTAACTTATTTCAACCATAAACCTATCCATAATTTCTAAGCCAAAATAAAAAAATATAAAAATAAAATAATGGTAGTATAACAACCATAATATATTTAATATATTATGGTTACACCATAACTATAAACTCTGAGCTAAAAAAATTATTATTTTATAAAAAAGTAAATTAAATTTTTTTATAAAAATCATTTTTTGTAATTTTAAATTAGTTTTTTAAGTTAAGCTATAAGTTCACAAGTTAAATCTAAGCTATAGCTAATTGATTTCACAAGTAAAATCTACGCGTAAAAGAAAGCATGTCCTATTAAATAACTAATTTTTCAGACTTATCAATTCTTTATTGTCAACCCAAAAGTTGAACGACTCAGGATACCCATACCACTTTACTAATGATTTATTTTTGAGTTTACGAATAACTTTTTCAATCCTGAATATGTTTTGGTCAGTTTTTTGCAGTTCTTGTTCATAAAAAGTACCTTGTATTTCTTCCCCATTATCGTCGGTTATTTTATACGTTGGTGGATCTGTGAACTGAATCTGTGACACTGTAAAAACTTCTTTAGTCCATCTCTGTGTTTATCCTTTTTCAAACGTTCCTTTCTTTTTAACTAACCTAACTCTATCACCAATTGAAAACTTAGGTTTTACAGACTCTGATCGTGCATTTCCATTTAGATTTAACCAAACAATATTTTCATTATTTTTATTGCTAGCTTCAACTGGTGTCATTTTAATTGAAGAATGCTTTGTATTGTTGTATTTATTTACCATTTCATCTAAAACGTCAATATATTTTCTAGTAGAATTAGCTGAAAAGTACTTAAACATTTTATCTTTCATTGTTCTATTTTAACGTTCAGCTACACAACTTTTTTCTTCATTTTCAGTTGAATATTACTCAACACCTAACGCTTTAACATGCTTATTATAAAATTCTTAGCCTTTATCTACCCACATTTTTTGACACCTTCTTTCTTCAAATATTTTACTTAATGCATTAGCAACATCAACTCAAGTTTTACTCTTCAATGGAACAATTCATCCATACTTTGAAAAAACATCTATCACCATTAATAAGTGTTTTATACCGTCATTGAATTTGGAAAATGATTGCTTGTCAAATAAATCAGTAGCCCATATTTCATCGATTCCATTTACAATAACTTTTTTTGTCTGAAATGATTTATAACTGGTCTATGAAGTTTGTTTGCAAGTTTGTCAGTCCATTTCAATTCTTTATCTTTGTCTTTTTTACTGATTGTTGGTAGTTTTTTTCAACACCTAATTCATATGGGTTCAAAGAACCTAACCCAAACTTTGCTTTAGATGATATAATAGGTTTTATAATCCTCGTTCAATTCTTTCACGTATTGTTGGATTTTTTATAGC
Organism: Hydra vulgaris; assembly: GCF_038396675.1. Lineage (NCBI taxonomy): Eukaryota > Metazoa > Cnidaria > Hydrozoa > Anthoathecata > Hydridae > Hydra > Hydra vulgaris. The sequence continues at coordinate 38,992,310 of NC_088920.1, forward strand.
ATCCATTTCTTTGATAATAATTTTATCAGCTAAATTTCTTTTTGCTGTATCATTGAAGTATTTATAAGCAAGATTGTGGTGGTAAGCTACATTACATTATCATAAGCTACTTTATCAACTCTATCTACAGGTTTACTCCATTCTTTATATGCGTCAGTAGAAGTTAATCGTTCATCTAAATTAGTACTAAGACCTGCAAAGTTCATACCAGGTAAATGCATTTCACCTGGGAACTTTAACCATGGTAGTTTTATTTTACTTGTTACTGAATTAATTGAGCTTACTAAATCATCTCCTTCTTTTGCTGATACGAATTTAGTTTTTATTTTTCCGCAAATAGCACAAGTTCCACGTTGCATATTTCTATTTTTTTTTGCTAACAACATTTTGTAAGTTTAGTGTATGTGTTTTGTTTCTACATTTGAGACAGTACATTTTTATATATATAGAAAAAAAATGATATGTAGCATTTTTATATATAAAAATGAAAAATCTTAAATATATAAAAATGGATATTATAGATTTGTCATGGAAAGCGAATAACAATAAGAGAAATAATAATACTTTATTATTGAATTTACTTCTGAGACCTGGTTTGTTAGACTATAATAATTTACAAGTTTTTGAAAAATCTCTTTTTCAACCAGAATAAAAAGTATTACAACAATCTTTTGAAAAAAAGTTACCAAAAGAAATTATTCTTAAACTATTTAAGTTAAAAGACAAAATAGAAAAATTAAATGTAAACCCTGAGCTTATAATTAAAGACATTTCAACAAATTTAAATGAGAAAACAGATATGGAGTGCAAATTTTTTGAAGCAGCTGAAGATGTACCTGATTCTGAAGATCTCATTATTCATAAGAATAATTTGATGATATTTAATGATTTACAATTAACAAAGCAAAATAAGTGTGAAAAATATTATATAAGAGGAAGACATAGTTATGTAGATTGTTTCTATCTTGCACAAAATTATTTTATGTTACTTAGGCAAACTATACGAGAAAGTACAAACTTTATTTGTATATTTCCACAAGATTTATAGAATTTAAACCACATTTATAATGATCAGGTTTCAAATGATATGTCAAAAGATGAGTTTAAATAAAGAGTTTGTAAGAAAGCTTGGTCAGAGCCTCATGGATTTGTTATTATAGATCTATCTTCTAAAAGAGATTATGGAAAATATATAAGTGGATTAAATTGTTTTTATATACCAACTTGTTAATTTTAAAAAAATTATAAAAAACAAAATATCATCTTATATATAAAAAAAACAAAAAAATGGCATATTATTTATCAGTGAGCGGAAATAGAAATATTATAAAAAATACGTTTGCTCCTATTATTCGACTTAGAGAAGGCAGAGAATATGAAATGGCTCTAGTTAGTTTAGATACATATTACAGTTTTCCTAATATTAATTCTTCAAATAACAATTTTAGATATAATGTAAATAATGGATCAACTTGGAAGGATGTAAGCATTCCAGATGGATGTTATGAAATTAATGATATAAATAAATATATTCAATTGATTATGACAGGAAACGGTGATGCAAGTTCAGGAGTTGCAAATATTATAATTGAAGGAAATAATAATACATCAAGATCAGTTTTAACTATTGCAACTAGTTTTAAAGTTGATTTTACAACTTCAAACTCAATTAGAACTGTTTTTGGTTTTGACAGAAGAATATATTCAGCAGGCTACAATATATCAACTAATATAGTAAACATATTAAATGTTTATAGTATACGAGTAACAAGTGATATAATAGGATCATGGTATATAAATGGAGGAACTGATAACGTTTTATATTCATTTTTTCCAACTGTAGGTCCTGGTTATAAAATTGCTCTAGAGCCGTATAACTTAATTTATTTACAAGTAACACTAAAAACAATATCAAAATTGAAAAATAAATTGCTTGATCAAAATGAAAATCTTTTGAATTTACGAGGAGAAGAAGTAAGTATTACATTTCATATAAAAGAAATAAAGATATAAATCATAAAATAATTTTTTTGTAATTTTTTTAAAATTATTTTTTATATTATATATAAAAATGAGTAAATATACTAATATTAAAATAAATGTATAGCAAGGGCAATTATAAAAACTTTAAAAAGCAATTGAAGATGGTTATGGAGCTAATATTAAATGATCACATATTAAGTTATCACATTCAGATCTTAATGGTGAGCATGTATTAGCTGTAACAGATTATCAATTGAATAGAATTAAAAGAGCATATGAAAAAGGTAAAGGCTTAATAACTACTTTAAGTAAAACACAACTAGCACACAACTCTCAAATAGTGGGAGGATTTATTGGTGCACTTTTTCCTTTACTTGGTACAGCTGGAAAATTTTTATTATCAAGCGTTGCTCCAGCACTTGCAACAGGTTTATTAACAGGAGTAGGTTCAGCAACTGGATCAGCTATGGTTGATAAAATTGCTGGAAAGGGTATTGTGTACTTCAAAAAGAATGGAAAAGGAGTTGAAATGACAGCTGAAGGAAATGGTTTATATTTGAGACCATGGAGTAAAGGAGTTTCTTTAGGTGATGGATTGTACTTACGTAATGAAAATGGATATACATCAACAGGACCAGGTTTATGATTAGGACCAAGTTCACCATTTGCTAATATTCCGTTTTTGAATATGATTCTGTAATTTCTTGGAATATTTTATATGTATAATAAAATGCCAAGAAATATTCCGCCATTACATAAAGTTATAAACAAATATATACCAGATGAACTTATAAAAATACTTCTTCATTCTAAGGTGCACACAGATTTAGAGCAACCTTCAGTATTAATAAATGAGAATAAATATGAAATATTTGCACAACACGACATTACAATAAAAGCTCTATCACATCAATATATATACTTTTAAAGTTTGGTGTAGTAGTTAATGAAGGTGTTGCGTTAGTTTCATTAAAACAAGAACTTTGATAATAGGAGAGCAAGTTAATAAAAATTTAAATTTAAAAGCAGAAAAGCATGAAAAGATTAAAGTACTTGCTGATTCAAAACTAAATGCAATAAGTGACTATATTTCTAAAGCTTTAGTAGATGGGCATATCGACGACAAAGAATTTGAATTAATAGTTAGTGAACTTGAAAAATTTAAAGTCATGCTTGAACAAATTAGAACAAAAACAAAAGAATTAATTAATGAGCAAACTAAAGAAGCATTAATTAAACAAGGAATAGATGAGAAAATTAATGTACTCCACAGTAGGTTTAGTAAAAATGTAGATGTAAAAACACCAAATAGTTTATTAAAATAATTTATTAAAACAATTTATTAAAATAATTTATTAAAATAATTTATTAAAACAAAACATAGCTATTTATGTTGTGTTTTTTTATCTTTTTTATAAAAAAACAAAATGTCATTTCTAAAAATTGAAGATCCTGAAAAAAGAGATAAAATTGTTAAATAATTCTTAAATCTTAAAAAAAGAATACAGAATAATAGTTTATTTGAAAAAAAGGGTAAAACTAATTTACAGTTAGACTTAGAAAAATTGTACAGCCATTAATTGATAGTCAAGATGGAATTAAAGAAAACATAAATAAATTGCAAGATCAAGCTAATAAATAATAAAGAAAATAGGAAGCGTGAATCAAAAGGAAATGGAATCGGAGGAAGAACAAAAATACAAACTACAACTCTTCCTAGCGATCCTAATGCATTAATTGAATTGTTCATAATAAGAGATATATAAAGAAACATGTTATTGGAGGAAGTGGTATATTCGAAAGTATAAGAGATTTATTCAAACGAATAAAAACTTTAAATGTAACAAAAGTATCATCAGCTATGTTGAAGAAGTTGGCTACTACTAATTAAGGAAAAACTGCAATAACTGCAGCTAAATCAGCAGGAAAAGAACTTTTAACATCAGCGATAGAAGCTGCTAGAAATGCTGCAGTTGAAAAAGGAAAACAAATAATTAATAAAGCATCTTCAAAAATAGTTTCACAACCTGCTACTAATAAAAAAATTGATGAAATAATTTCAAAATTGGTTGGATCTACAGATCTGATTAATAATGGATCTGAAAGATCTAAAGAAAATAATGCAGATGAGGTAGCAACAAATATTAATAAAATGATGATTGGCTCTGCAATAAGATCAGCAAAAAAAGTATCAAGTGAAAGTGCTATAAGAATAGAAGTTCTAGTTAAAAAAGGACGCGGTCTTAGACTTGCGTAGATTTCAATCAATGAGCTACGCTTAGACTTGCAAAATTTTTTATACAATTAGTTTTTAAGAATTGCCAATTAAAAAAATTTTTTTATATTGTATATAAAAAAAACAAAATGACAACTTCTGAAATATTAAATTTTACAGAAATGCCAATTGAGAATAATGGAATTAAAAAACTTGAATTCCATGAATATGAGCCAGCTGCTCGTACAAATCTAAATAGTCCTGGAGAAATAAGAATCAACGCTGTGACACAAGATATTTACACACTTCCATCTGGAGCTTATCTCTTATTTGAAGGACAACTTGTTAAATTTGCTGATAGAACAGCTTATGCTAATACAGATGCAGTAACGCTGACAAATAATGGTATTATGCATTTATTTAGTCAAATATCATATCAATTATCAAACCAAAATTTAAAAACTATAAATCACCCAGGTATAGCAGCTACAATGTTAGGAATGCTTAAATACCCAAACGACTTTCAATTAGCGCAAGGATTACATGAATTGTGGTATAAAGATACTGCAACAACAGCAGTACTTGCCGATAACTTAGGGTTTGCATTAAGACAAGCATACATAACTCAGAAACCAACTACAAAAGGAATATTTTTAATTTGCATACCTTTAAGGCACATTTTTGGATTCTGTGATGATTACGACAAAGTTATTTTTGGATTTAAACATACAATAACTCTTGTAAGAAAAACTAATAATGACGCAATTTTTAAGCTTGCTACTGTAGCTGATGCAAGAGTTAATCCTAATAAAATATCATTGTTTATACCACATGTGTTACCAGCAGATGCAGAAAGGTTTAAACTTTTCAATCAAATCGCATCAAAAACGAACATTCCAGTATGTTATCGTCAGCGTCAGTGTGATACTATATCTGTTCAACAATCTACTGGATTTTCTTGGGACGTGTGCACAAGGATGGTTACTGAAAGACCAAGATACGTTATTGTTGCATTTCAAACATAACAATTCATAAAAGTGGAGAACAAAATGCTAATCCTTCAATATTTGAATGAATTGATCACACACAGCAGTATAACTCCTTCTGACTATAAAGATTTATACCCAATTTTTGTTTTTGATGTTAGTAGACAATCAGAAAAATTTTATCAGGTTTGGTACAAATAAAAGTTACAGCAACATTTAATACAACTGTTCCAGTAGGTACTGAAGTATTTGCAGTTACAATATCTGATAAAATGTTACAACTGCAATCAGACGGAAGAAATTTTTATTCTGTTTATTAAATTTTTTTGAAAATTAACTAAAAATTTTTTTCTTTATATATTAAAAGAATGAAATACACAAAGAAAAGTTTAAAAAATCTATTTGAAGAAAATTACATTTCAAAAGCAGCTGACAATATCGCTTCATTCCTAATGACTGCTATAGATAATGGGTTGTTAGATAAAGAATCAGAAGTGAAAGAAGTAAATGATATAAGATCAGTTGGCAGACCTAGAATACATCCAGTGAAAAAAGCAAATGAGAAAAAAATAATCATGCTTAGAACACATCGTGAAAAACAAGAAAAAAAAGAAACAGATTCAAAATATGAAAGATTAAGAACAATTAAGAAAAAATCAGTCACTGTTAAATTAACAAACATGGAAACTGAAGAAATTACAATATATAAATCATTATATAGGGCTATGCTTGAGACTAAGCATGGATGGAGATATCTTGAATTACGTGATGGAAAAGTTGATAATGGATTTAAGATTGAAATAATAAAATCTGAAAATTCTGAAAAAGATTAATACAAAAATGAATAAATTAAATAAAACCTTGTCATATAAAAAATGGAAAACAAAAATGTAAGAAAATGCGATATAACTATGGAATTATCTAACGATTATTTACTTTTTTTTAATAAAACAGTTAAAATTAAAAAAGATGGTGAGTTTAAAATAGAGAGAGTTATAAAACCTTCTTATAGAATTAGAGGGTGGAAACGTATAGAATATTTATAATAAGTACATGCTTACAAAATATTTACATGTGCTTTGTAAATATTTTTAATAAATAAAATCTTGTCATATAAAAAAATGGAAAATATACTAGATGAACCATATTCCAGATATGACATCTTCTGAAATTTTAACTCCTACACCTTTTGTATATAGAACATTGACAATTACAAAAGAGCAGGAGATTTCAAAATAAAAATATATTAATTATTATTGTAGAATACGAGGATTTGGATATATTTAAAATCAAAAAAAAATATGACAGGATTTTTTTTCAAAAAATTATTTAAAGAAAATGAAAATTAAAAAAATTTCTTGTTATATAAAAATGGAAAATAAAAATGTCACAGAATTAGAACAAATCGCAAAAGAGCGAAAAGTTAAATATTATTATAGAATGAGAAAAAGTGATCTCATAAGAGCATTACAATCTACATCAGTCGAACAGAGAAATATATTAGACGAACATATTCCGGATATATCATCTTTAACAATTTTAACTCCTACACCTTTTATTGCAACTAATACATCAATATCTCAAAAAGAATCGAATAATAATTCTTTTGCAAATTGGATTATGTCTTATGTTCCTAATATAATTAAAAAAACAGCTAATGAAAAGAATGAAGCATTAAAATCTAAAGTTGTAGAGTTGTATAATAAGTTTTACAAATACCCAATAGAATTTAAATTAAAGAAATCATCTGTTAAAATGTTACAAAACAATTTACAGCTAAAGGGATAGTAGGTTACGATGCTTTACCCTTCATAAATACTGCTAAAAATAGTGCTATTAAAGTACTAAAAGAAAAGAAAAATTTAAAAGTTTATATAGTTCTACATTGTGAAATGGAACGTACTGATATTAAAACAGGACACACCCTGTAAATATCCATGGCTAACATCACCCGAAAGGACCGAACAAATCCTTTTAGATGGGCATTATATAGACCTAGTGTGAACATTTAGAGCTGTTTTTGAAATCTTTTAACTACGTCCGAGCCATTTTTTTCATTTTTAAGTTATATAGTGAAAATAACCAAAATCCAAGATTTTCCAAAAAAATAAACAGCTCAAAATCATAAATTACAGTGATTTTTTTAAGTTGTAGGTATATAGAGATCATAATAAAATAATTTTAAGTCATTTCAAACATCCCAGAAGGTCAAATGATTATTGGAAATTAAAAAAAATGAATTTCATTTGAATTTAGTTACTTTGTAATGACTAAGCATCAGCAATGATTTTATGTACATGTACGCATGCACGCACTAACTTTTCAAAGTAAAAAGGGTTAAATCCTTCCCTGTCATCCCCCTTCCATTAGCATGAAGTACACAATAAGATTATGTACACAAAAAAATTGTGTACACATAAAGATTATCATGAAATTTATGAAATAAAAAAGATTCATAATTATTTTTTCTTGTTAAATGAAGATCATTTTTTAAAATGAAGACATAAAGCATCAAAAATGCCAAATAAAGCAAAAACACATGAAGAATGCAGAAAGTCTGTTTGTTTTCTTTGCATGAGGAAAGGAGACCGAGATTTAAATGACTTTATCATTGGAAGAATTCACAAATTGTTGAAAACAGACATTGACTTTGCAGATGAAAGAGTCCCACAGGCTATTTGCAATGCTTGCCGAACTCTCTTGCAAAAAAGAGATGCTGGGAACATGAGTGTTTCACTTCCAGCAATCTACAACTTCTCTGCAATCATTGTCAAGCCTTTGACACGAACATCTGGTCCATGTGACTGCCTCATTTGCCAAATAGCAAAACTCAAGCTCAACCAGAAACATCCCTTGGCACCAAAAGAACAGAACAGAAACCTTGACCAAGGTGAATCTTCTAAGCCTGGCCCTTCACCAAAGTTCCGCTTACAGTCATCAGAGAAAAGATGCGCACAATGTTTGTCCATTCTTGCAAGAGGTTTCAGACATTCATGCACAATCGGAACAAGACACCAAAACTTGCAAGCATTGGTCCAGTCAGATCCTGTTGGTGCTGAGCAAATTGCACCTGCCATCATCAGCTCAAAGGATGCATCTCCTGGAGGAACTGTCCGGCTGAGTCAAGCAAGAGGAGGGCAGTTATTTCCATTAACACCAGGTAATAATAAACTTCTGTGGGAATCACTTTTACTCATGACTATTGTTGTTGTAATCATTCACAAGTAACAAAAAGTTGTTAAATTTATTTCATTTGCTTTTTAGGCCCAGCATCTGCACGCAAATCAACCAGTTCAATACTTACAATGCAAAGCTTGTTAAATGTTCAGTTGAACACAGGACTATCCAACACGGGAATGCGACAACTTGCCTCAACACTTAACAAAGCAACAGAAACTCGACTAGTTGAGCCATTTTTCCAGCAAAAGTTTGCTGCTGTAGGAAAATCGTTGAATGATTTCTTTCAACTATCAGTTGTCAACATTTCAGCAGAAAAAGGAAAAGCTGAAGAGAACAATCATTCACTGCAAAAATCTTGAGGACTTAACCAACAAGGTGTTGTTGTCAAGGGAATACGGCTTCAATCATTTTGTCAAGCTTGGCATTGATGGAGGAGGATCATTCTTGAAAATGAGCTTAGCAGTTATCAAGGTAACTGATGAAGATGATGAAACAAGAAGTCCTCAACAAAAAAGTCTTCGCTTGCTGACAAGCTCATCTGCCTGAGACACAGGTGTCAAACGGCAGCTCATAGTTGCCATCGCTGAAAATGTTTCTGAAACATATGAGAACGTCAAATTGATGATGAACATCATTCAATTAAATGATGTTTCTTTCTGCATTTTATGCGATCTCAAGATGACCAACATCATTTGCGGAATTCAATCCCATTCAAGCAAACACCCTTGTTGCTGGTGCAACATTGATTTTGACAATCTCTTAGAATGTGGAACATCCAGAAGTTTCGGATCAATCAAGGAGAGATTTGAAGCCTATGTTGCAGCTGGATCGGATACAAAATCAGCAAAAGATTTTGACAATGTAATCCATCCACCACTGATTAAAATGGATGACTCAACACTCATTTTGGATGTGATTCCAACAATGGAACTTCATCTTCTTCTTGGAATTGTCAATCATCTTTTCAAGAATCTTTCTGAGTTATGGCCTGGTGCCAAAGAATGGACAACTTTGCTGCACATTCAGCTCCAGCCATACCATGGCGGACACTTTGCTGGCAATGAATGTCATAAGCTTTTGCAAAACCTTGACATTCTCCAAAGAATGGCAGAAAAAGCTTGTGCCTATCAAGCATTTGGTTTCATTGAAACTCTAAGACATTTCAAAGAAGTTGTTACTTCATGCTTTGGAACAATTCTGCAGGAAAATTATAAAGAAACGATTCAGAAGTTTAAAACTTCTTTCCTATTCTTGCCAATATCGGTGACACCTAAGGTCCATGCTGTTTTCTACCATGTTTCTGAATTTGTAGAAAAACATCAAACCTCCCTCGGAATCTTCAGCGAACAAGCAACCGAAGCAATGCATTCAAGGTTCAAGGTTCACTGGGAGCGGTACAAGCGCATCCCAACTCATCCAGAATATGGAAAACAACTCTTCAATTGTGTTGTTGACTATAACAGCAAGCATCTGTAACAAACAGCACCTACAAACTCAACTTTTTCAGAAATATATGTTTTGGACTAAAAAAAATTAGAAATTGTAAATTTTAGAATTTTTTGAGAAATTTAAATACTGTTTTTGGATTATGCATTTTGTGAAGAAAGCTTTTAATTCTAGTCTCAAATTTGCAATATGTAAGAATCTGTTTATTTTTTATCATAAATATTGTCCAGACCAAGCAAGTTGTGAAAATATACTTTATGGAAATTTTCACTTTGTGGTTATTTTACCATAGAACGTTAAAATAAGAAAAATGGCTCTGACAAACTTTTGGATGTTTGAAATGACTTTTATTATGATCTCTATATACCTACAACTTAAAAAAATCACTGTAATTTATGATTTTGAGCTGTTTATTTTTTTGGAAAATCTTGGATTTTGGTTATTTTCACTATATAACTTAAAAATGAAAAAAATGGCTCGGACGTAGTTAAAAGATTTCAAAAACAGCTCTAAATGTTCACACTAGGTCTATATAATGCCCATCTAAAAGGATTTATTCGGTCCTTTCGGGTGATGTTAGCCATAGATATTTACTGGTGTATTTAGAACAAATAATCAAGTTGTATTAGAATCAACAGATTTAGATGAGTTTTATGAAATATCAAAGCAGAAAATTTTAGAATCATTATCATTACATCAACAGTCGGGGTCAGGTTGGAGATTTGTTTCTGTTGAAAATATGGATATAAATATTATTGAGTATAATCCTATTAAAGCAAGATCATAACTCCACTTGATAAAAATTTTGCAACTAAAAATGCGATAATTAATATAAAGAATAAAGATAATCAATGTTTTAAGTGGTGTGTTGCTAGAGCATTAAATCCTAAAGATATTCATCCTGAAAGAATAGATAAAGAACTTAAAAATCAAGCTGAAAAAATAAACTGGGATAAAATAGAATTGTTTACTTAGGTTTAATTCGGAAGAATCTTTGTCTAAACATATACCTTATTGTGAAACATATGATTCAGTACGTATTGAACTTCCACCACCAAAATCAACAATGCAATTTACTATTCACAATAAATCAATGAGAGTTCCGTTTGTAGTATATGCAGACTTTGAAAGTTTTATCAAACCAAGTGACACTTGTGAACCAAATCCGAATGAATCTTTGATGAATCAAGTTCGTTTTGTTATTATATTAAATGTTTTGACGAAAGTATTTATCAAAACAGTCCAGTTACATTTACTTCAACTAATGAAACAGATAATGTTGCACAAATTTTTGTTGATAGTTTACAAGAAGATGTCATAAAAATGTATAACAAGATTAAATTTCCAAAAAGGATGATATTTACTGATGAAAACAAGCATGACTTTAATAATGCAAAAACATGTCACATTTGTGGAGAAAAACTAAATGAAGATAAAGTACGCGACCATTGTCATATTACTGGAAAATATAGAGGTGCTCATAAAAATTGTAATTTAAAATCTTTCCAGTACTATTTCACAATTTATCTGGTTATGATTCTCACTTATTTATAAAAAAATTATCAGGAGGAAAGTTGAGTTGTATACCAAGAAATGAAGAAAACTGTATTAGCTTTTCTAGAGAAATTAAAGTTAGTGAGTTTATTAATAAAGAGAGTAAGAAAGTCGAAGTTAAACGTGAACTTCGTTTCTTAGATTCTTAGTTATAGATTTATGCCTGATAGTTTATCTAAGAATTTTGCAAAAGATAAATGTAAAAATATTAGAAAATTTTATTCAGGTAAAAAATTAGATTTGTTACTAAGAAAGGTGTATACCCATATGATTGGGTTGATTCTATTAATAAATTTTCTGAAACACAATTACCACCAAAAGAATCATTCTTTTCGAGATTAAACGCTGAAGATATAAGTGATGATGATTACTCACATGCACAAATTGTATGGAAAGAGTTTAATTATAAAATATTTAGAGATTATCATGATTTGTACAATGTTTAAGATGTGTTGTTACTCGCTGATGTATTAGAAAATTTTAGAGATCTTTGTATTAATATTTATGATTTAGATCCAGCTTGGTATTATACATCACCAGGATTAGCTTGGGATGCGGCATTAAAGAAAACAAAAATAAAATTAGAGTTGCTTTGTGATTATGATATGATATTGATGATAAAGAAAGGTATAAGAGGTGGAATTAGTATGATATCAAATAGATTTGGAACTTCTAATAATAAGTTTATGGGTGATGCGTATGATCAAAGTAAACCATCAACATTCATCCAATATCTAGATGCTAACAATTTATATGGGTGGGCAATGAGTAAACCACTTCCAACACACGATTTTAACTGGATGGATGAAAATGAGTTGATGAACTGGAAATCAATTCCATGTATACTAGAGGTAGATTTAGATTACCCTGAATATCTACATGATGTACATAACGATTATCCACTTGCACCCGAAAGGATAACTGTTAATAATGTTAAAAAATTAGTTCCTAATTTAAAGAAAAAGAAAAATTATATAGTACATTATGACAATCTTAAATTGTATAAAAGATTAGGATTAAAGATTACATAGAGGAATAAAATTTGAAGAATCAGCATGGTTAAGTAAATACATTAAACTAAATACAAAACTTAGAGCTAAATCAACTAATAAGTTTGAAACAGAACTTTTTAAACTCATAAACAATTCAGTATTTGGAAAAATAATGGAGAATATTGAAAATAGAGTTGATATTAGATTAGTAACAGACAGAAATGAAGCTATTAAATTAGCATCAAAACCTAACTTTGAAAATAGAACAATATTTGGTGAAAACTTAATAGCAATACATATGAAAAGAAAAAAATTAACATATGCTAAACCAATTTACTTAGGAATGTGCATATTAGATTTGAGCAAAACACTAATGTACGAATTTCATTATGATTACATAAAGATTAAATATTCTGATCGAGCAAAACTATTATTCACAGATACAGATTCTTTAGCATACGAAATTAAAACAGAAGATTTTTACGCAGATATTTCTAAAGATATTGAAAGAAAATTTGATACAAGTGAATTTGATAAGAATCATACTGCAATTAATATAGTAGGTTTTAAAGTTGGAGCTAATAATAAAGTATTAGGAGTGTTTAAAGATGAGGCAAAAGGAGCACAAATTGAAGAATTTGTAGGGCTAAGATCAAAGTCGTGCTCTTACAAAGTACACGGAAAAGATAACAAAAAATGTAAGGGAGTAAAGAAAAACGTTGTTAAAAAATATATTACACATGAAGATTACAAAAATGTTTATTAAGTAAAGAAAATAAGATGATGAATATGAATGTAAGATTACATTCACATGAAATTTACACAGAAGAGGTCAATAAAATAGCATTTAGCGCAGAAGATGATAAAAGAGTTATTTTAGAAGATGGTATACACACATTAGCATATGAACATTACAAACTAAAAGAAAATAATTTATAGGTCATTGAGCCCAGAGCCCAAAGAGGTCAAAGAGGTCAAGGAGGTCAAAGAGCCCAGAGCCCAAAGAGGTCAAATTGTTTTTTTAAGAAAAAAAACAATTTATAAGTAAAAATGGAAAATAACATTTATCATAAACTTATCAATGTTGAAGGAATAATTTTATTAAATGAACCACTAACAAATTTTTAATTGATCAAAGCAGCAAAAAAACTAAAAATAAAACATTTTAAAGGTGTATTTGTAAGAGATGAATTACCTAAAAATACGCAAAGAAAAGAATGTGGAATATTAAATACAGGAGATTCAAGTACGCAGGGATTTCACTGGATTTGCTTGTACAAAAACGGAGATAAAAAACTAAGTTTTGACTCTTATAGACTGTCACCACCAGTTGAAGTTGTTAGTTATTTAAAAAGTCCTGTTTATTGTAATAGCGATAAAGTTCAATTTGGAAATACCTCATTCTGTGAACACTTGTGTTTATATGTTTTAAAAAGACATGATGAAGGATATGATTTTCAGAATATTATTAATAATCTATGGTAATTTTTTTTAAAAATATAGTTAAAAAAATTTTCTTTATATATAAAATGCCTGTTGATAAATTCCGTCGCGACACTAATTCATCTGTAGCTGTAGATGGTTTAACATTATCTCAAGCTACTAACTTGTTCATTAGGAGAGATGGATATAATAATGCAACTATTAATATTAATAAATGAAACCATAAAAAATGTTTTATTAAAGTCTTTAAATGTTCAACTGATCAAGGAATATTTCCTGATCAGTTGAAAATAGCAAAAGTCACACCAATATTTAAAGTAGGAGAGTTGTTGAATGTCAGTAATTACCGTCCTATCTCTGTTTTCTCTGTTTTTTCTAAAATTTTAGAGAGAATTCTTTATAACAAAATTTTTCAACATCTGTCTCAAAATAATATATTATATAAAAATTAATATGGGTTTAAGAAAAATAACTCTACTGAGCACGCTATACTAAAAATAACTCAATATATTACAGATTCATTTGAAAAGTCCAAATTTACTTTAGGCATTTTTGTTGACTTATCAAAAGTGTTTGATATAATATATGTTTGACCATAAAATCCTTTTCAAAAAACTAAAATATTATAAAATCATAGAAAATTTTCTCAAGTTAATAAAAAGTTATTTACACATTAGAAAATAATTTATTCATTTTGACCAATCATTGCGATCTCAATTATTAGAAATAACTTGCGGAGTTCCTCAAGGATCTGTACTAGGACCTCTTTTTTTTCTCATTTACATAAACGACCTCTATGAAGCATCCAATTTGATGATAGTTATGTTTGCTGATGACACAAATCTTTTTTTATCTCATAGCGACATAACGACACTTTTTTCTTGTATGGACAATGAATTAATGAAAGTTTCTCAATGGTTTAAATCAAACAAACTTTCTCTAAATATTGAAAAAACAAAATGGTCTTTTTTTCATTCTAACTCTAAAAAACATCTACTTCCAATCGAGCTTCCTCCTCTTCTTATTGATGGCGTTCTAATTAAGAGAGCAACATGTACAAACTTTTTAGGAGTTTCAACTGATGAAAATCTCATATGGAAAAAACATATCGAGAACATTACCTGCGAAATTTCGAAAAGTATAGGTATATTATATAAAGCAACAAGCATGTTAAATAAACATATTTTAACTCAACTATTTAACCACTCATTCATTCATTGCCACATAAACTATGCGAATGCCGCTTGGGGTAGTGTTAATAAAAGAAAATTAGAACCTCTTCATCTCCAACAGAAACATGCTGCACGTCTTAATAATTTTAAAGACCGTTTTTCACATGCTAAGCCTCTTTTTATTAAAATGAATTTTTTAAACATATTTCAACTAAATATTTTTAATGTACTGTGTTTTATGTTTAAATGTAAAACTCGTACAGTTCCGGTTTCTTTTCACAATTTATATTCCTTAAAAGAAAAAAAAAACATAATTTAAGAAATGATAACTTCCTTTTTCAACCAGTTTTCAAAACCAATTTAGGCAAATTGGTTTTGAAAACTGGTTAAATTTTGTTTTATTAAATTTAAATTAATAAAACAAAATTTTTAAATTTTGTTTTATTAATTTTATTTTTGTGTATCATGTTAATTTAATTTATACATTTTATACCTATTAAGTCTTGTATTTTAAGTATTTATATAAAACGTTAGTTTTTACTTCTAACTTTTGTTTTATAAACTTTATTTGACTGCCTTATTTATTTTATACACATTATAAAATTGTTTTAACACGTAACGATTGTAAGCGGTTCTTGATGACAAGATCATTTTATCTTCCGCAAGTCTCCGCGTTGTTATTTTATATGCAACAAAATTTGTAATTTTTTATTTATATGCATTTTCTTTCATTTGTTTTATTGTAATAGTTATTGTATAGAAATAAAAGAACAAAAATAAATAAATAAATGTAGCAGAACCTACTAGCTCACATGATGCTGCTACAAAAAATTATGTTGATAATATAACAATTAATCAAATTAATTAGAAATAACACCAAATTCAAGTTTAACGTGCCTTGGATTAAAACAAAAGCTTGTTCCACCAACTACAGGTCCTGATGCAACAACAATTTTTGTTCAACTTTCTGGTCTTGGTATTCTCAGAAAACTATGGCTAGCATTTAAAGGGCTTGATACTACTCATAATGTTCCAGGTAATGTATTTCTTAGAATATACGCAGATCATACACTTTGCATAGGAGATTTTTCTCTTTCTACAGATAGTGTTGGAGATAATAATATTCCTTTAGCCTGTGATTTTTTAATTGCACCACTTGACCCACTTGGTCACTCATTTTATGCAAACTCTTTACAAGGTTGTAATGTACATGCGGCTAATTCATTAGGAGGATACTTTACACTAGATTTTCCATTTACTACTAGTCTAGTAATTTAATTATACAATAAAACTAGTCAACAAATAAAATATTAGTTACAACCTTTTATTACAAGAACTACATCAATACCTCAATCATTGTCATCTATTAAATTATATTCAGAAACGTTTAGATTAACAAACACAATTTATGGTAAAGAATATATATTATTAGATTCTACAGACGTTGTTAGTCAAGGTGTTTATCTTAAATATAAAGGAATGTATTTTATTGGCAATTCTGGAAATTGGTGGGAATCTAGAGTGCGCATGTATGATGCGTATAGTTCTCCAGTAAATACTAAATCTGTTATACAACCTTGGACACCTTATAACGATACTAATTATACGGTATTTCAAGGATTTGATAGTAATAGTGTATGTATATACTGCTCATCTCGTTTAGCAGACTTTTATCTTTCTTCGTGGAACGGTGATAATATTAAAACATTTAATAATGAATCATCTGGACTATTGTATCAATCAAAAGATACAATCGATTCTACTACTATCTCATTTTATAGAAACTTTTCTGATTCCATGCCTAGTGTTCCTACTGGAAGGAGATTAGTAGTTACATTAAACTCTGGGGATGCAGAAGAAGAACAATCTGTAAGTTTTACTGTGGTAGGACATGCTTTCTTTTACGCATAGATTTTGCTTGTGAAATCAATTAGCTATAGCTTAGATTTAACTTGTGAAATTATAGCTTAACTTAAAAAATTAATTTAAAATTACAAAAAATGATTTTGATAAAAAAATTTAATATGATTTTTTATAAAAAAAATAATTTTTTTAGCTCAGAGTTTATAGTTATGATGTAACCATAATATATTAAATATATTATGGTTGTTATACTACCATTATTTATTTTTTTTTAATTTTTTTATGTTGGCCTAGAAATTATGGATAGGTTTATGGTTGAAATGACTTATGAGAATATGGATAGGTTTATGGTTGAAATAAGTTAAGAAACTATGGTTGAGAATATGGTTAAAATGAGTTAAGAAATTATGGTTAGTGTGATGGTTGAAATATGATATGAGAATATGGATATGGATATGGTTGAAAAAATTATTGAAAAACTTGGATGAATTTTATCTTTAGAAACAGGCACAATATTGTAGTGGTGTCTATGTGGGTGCAGATGACAATGGCACTCTGTACATAGGAGTCGTTGCATTAATGATTGTTAGTTTAAAGAAATCTATTCCTTATATTATAAAAGCAGTACCCAAAGTTAAAACCAGATAGAGAAAGAAAATTAATAGTATCTGATATTTGCTACAAAAACCATTTACCACTGTAAATGGCTTTTGGAGCAAATATCAGATTCTATTAATTTAACTTTCTGGTTTTAAAATTCGAGGAGTTGTTACATCAAGCAAATGCAAATTTATTTACTTTGCTTCATTTTAAATTTGGTAATCAGTCAAATTTATTTATTTATCATCCTGACAGTTCAAATTTTAAAATATACTTATTTTATGATAGTGTTGATATTGTTAAAAATATCAGAAATAATTTATTACACTGTAAAAAATTTCTAATTCCATCATTTACATATAATATAAAAGATGACGTCTATAATTGTCTAGTTGTTTATATTACTCAGGGAATGTTTCTCTTGCACTGGCTATTTTTGATGAAACAACAATTGCAAGTTTTAAAAGCTCATTTTCCAGAACGAAATGATATTTCGTTCAATTTAGTCCTAATAAACTTGGTAATACAATTATTTTTTGGTGATGGTAAAACCACATTTTTTAGGCAACTAGCTGATTTGATTGAAATTTGGCAGAAATCTCAATTTTTTACTTTATCAAAATAACTATCATCTGCTCTTATCACAATTCTACGTTCTCAAGCAATGCTTACACAGCCACCATTGTGATACGGGTACCGTGTGGGACCCGTACGGGTGGTCAACTGGGCCCCATGTGAGTAGCCCTGCGGGATCCCGCGGGTTTTTGGACGCGATATCCATCCAAAGCCCATGTGAGTTTACCCGTCGGGTTATCCGTATGGACCCCAAACAACTCCCACAATATTACCCTGTAAGGACCCCATCTAAGAAGCCCTCCGGGATCCCGGCGGTATTTGGCCGCGGTTTCCATCTGTGTCCCAGATGGGTTTGCCCGTCTGGGAGATATTGCAAATCTTGCAAAACTAATTTAAAATTGTTAAAAATATAAAAAAGAAACTATATAATTTTATATGCATATTTATTTTGAATAAAAAGCACATTACAATTATATTTTTATTGAGCAACTTTCTAAACAATTCTGTAATCATGTATCGTGTGTCTTCACGGTTTTCTCAAATATTAAAAGCTTTTAAATCGTTGTTAAAACTACCTCTTTAAGCAAGTCTTTCTTGATACAATAGCTTGTTTAAATGAGTGCTGTAAAAAAAAATATTATATTTTATAATAATATATTGTTATATTAGGGGTAAACAGATTCTATCTGTTGACCAGCCTCGCACCCCTTTTTCATCTATTAGGCTAGCGCAGATGCATTTTTAATACATTGTTTCCAGTTTAGGATGTTGAATGCTGGATCTTTTTACTCATGGGCCTTCTTGTGTCTCTGTTTTTATGATTAAACAACTCATTTTATTTTCTCCTAATGAGGGTACAGCTCTAAAATTAAGTTTTATGGTTCTGAGGTTGGTAGTCAGGTTTACCGAACTCTGTGGCAGCTCTCAGAGAGACTGATTCCATCAACAGCTGAAAAATATCAAAGTATTAACAATGCCATGTTGCGCATGGATGGTGGCCCTGTTTGTACTTTTGATGTGCATTGCCGAGGCCACATTTGGAGCCCTTTGTTACGGCTTAGGGTTTATTAATAGTAATGTGGCAATCACTTAGGCTATTAAAAAGTATACTGAGTACTATCTATGCTTTGAGTCAAGTTCTTCAACAAATTTAAAAATGAATAAAGTACCGAAAACTATAAAACACAAAAAGTCATCATCGCGAAAGTCTCTAAACCTATCATTCACTGATATTCGTGGTCGTCGAAGTAACTTTTCTTCTGTTGAGTTTTATCTCTTGCAAAGTTCACCAGACCTACTTGCTCTTTATGAGACTAATTTAAGTTCAGCTGTCTCATCTTGTGATCTTACTGTTGATGGTTATCTTCCTTTAATTTGTAAAGACTCCAATAACCACATGCTTAGTCTTGGCATTTACATTCGTAAGAATTCACCCGTTTGTCGTGAAACTAGGTTTGAATCCACAGACTACTCTTTCATGTGCTTTCGTTTAGCACCACTTCACTTTTTCGCCTTCCTCTTTGTTCTATATCGCTCTCCTTCATCTCAAGACTGCACTCTTTTTGATGTTATTTCTGATCATATTGATCAAGCCCTCTGTCTTTATCCATCAGCTAATATTGTTGTTGTCGGTGACTTTAATGCTCATCACACTGAATGGCTTGGCTCTAGTGTCAGTGATTCTGCAGGCATTAAACCCCACAACTTTTGCCTTTCTCAATCTCTAACTCAAATAGTCAACTTTCCAACTCGCTTTCCAGACAACCCAAATCATATATCTTTTCTACTCGACCTATGTCTTGTTTCTGATCCAAAGCCCGCTATTCTCAGGTCATGAAATCTCTTACCTCATCTGAAAAATTAGGCTCTCGTGACTTCTGGAGCATCTTTAATAGTATTAATAAAAAGGGTAAACCTTTAATTCTACCTCTTTTGTATGGTTCAGACTTTGTCACCTCACCTAAAGACAAAGCTGAATTGTTTGCCAAGAACTTTTCATCAATATCATCTCTTGATTCCACTAGTTGCGTTCTACCTGATATTGTCAACAAACTAGTTGATCCATTGCTTAACATTCGTATCACTCCAGCGTCTGTATCTAAAGTAATTTTCCGCTTAGACTTTTCTACAGCTTGTGGCCCGGACAACATATCTGTTATAGTCTTGCAGAAGTGTTCTCCGGAGCTGTCGTCTATACTTTCAAAACTATTCAACAAGTGCTTATCAGAATCTTGTTTTCCAGCCTGCTGGAAAACGGTATTTGTTATCCCTATCTTCAAAAATTCTGGAGAGCGATCTGTTTCGTCTAACTACCGTCCCATTAGTCTTCTTTCTATCATAAGCAAGGTTTTTAAATCTTTAATTAACAAACACTTAATTCCTCATCTTGAATCTAATAATTTACTTTCTGACCATCAATATGGATTTCGATCTTCTCGTTCTACAGCTGATTTGCTAACAGTAATAACCGATAGGTTTTATTGTGCATTAGATAAAGGTGGAGAGTTTAAGGCTATCGCTCTTGACATTTCAAAAGCTTTTGATAAAGTTTGGCATGCTGGTCTTCTCCATAAGCTTTCTTTTTATCTGGCAACATCTTTAAGATTATTGAATCCTTTCTTTCCGACTGTAGTATAAAAGTTGTCCTCAATGGACAGCACTCTTATTCTTATTCTGTAACTTTAGGGGTTCTTCAAGGTTCTATCCTTGGCGCTATACTCTTTTCAATTAACATTAACGATCTTCCAGATATTTTCACATCTAAGGTGGCATTGTTTGCTGAAGATACTACCATTTAATTATTTTCGTGATAAGAAGCCAACACTCTCTGATTGCTTGGAGGGGGCATTTGAGCTTGAAAAGGATCTCACTTCTGCTACAGCATGGGGCTCAGAGTGGCTGGTGAACTTCAATACAGATAAAACTCAATTTTTTTCATCCAATCGTTATCGCAATAATTTAGATCTTCCTATATTTATGAACGGTGATGTACTTGATGAGTCATCCACTCTTCATCTTCTAGGATTAACTCTTACTTCCGATCTTTCTTTGAAACCATATATCAAATCTGTTGCAAAATTAGCATCTGCTAAGGTTGCATCTCGTTATCGAGCTCGACACTTTCTTACTTCGGATTCTATTCTCTATTTCTATAAATCTCAAATCCGACCTTGTATGGAATACTGTTGCCATATCTGGGGCGGATCTTTCAATTAAGTCTCATCCTTTTTCTGTAACTGTTTCTAAACTCTTATTCGTCTAGTTTTTTTCGTCGAGCATCAGTTCTTTGGAATTCGCTTCCATCATCTTGCTTTCCTGATTCATATAATTTACGATCCTTTAAGTCGTCTATCAATCGTTATCTTGGTCTACAATCTTCATCTTCTCTCTTCCAGTAACTTCCAACTCTAATAAATGGTTGCTTACAGCGTTATTGGAAGCGAAGATGTTTAAAAAAAAAAAAAATTATATTTATACTTTAATATATTGTAAGATTTAACGCCGACCTCATTTTTCCGAATTCCGAGAGTTGTATATATATACATATGTATATATTTATGTACAGCGTGGAAAATAATGGCTGGTCAATGGTCAACGCCCGCTTGAAATGACTAAAATTGCTATTTTGACCTCCCAAAATGAATTCTTGATGGTCATGTTTGACCGGTTGAAAAAATAACCAGAGTTTTGAAAAACGAGGTTTTACAAATAATCATGATGTAATTTGAAAAATGCATTTACTAAAAGTTAATAAATTATTTAAATTTTAAATAAACGTTTAAAATAGTTTTATTGTTTAAGAAATGCTACTTTAATTAGCTTCGTTTATGTATTTATGACGTAAACTATATCTTTGTGTTTTTTTTTGCTTCACTCATTTAAATTACTTTTATTCTACCGGTGGTTAAAAACTTTTTTTATGAATGATTAAAGTTCTTATTCTTTTATTGTTTTAATAAAAATATTTAAAATATTAATATATATATATATATATATATATATACATATACATATATATATATATATATATATATATATATATATATATATATATATATATATATATATATATATATAATAACTTTTGCCTAACACTTTTCCGATAAAAAATCTATTTTTTTACAATATTTTGTTCGTAATCATTGGAGGAAATATCATCATCAACCATTAAATTGGTATTCTTAAAAAATTCCTTCTCCTTAAAAAAAAAAAAAAATATATATATATATATATATATATATATATATATATATATATATATATATATATATATACATATATATACATATATATATTTACATATTTATATATTTTTTATTTTTTTATTTTATAAATCTTTATTTAAAATTGAATGGCATTGCAAATAATAAATTGTACAATTTTATCTATTGTCAAATAATGAGTAAAAGTTAGGTTAGAACGTAGGAAAAAGAACTGATCATTTATGTGTTGAAAAGGCAGCGGAGCTGCCCATGTTTTGTGGGAGGTAGAGGTCACTGACACCATCACAAAGAATGCCTAGGTATTTTTGAATCAAGGATTGCTGATAGTTAGAAGGGATTGCAATATTTAAAGCAAATGGGAACCAGTTGAGGGTCTGCTATTGGTGCATGGTAATTTAGTGGTTATCAGATGGTATGTGTCAGCAAGGATTTTTTTAAGGATATAATACAGGTGTTGTCTCGTAATTCATCAATGTCAAAACAAATATTGAAACGGCTCAAGTTGGTTGCATCAACTCCGATTGTGTGTAAGGCATTTTTGTGGAAATGCTGTTCTCTTTTATTGCTGCAAGACTGCAAGAGATAAGAACTGGGGCACTATATATCATGTAGCTAAAAGCACTTGAGTAAAAATGGTACTGATTTTATAGTATTGTGCCTTTTTATTCATTGTTCATCCCAATCAAGATTCTCATTGAGCAGGACTCCAAGGTAATTGTAGCTGTAGACAATTTCAAGTTCAGTATTATTGAGTATGGGAGTTGGTAAAACATGTGTCAGAGCACCGGGCATTGATTCTAATGACTTTATAATGAATATATATAAAATAATAAAAAACTCAAAAAAACTTTAATATATATATATATACAAGTATTAAATGAATGCCTATTGTAGTATTTATAGAAAAAAGAAAAAAAAGTAAGGTTACAACAATGTGATAAGGGTTGGAAGTTGGCTGCACGAGCAGGTCCAACTATGTTTAAAATGAGTTTTTGCGTAAGAAAGGGCTCCAAATTTGGCCTTGGCAATGCACACCAAAAGTACTAAGTACTTTCATGGCGTCTTTAGGTAATTGCTTTTTATAAAGTCTTTGAGAAAACCTTTCAATAGATATCAACCTTTTCTGCACAGGACCCAAAAAATTAGAGCATGGCTCTGAAACTTTTTTTGCTCAACACAAAATATATTTATATGATTCTAAAATGCAGTTGATGCATAAAAATAAACTATTTTTGCGAAAACATTTATTAATACTTTATATTTAGATCTGATAGTGGGTAAACTTTATTAACATAGTCATTTTGCTTGCATAAAATAGTTAAATAAGAAAATGGCATAATGAAAACTTGTTCTAATCAAGTAAGGAATAAAGAAAGTTAAACAAAAAAAAAACACATACATTTGATTTATAATGTTAAACACTTGTATACACTATATATATATATATATATATATATATATATATATATATATATATATATATATATATATATATATATATATATATATATATATATATATATATATATATATATATATATATATATATATATATATATATATATATATATAGTATAGTATAGCATAGTATACGTATATAAACAGTTGAATATTTATGTGAACTTACACCGTAATTTACATTTGCTTACAGTTATAACTTACTTTATAACTGAATAACTGAAGTTAAACAGTTATAGTATACACTTATAACTGGTACAACTTTATAACTGTTGTTACTTACATTTATAACTTAAAACAGTTACAGTTATAACTTACAGTTCATAAACATACTTTTAATTATATGAACTTATAGTTCATATAATTCAGTTCATATAGTTCACTTTTAATTATATGAACTTACAGTTTTGTTTTACCCCAAATGGGTGGTGGGAGATTTCTACTAAGTTTACTAGAAGTTTAACATTCAGAAATTATTTTAGCATGTCGGACTTTAATTAAGGAGAATGTAAATATTTGGAATGAAGATTTAAAGAACAACTATGATATCCCAATAAATGATGAATTACTAATAACATTAGATTTAAACTCAAATGAGATATCAGAATTAACTCATTCACCTGAAACAGAAGAAGTTGCAACAACAATTGGATGGTTAAGCATCAAACCAGCCTATACAAAAAAGTTGAAAAAAACTAATTTGTTTTAAAAAATGATTTATGTAGTGTTTCTTTGCAAACACCAAAATACTATAATTAAAATTTTTAACTGCACTGAACTGCAATTACTTTTAATTTTTTCGATTTAGTGGCTTTTGTTAAAGACTTTTAAACTTTGCGTCAAATTATCTCATTTTAAAATATTCGTTGTATTGGCCGATTTGGTGCTAAGCCATCCAATTGATGGTTATATAGCAAAGAAATTGATAAAAAGTAGCTAATGTAACTATTGCAAGTCTATGTTTGCTACAGATGCAAGCAATATAAATACTTGTCCATATCTACAAATACTTTCACAAGGTGGTCTTACTGTGCCTTCACTTTCACTTAAGGATTTTACATGTGAATGTTTTGAAGTCTTAGATATTCTTTCAAATTTAATAACAAGGTGATAATGTCAAAGATGTATCAAACTTTGTTTTATCAAAATACTTTGCAACAGTTTGCTTTACATGCAATTTACACAAAAATTTGGAGTTTAAATTTTCTTCTAAAATGATCATTATTGTTTTTTTAACAATAAGAAGAAAAAACAGAAGGTAATTAATACCACTGTACGAAAAGATACTGTTAAAAGTTTTAAAAGAAGATAGAAAGAAAAATAATGTATATATATATATATATATATATATATATATATATATATATATATACATATATATATATATATATATATATATATATATATATATATATATATATATATATATATATATATATATATATATATATATATATATATATATATATATATAAACATAAATAGATAATAACATAAAAAAATAAAAGGACACAAATCTTAACTTTTTTTTGTATATACATATATACACAAATCGCTAGTATGAAATAATATTTCTACTCGTAATATTATATTTATACTATCTATTTAGTCTAGATGAAATATAATAACATGTTTTCTCTATAGTTGCGCAGCCATCTTTTTTTTAAAATAGGCGTCTTAGAATCGGCCGCTAAAATGTAACATAAAAGGCCGTGTAATATAGTAGGCCATGGGTCATGCATCAATTTTAAGTTAAAAAGATTGTCTGAGTCAAACAACATAATTTAATTTCGATTGGCATCTCACACAAGTCATTTTTTGCAACCACTAAATGTTGGAGTTTATAAGACTGTAAAATCTGAATGAAAGCGAATTGTAGAAGTTTACTTGTTTAGAAATCCTTATTAAATTTAAGTAACTGACAGTTTCCTGCTATGTTAAAAGACCTTATTGCAAACAAAGGCTTTAATGCGGAAAATGCGCGTAGAGGTTTCAAAAATACTCGTATATTTTCATTCAATCGTTAACAATAGCTCTACAAAAAACTGCTATAGAGGCTATTTTTTAAGATGTAACAAATGACAAAATTATGTTTTTTCGGAAAGTTGCCAAATCACAAGTTTTACTAGATAATACTATTGGATCAATTTCATAAAACTCTATGAATAGTCTTTCAACAAAAGAAATATTCCTCAAAGAACTGGATAGTATCAATAATGCTTTTAAACTTTCTTTTAATATTATATTTTAACGTCTTTTGATATTATTAAATAAGTGCAAAGTAGGCGAGTTGTCAAGGTCTTCAACAGCAAGTTGATCTTCAATGAAGCAGTGAGCCTAGCCCATTGGAGTGTCACCAAGAGATTCACCTTGTTCAATAAAGATAGCACAGTCTGTCTCATTTGTAATTATCAGATTAAGAGTGCTAGTGGGCTCGAAGTGTCGACTATAACGGAACTTTGGGAATATGACAAGCTATGTTAAGTGAAATTTATAACAAGGTGATATTTTAGAGATGAGTGTCAAGGCGATATCAGGTTTTGGAACCTGATATCGCCTTGACACTCATCTCTAAAGTGAGCAACAGTTGCAAGCCACCGTTAACATCGATTGACTCATAAGATGTATGGCTAAAAAATTGAAATCGCCATGTAGTAGCATTACCGAGCAGTTTATACTTGGCAGTATTTGCCGAGCGGTTGTGATCAATGTGATACAACCTGATCACTAGAGTCGTGTAGACAATATAAGCAGCCGAAGAAAAACAATTTTTTACCAAGTTTTATTTTCACTAGATTTGATCAATTGATGTTGATTTGAGCTAAGTAGCATTAACTTCGTTGACTATGATATCGTTTTTTGTGTAAATGGCAACTCCGCTGTTCCTATTTTCTCTGTCTTTGCAATGTGATTGGTAGCCTAGTATGGCAACGTCGAATATATCTGTGAATCAAGTTTTCGCGATAAATGATGTGTGACTTACTAAATTTAGGCAGAGCAGATTTAGGCAGAGCAGCCTGGCTAACAACTCCTGAAGTTTGTCATTATTAAGTGAGCATGGGTTGTTTGCTCAGTAGCGTAGATTGCTTGATGGAACGGTGGAAGCGTTAGGCAGGATCGGTTTTATTTCTGTTTTAGTTATTGGTTTAGGACATCTAGTTGGCAATGGAGATTCCTTTTTTAGGAGCGGCTGTATGACTGGCGTTGTCAGCAAGGGATCTAACTGGGGATGCAAAGACGTAGCACTGATAGAAAGTTGATTCGATGACATTAATGCAACTGATGCAACCTGCCCTTCAACTTATAACATCCCAAAACGGATTATCTAGAATGTTAGTAGCGGCGAGTTTGTCGTTTAGCTTCTTGAGCTGGGTACGTACAGCGTTAAACTCTGTTTATTGCTCCAGCGTTCCGTCTTCGCGTACGTAGTCACCCTTGTATTTCTTTTGTTTTTTGTGCGCGCATGCTTTGAGTATTTCAGTTCGAGATGAAAGATTAGAAAGAGAAATCTGGAAAGTGTTCGAGTTTGACAACTTTACTTTGTTTTTGCTTTTTTCGAGGCAATTAACACGAACGACACCGGTAGCATCCTCCAATCCCGTTGCTATAAAAAAAAATCTCTAACAAGCTTTGTGTCGTCAACTGTGCTTAGCTTGTTAAGACCAACTACAATGACGTATAACTTGCGACTTTCGAATAATTTTATTTTGAGCAGCTATAAAAGTACTTGCTGCAGTGTTTGCTTTCGTTTTGTCCGTAAGCAAAGATACAAATGATGGTGTTGCTGATGATTTTAATTCTTTTAATTCATTTATATTTTTGACCAAACAATCAATTTTGTTTTTTAGGACTTTTTCTCTTACCTCACTAGATCGTTTCAAATCCGCCACTGCACAAAGTAGAGCTGCCTTAATCATTAAAACGATATTGTTCTGGTAACTTCTCAAGAGAGTAGCATTTAAATTCATTATACTTACTGCTACCAAAGACGATTCTATAAATAAGTGGGGGGGAGGGGGCGAATCTCCGTAACCTCGCTCTCCGTAAAATGACCTCTGACTGCTACTTTAAAAGCGTTAGTGGCTACTTTAGAAGCGTTTTTTTTATTGTTGACAAGTACTCAAATTTTCAATTTAGTTTATTTAAATCAAAATTATTTTAGATATTTTTGATATACTTTAGTATATGTATACAATAATAACAAATTTATCCGTATATAACTACAAGTAAATACTAATAGAAAAGTAATTGAAGCGAAAAGAAAGAAAAGTAAGTTAAAGAAAAGTGATTTAAAGCGCAAAAATTAAGCTTATTGTGATGAAAATTAATCCAAAAACAAATAGCAAATTGAAGAAAAAAAGTCAGATGCGAACGCAATTGATATTGATACTGATACTTGAAAAACTTAAGAAAAGAAAAAATCTAACAAAAAACATATATAATGCAAAACTCGTATAAAAATTTTTATATAGAATTAAAAGTGTCTTAAAATCCTTCAACAATTGATAATAATAATAATAAGATTTTATATATAAACAGGTTGAGACGACTCTACGAATTATATGAGGGGAGGGGTGAGTTTTAAATCCTCAAAAAGTATCGACAGACTTCTTAAAAAAAAAAATTCCTTAAAACAAAAATTTACCCGCCTGAAATGTATCAAACACCCGACTAGTCGTAAAAAAACCGACTATAACTTGAAAACCATCTTCTTTGGGGGAGGGGTGAGGGTGGAACACACTCCTGTAAAATCACCACTTTCAACAGGTATATATTCATATAAAAATAGATATATGAATAATTAAAAATAATATAATGTATATTTAGTTACTTTCCGATTCAATTAAATATAGTAGTATTTAGTAGAAGGTAAGTGTATATGATAATTAGAAAAAGAAAAAAATAGCAAGGAAAAAAAAGAAAAGTATTGCATTAAAAATAGTAAAAAGAAAACGTAACTGATAAGGAAAAAAAATGTATGCATTTAAAAATGCATAATTCTGACTTACAACCAAAAAACAAATCGCGTCTTATCTATTCCATTAAGTCCATTAAGTTTTAATAGTATGATCTGCAATGGCTCACGACAACGCTACAAGCTGCTTAGAAAAGAAAACCAGGTAAAAAGAATTCAAAATTTATTCAAGAAGAAAAAAGCTAGACGCAAAGAACAAAGGTTTAAAAAAAAAGAAGAAAAAAAGGCTTTTAAAATTTAACAAACCCCGGAACCAGCCCAAGAAATATAAAGATCAATTGTCTTTGTTATTCTTGCGGAAGCCTTTGGAACGAAGATTCAAGCCCCAAATGAGTTGGAAGTGAAAGAAGTTCAAACTGGTCGTGTATTCTATATACTATCAATTATTACGAAACAATTGAATTCGTGTGCAAGGACTGTAAATAACTTTTATTAGTTTTAATTTTTGTAGCTTGATATTTTAAACCAATTTTTTTGTGTACTGCAACTTTTTCATTTTAGCTTTTTAAAAAATTGTCAAGTTTTTACAATACAGCTAGAGTTGCCATCTCCAAATGAATAAAAATCTGCAATACTTTTAAAGGCGAAGAATAGTGTGGTTAATAATGGAGGGATAATAATGGAGTAAATTTAATAATGGAGGGGTATAAAATAATAATTTTTAGGGAAAAAAATTTGGCGGTTACTGAACAATGTTTAGTCCTTAAATTGCTGCTAATCAAAAGCACACCTGTATAAGAGATAAAAAATCTACATCGCTAAATATAAAAAAGCCTTGCAAGCTTCCAATTCAATTAATGGAGGAGCATTTGCTAAGGCCGCAACCCACCTGATACTTATAGCTAAGATCTCTGTTCGTTAACTGTGGTTAACTGGCAGAAACAGGCAGTGATAGTGAAGGTAACTTTTCTTAACTGGTTACAAAAAAATAATGAAAGACATAATCTAATGAATAGATAATGCCCACACTGTATTAACGCAACGAATATCCTTAGATTAGAGTATAAAAGACATCTATTATTTAAAAAAATCTTTTTACTCAACTCTAATCTAGAGGTCTACACTAGCATAAATTTTAAATTATTATTTCGAATTGAATGCTATTTTTTGGAATTTCATATGTAAGTTCGGAAAAAAAAGAACACGTGTTCCTTATTCGGAACGAAAACTTTACTTTTATTATTATTGTTATTATTAAACATCTTCGCTTCCAAGAAGGCTGCAAGCAACCACTAATTAAAGTTGGAAGTTACTGAAAGAGAAAAGATAAAGATTGTAGAGCAAGATAACGATTGACAGACGACTTAAAGGATCGCAAATTATATGAATCAGGAAAGCAAGATGAAGGAAGCGAATTCCAAAGAACTGATACTCGACGAAAAAAACTAGACGAATAAGAGTTTTTGGAGCACTTAGAAACAGTTACAGACAAAAGGATGAGACTTAATTGAATGACGAGTAACACGAGAATGAATTTTAGTAGATGGCACAAGAGACGTTAGCTCTTTAGAGCAATGCCCAATAAAGTATTTGTAGAAAAACGAAAGAGAAGCAACATTACGACGATGTGATAATGGTTGGAGGTTGGCTGCAAGAGCAGATCCAACTATGTTTACAATGCATTTTTGCACCTTGTCTAAAAGAGAAAAGGCACCACTAGAAGATCCGCCCCAGATATGGCAACAGTATTCCATACAAGGCCGGATTTGAGATTTATAGAAATAGAGAATAGAATCCGAAGTAAGAAAGTGTCGAGCTCGATAACGAGATGCAACATTAGCAGATGTAAATTTTGCAACAGATTTGATATATGGTTTCAAAGAAAGATCGTAAGTAAGAGTTATTTCTAGAAGATGAAGATTGGATGACTCATTGAGTACATTACCTTCATAAATATAGGGAAATCTAAATTATTGCGATTGCTACTTTTACAAATTAAAAAAGAGCAACAATTTCATTATCAATATACTTGTTGCCTGATATTTATTTTAAAAAAATAATTTGAGATCCCAAAACAAAGCGGAGTTATTCAATTTTAAGTGCGATTTTGTTTGAAGTTAAGGAAATTTATGTTAATGGCTCTTTAGTTACATTTTATAATTGTTACATTGTAAAATGCAACAATTATCTGGGCTCTTCCTTAAAGTACGTGAGCAGGTATGGGAAAGGGATTACCCAAAAACATATGAATGTGTACAAAGGGAGAGGGGATGGTGTTAAAGACAGCGAGTACGTACGAGACTTGACTCTTGTTCTCTATCTCTCCTAAAACTTGATTTCTTTTTTAACAAAAACATTGAATTTTTCGAGTTTAAAAAATTATTGTTACGCTACGTAAAATAACTAAAAAATTTTTTGTTTTTAATGTTTTGAAAAATTTATGCGCTGGGGGAAAAGCAGTGGATAATTTTGTAATAAATGTGTACGTATGCAGGGGAACGGGGTTTTTAAAAATATACAGGTGCGTACATGGGGAATGGGGACCTAAATCAACGGTTTTACTTCTTTTGAACTTTATAGATGCCTCCTTAATTAAAATGTAACAATCCCTAATTTCTTTACAATCCTAAATGGAATTTAACTCCATTTACAATTCATGTATAAATAGAATCGTAAATTTATTTTTAAAGTATTATGACTAGAGCAGATGTAACAAACAAATAACAAAGAAGCGCGTGTACTTATTGGTCAAAGAAAAGCTCAAAATTCTAAAAAAGGAGTAAAAACAAGGTTGGATTAGGTCAAATCGATTTAAAACTATATAAATGAAGAAAAACAATATGTTGTTGGTTATAAGTTAATAGAAAATGAAAAATCATTAAATATTCCAAATAATAATATACATGCGAAAGAGCTACAAAAAAGTAAAAATGAACACTCAGTCCTTTATTTTCCTAAAAAAATTATTGAAAATGCTCTTGACACTTAATATAACGAGACATTTTGCTTTAACACTTTATCTAACTATTGACTGTGTAACAAGAAAAGAATTTAAAAATAAAACTTGGTGAAAGCATTGAGAAAGTTTACTGAAACGTTGAAATGGTTTCGAATGAAATAATGTTGACCTAGTTTCAAATGCCTCATTGAAAATAATTCTAACAACTTATTGGTATTTCAAATAAGTAATGATTTTTGTAGAAATGTAGATTTTTATAGAAATGGTGTCGGAAATTACAACAAAGTTGATAAGAGTGACATTCTGTAAGAATCAGCCAAAAATACAAAATTTTTTAAGTGACTCCTTTCAAAATCGCTAATTTTTTAATATGTTGTTACTATTCATACTAAAAGCTCAATTCCAAAAAATTGTTAATTGGTTCTCTAGATATTAAATGTCAAAGTTTGACTAAACTTTTAAAAATATTGACAGAATGATGTCGGAGGCATTTTTGAACTCGAAAAAAAAGCAAAGTAAATACTTTACAACGAGTATTCCACTTGATTATTGTTTATTGGCTTGTTCTGACCAAAAATTAATAAAATTGGTAAAGAAAATTTTTTTCTTTGCCTAAATATCATGCTTCAAAATACGCGAAAAATTATTTTTTTGTCTTTTTTGATCTTCGTTTTCATTCGAAGCCGCGATTACCCCATAATTTTTGTTGTTGTATGCTATAAATGCAATAAACTATTTGAAGTTTTAGATGAATTCAACCAAATAGGAAATGAAAATGTTGTTGGTGATGATGTATTAAGTGACATTAAAGTATCAATAGGCAGCATTACAGAGTATATGAAACACCTCTTAAGAGATGCACGACAGAAAAAGGCAAAGAATGATGCATATAAACAACTAGATGACAAAACAGCATTTTAATTGAAAGACTATTCACATAAGATATAACCCGTGAAGTTTAAAGAGAGTCAGAAAGACTACTTTGGGAAGAAGGGCATAAGTATGCATATAGATATTTTTTTTTTACCAAAAAAATATGAAAGAGTAACAAAAAAACATACTGAATTCAAGCGCTTATAAATAAATATAGAAGCACCGAGAAAATATCTATACTATTTATACGTTATTTTTTCTCAACTATTGTAATACCCAACAAGTATTTTTTATAAATAAGGTCAATTAAAGGTTAATACAAGTTTTTTAAAATTGAATTTTACAGTGAACCTAGTGCTTTAACCATTATTATGTCGCAATCAATACGTAAAAAGATTAGAATTTCGTTTTTGTGTTCGATTTTGTGGCAAAGGCTTTATTTTCCTATAGGTTTTTTTATACTTGCAGGTACTTTACTAGATAAAGATTTATAACAACAACAAAAATTATGTGGTTAATCGCAGCTTCGAATGAAAACGAAGATCAAAAATGACAAAAAAATAATTTTTCGCGTTTTTTGAAGCATGATATTTAGGCAAAGAAAAAAATTTCCTTCACCAATTTAGCCAATAAACAATAATTAAGTGGAATACTCGTTGTAAAGTATTTACTTTGCTTTTTTTTCGAGTTCAAAAATGTCTTCGACATCATTTGGTCAATATTTTTAAAAGTTTAGTCAAACTTTGACATCTAATATCTAGAGAACCAATTAATTTTTTTTTTTTAAATTTTGGATTTAAGCTTCTATAATAGCAACAACATTAAAAAATTAGCGATTTTGAAGAGGATCACTATTGAGCTCTGTCTGATTCTTACAGAAAGTCGCTCTTAACCACGAAGCAACCAAAATCATTGATAAAAATATTTATTATAGGTGAGTGAAACAGCGTGAAAAAAAAATTTATTATAGAAGGTGAAAACAGTGAGTGAAAGATGTGAAAAAATAAACGATAGAAAAAGCATCAACAAAATCTTGCAATTTTGAATTAACAGAAGAAAAAAAATGGAGAAAAAAAAAGAAAAGAAATGAAGAACATCTAAACATCTAACATTTTTTTTGAACATTGAAACTTTCAGAAACAAAGAACATCTAAGCAAATTTACTGTTTGTTGCTAATCGTTTTTCAAATTTCAAACAATAGATAAAAAATCTTGAATAAAATAATTTTACAAAAAAGAATAATTTTTATATTTATAATACATAGCAAACAATTTATACAAACCACTTCCCTTTTTCAACCTCCCGAATGTATACAACATGATTTCAAACTGATATGACTACCATTAAGTTATTTTAAACCACTATGATAAGATGAGTGAGTGAAGTGACAACACTTCATATGATACCGAATACAATATATAAATATGTGAAAAAATTTATTTTTTATAAAATAATAATTTACAACTGTAAAATGTGCAATAACTAATGCAAAATATTTTTAAAATTCATAATGAAATAAACTATCCTATTAATTAACTAAATTAAAACAATAATTTAAAAATTCAACACAATTATAAGTTTTTCAGTGGTGATGATGGTCGTTTTGATTACTCGTTTCGAAAAACATAAAATCCTATAAAAAAAAAGTAATTTAAGACTTTAAGTTAAATATTATCAATATTGAATCCTTTCATTTTCTGCATTCAAAGTTTTCTGTTTTACTTCAAAGTAGTAAACGTGTCAAATGACATATTTTGAAATAACACTTACAATTAAAAAGCATGCTCCCAACATAACAGCTTTTATTTTAACATCAAGATCGATTGGAACTAAAAGAAAAAAATTAATTGATTAAAATCTTGTTTTATAATTTGTAATTTGTATTAGAATTATTGTACTGTATTGCATTTATAGATCAGGGCACGTTGGCCCACTTTTTTACTTTGATGTGTAACTTTTTAGCCAACCATTTTATTGAAAAAGGTCGAGAAGGCCTAGATTACGCATAAGTAACATTAAAAGTTCATAATTGGATTTTAATACATTTCATATTGCTTTTGTTAGGATATGTGTTATAAGCTAACGTGCCCCGCAATCGGGCTAAGTTGGTCCAGGGGTACAAAACGGGGATAAATTTAATTTTCACCAATTCCCCTTTTCTTTTTTTTTGCATTATTGTATGCTATTTTTTTAATTAAAAAAAAATTATTTTTGCATTATTGTATGCTATTTTTTAAATTAAAAAAAAAATTCCATAATTGAAATTTGAAGTGTGTAGGACTTTAGTATGAAATTCACTATATAAAAAAAAAAGATAAGCCCAATATAAAAAAAACAACATACTTACTTATTTAATACATCCTTACTTATTTAATAATCCAATAACCCAATTTTTAACATTAAATTAATAACAAATAACCCAAGTTTATTTTTATTTTCACAACATTTTAAAACACAAATTATATCACACTATTATCAAAAATAGAAACCAAGCTAATTTTAAAAAAATGCTAAGAATCGGTTTAACATATGGCCAACATGCCCCTTATGCATTGGGCCAACCAGCCACATTGTAATGTTCAACCTGCCACATTGTAATGTTCAACCTGCCACATTGTAATGTTCAACCTGCCACATTGTAATGTTCAACCTGCCACATTGTAATGTTCAACCTGCCACATTGTAATGTTCAACCTGCCACATTGTAATGTTCAACCTGCCACATTGTAATGTTCAGACTATAAATGCTTTTACTCTTAAACCATTAATCAATAACATTATATACTAAAAATTTAACATTATATACTAAAATAATCCTTAAACTACAAACTTTAAATTTAGACAATGCAACGCTGCTAAATACAAGTGAGCATTAGGGTGATGACTTTTATACAACCTCGTTTCTCTGTATCATAACTTGATGAGCTTTCATTAAAGATTAAATAAAATATTACATACAAGGTGATTTGATAAAAAAAACCTCATGCACAAAATGACTTTGAGAATTTTATTTATTAGCTTTGTGGCCAAATTTTTGAAGTCACTGTAACAAGATACAAAATTGAACACAAGCTGTAGAGTCACGTGCATACAACATTATATAGGATCATTAAACGCACAAGGAAGTCAAATATTGACGATAATGTTATTAGAGAGGATGAATCTCAGTGGGAGGTGTCCTTGTTGCGGCAGGAGTCGTGCAATTCTTGCATAACTTTGATGGCACGCTCGCAGCACTGGTTGCTTCAGGCAATGTTGATTGGAGAGTCATCTGTTTTTATGTGGATTTTCAAGCAATTGAGAGCTTTTGGGTAGTCAATCAGAGCTTCAGATAGTTCTTCAAAATCTTCAACGCGGAACAATTGACTGCTGAACCAATGGTCAGCCCATGAGTAAGAAATGAATGAACAGATTTTACGCAACCTGATCCGGGTTTCTGGCATCAGAACAATCGCAAGAAGAGCAAGAATGGCACGAGAGTTCCAGCATGCTGGCAACTGATGAACTTGGGTTTGGACCATTCTCTTCGAACATTTGCTGCAGCCAAACAACGCCTGTCTTCTTGCCAGTATTCACATTAGTAGTGTTGGCAACAAACATCCCCACTGGTTGAACTCCTCTAACACATCCTGGAGTCATTCATTCTTGAGGGCCACAGCCTGATATTCAAAGCCCTCAATTTTTTTGCCGTCAAAGTATATGCTTTACTTCTCCAGATGAAGCATGCTCACCAAGTGTTTCTTCACCTGAGCAGCTCTCGTGTAGATAGTATTGTGGATTGCTGATTGACAGCAATCCACAAGGCTATCTACACGAGCAATTGATTGGGATTTCAATGCCTTCACCAGAAAGCTGGCATCACACCACTTCTGCTCCGTGGGACAACAGCTTTGAGCATGTAACAAGACTTCTTGCAATGCCTGTTGGGTTATGCTTCTTTTTGCTCATTGATGCTGCATTGTCATTCTCCTAAGGACTGTCTGTACTGTTCTCGGATGAGTCCGTGCTCTTTTTGGAACAATCAGGTATAGCTAAGCTGGTAAGTGTAGACACAGTCGCTTCCATTACCCTCTTTTGCTTGAATGGGTTGATGGTATTGGCACTAGCAGGTTTGCCAGTCGAATAACAAATGTGACCTTTGCTCTCAATTTGCAGTTTGTTGAGGTTCTTATCCTCTTTGCACAACCATTTGCCTTTCATCTTGGTTATGTCAAACAGTTCATTCAATGAATCAAAGTTTTTGTTTTTTTCTGCAGCGCTCCTAGTCTTTCAGAAGTTTTGCTAGTTTTGCACAAATGACTTGATCAGATACATGTGGGAATTTCAATGTTTTGCTCCATAGGTCTTTAAGCTCTACTTTTTTAATTAAAGCAATCCTCTCTCCGTTTTTTGGCAGTGGATTCAAGAAATTTGAAGCATCCAATGACGTGGTTTTTTAGGGGGATGCAATATATAATTGTATTAACAATATATATTTGAATACAATTACATAAATAACATTTCAAGGTGGTTTGTGTGTGACCTTTTTCAATATTTTAATGGAATAAACGTCATTTTAGTCATTAATAGGCAAAAGTTCATTCATTCGTGCTACAGGAAATAATCCTTGAGAAGAAAAATTAATTAGTCATCACCCTAGTGAGCATATTAACACTAAACAAACTGTTTAAAATTTACTTCGTTGTATCAAAAACTGTTAAATAAATATGGTATCCAATAAATATGGTATTTTTTTGGAAAGAGGGTTGAATTACTACCAATCTTCACCTAGATTCCCAGCTTGCTGAAGTGCATATTTTTACCCCTACAGCCAACCTGTCCCTATGGCTAACCTGCCCAGATCTACTCTTTATTGTATAATTGAATCACTTATTTGAAATACCCCTCTTGTCCACACAACTTTGTTTTGAAATAAACTATATATAATAACTTTGATCTAAAAATCAAAAGAACAGCAAATACTAGTCGTCTTTTTGTGCTTAAGTTGTAAGTATCTACACTGAAAAATACTCCATTCATAACTCAATACAGACAAATGTGAACAAATTTTCACATTTGTTGGTTTTTCAAATAAGTTATTCAATTATATGCAGTAGTAGACTAGTGCTAAAACGCTTGGCTCTCAACCCAGAAGTTCTGCTTCAAGGTATTCTGTTTCAATTATATTTTAAATATAAGAATATAAAATACCTGTTTGTAAATGGGGCAAAAATACTAACAATTCTTATCTAGACATTCATTAATTCAATTTTTAAGTGCTCGTTTCTTTTTGCTGTGGCATTGTTATAGGTTGTTGCTGTGGTGTTGTTATAGGTAGTTGCTGTGGCGTTGTTAAAGGTTATTGTTGTGGCATTGTTATAGGTTGTTGCTGTGGCCTTGTTATAGGTTGTTGTGGGTTGAGAGTTGCAAATAAAATTAATTTAAAAAAATCCTCCTCCTTGACTTTTTAGAAAAACCTTTGAATCAAATTTAGAATTGCAACATGACCATTTCATTTTTGGACCATGTACTAAAAGTTGAAACTATATTACTTTTGTTTAAAGTAACTTTTTGTCAACTTCTTCATTTGGTTTTGAATTCAATATTTTGTTCTAAGTTTGATGTTAATATGATGATGTGAAGTCCATGTAATCTTTTGAAGTCTTTTGGGATCCTAATTTTCTGTGGAAACATTGCAGTTACTTCAATAATTTCCATTTTAACTTTTTATATTTGAACCCATTTGACATTCAGATAAAGATGTTGCTATGGTTAAACTTAAACCAGCAAATAG
This sequence comes from Hydra vulgaris, assembly GCF_038396675.1. NCBI lineage: Eukaryota > Metazoa > Cnidaria > Hydrozoa > Anthoathecata > Hydridae > Hydra > Hydra vulgaris. The sequence continues at coordinate 39,030,522 of NC_088920.1, forward strand.
AGATTTGCTGGTTTGAGTTTAAAAAAAAAAAAAGATTATTTATTAATTGGAGAAGTTGAGCAAATGCTCCAATTAATAAGTAATCTTGTATATTTTGCACAATCAAGGCAAATATTACTTATAATCTTTCAATATTTTGCGCAATCAAGGCAAATATTACTGATGCTTCTACACTCAAAGGAATTCAAACAGCAGCTGAAGTTCTTTCGCAAATCTGATTGATGTAGAAATAGACTCAATTATTAAACTTGGTTTATCAACCATTATTAACATATATCAACAACCATTATATAACATATACATTATCAACTATTACATTACTAGCAGCCCAATCATCCATGTACATTTCTTGTTTAAAAACTGCTTAAAAATTCAAAACTAAAAACTTCATTGTTAATTTTGATGAGGAAATATCTATCCTGATTTTTAGATGGTTTAGTGGAGAAGATGAAACAAACAAACGAACTTTAAAATTTATGATTTTTTTCTTATTGCTTATTTATTTATTTTTTTTAATGTGTAAGATATATTTTCCAGAAGAAAAAAAAATTAATAATAATTTATAAAACTAATAATAATCAATATTGGCTGCTAATAATGTAAATAAATTTATTTTGTGGTCTAAAGTCTAAAAACATTCAATTATCTAATAGACTGTTTGAATTTACTTAACAAAAAGCACTATTCGTTAAACAAATAGTATTATTTGCTTAACAAACAGAACTATTCTGTTTGTTAAGCAAATAATACTATTTGTTTTAATTTTTAAAAATTCTCTATCAACAACTTGAACTTCTTATGTTCTTTTCTTTTCTTTTTTCTTATGGTTAAATTAAAAAATTGATTCTAAATTTGAATTTCCTTTCATCTACTTGTTTTTAAGTTTGTTATTATTTTTGTTTTTTTTATTTACTAAAAGATTATTATTTTTTTCCTTACTTTTTCTTTTTTTTTGTACTCTTTCAAAAATTTCTTTTTTACTTGATTAAATAGTTTTAGCTTTAAGTAATTCTGTTTAAAATTATGTGATTTTTTTTTTTTTTCTGTTACAAGAAAAATGTTCTTTAATGTTAAAGCCACTGCATCAACTCAAATAGATGAGCATCTGATAAAAAAAATAATAACATTTTTAAGAGGGCAAATGAAAATAAGACAATTACAACAGCAGAAAGTTTTCCAAAAAATAAAAGATATAAGAATCTTAAAAAATATTGACACTGAAAAAAAACATCCTATATTATCAAGACAAAAAACACCAAACAACAAAATACCAAAGGTTTAATAATCATAAGAGAGCACTAAAAATAACTATGAAATCAAAAAAACAAGTGTAGACATCTGGTCTTTAACTTTATTACATTAAACTTTTAAAACTAGGATTTTAAGTATGCTCAAATTAAAAAAAATTCTCAAGTGAATGCATGTATGTTCATAAAGTGTATATATTAAACGCATTCTAACAGTGAAAGTACCATTAGGGCTGTCCAGAAATTATTACACAACCCAGAACATAGCCTAGTAAAGTTTTTCCCATTATACTATCAATGCTTTATTGAAAAACATTTTTTACAGATTTATTTAAAGTCTTCTAGGGGTTGCTCAAAGCTCTTTAACATTTTAAGTAAATTTTAACAGAAAATGTACAAAAACGCTATGTTATTTTTAGTATAACTGTCGAAAAATGTTGAAATTGATCAATTTAAGTTATTGATTAATTAAGTTATGGATGCCAATTGATAAGTTGATGATTATTTAAGTTATTGTGAGTATTTTTTTTTAAATTTTACACAATTTTGACCCAAATTTGACCCAAATCAAACAAATTGTATGTCATTTTCTAAAACACATAGGAAATAATGTTTTTGTTATAATAGTTATTTATTTTACCTGCATGCTATGATTGGGTACATACAATTTTGCATTTTTGTTTAGAAAAAATAGAAAATGTTGACTAGGAGTGGAAAAGAATTAAAAGTGACAAACCCAATTATACTGTCTTCGCCATTACCTTCGAGTGTTCCCGCAACTCCGTCATCTTCAAAACCTACCACTAGAACTAGTACAAATTTTTGGTTGATTGGTCAGCCATGTTCATCAATTACAGGAGCAAAGTTACCTACACGCAGACAGGTGATGAAGTATGTTTTATATCTGAGACATGATCCTGATAGCGTTGGTAACAGTGTTAAGAATGAAGAAATTTCTTACATCGTTGCAGACAGTGTTGCAGATTTTTGGCACATGGCTCGCATCAAAACCAAAGTAAGACAAAACTGTATGTTTGATGTTCTTGGATTATGGAATGAATGGACCAGTTTAAAAAAATATAGAAGTCGTGCCACCGACCCTGGTAACAAACGAGAAAACTTCATCTCAGAGCTTGATATGCTTTTCGACATTGGTGCTCCAGATGCAATTGATGACATAAGAAAATCTAGACTTCTATCTCAGAAACACAAAGATGATGACATTGCGTTTTATCTTGATCAGAAACATGAAAGAAAGTCTAGTATGAATGGCCAGGATAAAATTTTTGAAGCAAAGGCTTTACAGTTTCTGACCAGAATTGAACAGCAGCAACAACGTTAAGAAAAAGAAACAGAAAGACTAGAGAAAAGAGCAGCTGCAGAGCTAGAAGGAAATGAATTTTTTGAAGAGTCCGAGGATGATGCACAAGTTGGTTGTACAGAAATTTATCCGGATTTAGAGCCAGATCACATTATTGAAAAAATAGAGTTTCAAGAATTTGTTACACTTCAAGTTCCCAGAAAAATTATGGAATGTGACGAGTTAACGACAGCAGTCGATCGGTTAAAGTTGTCCGACAATCAAACTACAATGATAGATTCAGCTATAATAAAAGCAGCGGGTGGCAATCTAGACGACTTCGATGTATCCCGTTCAACTACGAGACGAAAGCGAATGTCAAACAGACAGCACATTGCAGAAAACATAATGGAGAAAATAAAGGAAAAACCACCTCAATTTGGTGCCATGCACTGGGATGGAAAGTTACTGCAGGACTCTCTTGGTGATAAGTTTGAACATCTAGCAATTCTTCTGTCAGGTTCACCAGAATTTTCATCGGGAAAATTGCTGGGTGTGCCACAACTAGGAGATTCTAAAGGACAAACTCAAGCTGATGCCTCATATGATCTCTTAGAAGCATGGGGATTAAAAGAATCAGTTGTCGCTTTGGTATTTGATACTACAGCAAGCAACAGTGGGGTCCATAAGGGTGCAGCTAAACTTATCGAAGAACTTGTTGATAAAAAGCTATTTTATCTTGCTTGCCGTCACCATATCCTTAAACTTGTAGCTAGCGCTGTTTGGAAATCACTGTTTGGTGAAATCAGAGGACCAGAAAACAAAATGTTTGCTACCTTCAAAGAGGCATGGTCAGGTCTTGATAAGCAATCACCTATCCAGTTGCTGAAAATTGAAAATCCATGGTTGTTGGAAGTTAAAGAACGAGTCATTGAAAATTTAAAAATGCTGCTCAATAGCAAGGAATCATCAGTGTTTCCTCGGGATGACTACCGAGAGTGCGCAGAAAATAATCTTATTGTTCTGGGTGAAACACCACCTCGTGGTACCCATTTCCTCAAACCTGGAGCCATACATCAGGCTCGTTGGATGGCTTGCAACATAAATGCTGGGAAGATGTTCATGTTTTCAAAAGCAATGAAATACGACAAGGAAACTGTGATTAAACTGGAACGTATAAACAGATTCTTGGCTCTTTTTTACACCTCAGCATGAATGCATGCCAGTATTGGAGCCAATGCTCCCGTAAACGATCTAGAACTCATTCATGACATGATGGATTTCCGCAATGAGAACAGAGAAATTGCAGATGTTGTGGTAGCCAAACTAAACAACCATCGCTGGTACCTCACTGAAGAAGTTGTTTCTTTTGCTTTATTTAGTCATCATCCTAAAATGAGTGACCATGTTAAGCTAGAAATAGCAAACAAATTGTGGACAATAGCAGTGCCTGAAAACTTCCGAATGGGTAAACCAATCTTCAGACAAATCAAACGCAACACAACATTGAAGAGTCTGTTAGGACCGGAATCACATCTGTTGTTCCAGAATCTCAACATCAGAAGAGATTGGCTTGCTAAACCAGTGAATCAATGGGCAGCAGATGAAGACTTCCAAGTTGCTGAAAAGTTTGTTCGAACAGTAAAAGTTGTCAACGATGCTGCCGAACGAGGCGTCAAACTAATCTCAGATTTTGTAACAATAATAACAACAGATGAACAACAGAGAGCATGGCTATTGCAAGGTGTGGAACAACATCGGAAGCGGTTTCCAAGTTTTGACAAAAAAACACTAAACATTTGAAACTAATAACTTAAACTTACTAACTTGAAGTGACAATTTCAACATTTTTCCTCATTTTGGACCTTAAAAACTATGAAAATATTGAATTATTTTCCAGAAATATATGTAGAACGTAAACAAACATGCACAAGTTGTGCATCATATTACTACTATATAAAAATTAACAATTTCCATAATTACTTTAATAAATTTAACTGAGTAAGACCAAGTAAGAACAAAAGTAAGATAGCGTTTTAATACATTTTCTGTTATATTTTAGTTAAAATGTTCAAGAGCTTTGAGCAACCCCTAGAATACTTAAAATAAATCTCTAAAAAATGTTTTTCAATAAAGAATTGATAGTATAATGGGAAAAACTTCACTAGGCTATGTTCTGGGTTGTGTAATAATTTCTGGACAGCCCTAAAGTACCATTATCAAATTAATTCTACTTTAAAAATAAAAAATTCTAGTTATAAATAAAAAGGTAAAATAAAAACTGACATGTTATTCCAAAAGTATCTGCATCAGTAAATGCTTCTTTTAATAAGCCACTCCATTGTTTAGATATTCGTCCAACTTGACTGCTACCATCTAATGACATTACCTATTGACAGAAGTAATAAAATGTATTATAATTATGTAGAGAGATAAAAGAAGATAAAAGAGAGATAAAAGATAAATATCAAATACTAAATATAAAAGTTATTCTTTGTATACAAAGATAAGTAATATGAGTATATGGAAAAAGTGATTTTTAATTTTTTTTTATTAATTATTATCATTTTTTTAACTTCTGCATAAAAATTGATGGACTCCTGTGAATTTAAGACAAATAAATTTTTTTTAAATGAATTGCTGACTAACTATACGTTTTAACCTCCACAAAATATATATTTAAATTTGCAGAAAATTTTGTTCAAATCATATATTCAAATTTGATAAGAAAACTTTGTTTCAAAAACCATTGAATGAGTCATTTGTAACTATTTGTGAGCATAAATATATATAGATGCAAAAGATTTTTATCTTTATTTAAACAAATGCAGAAATAATTTCAGTTTGTAATTGTACACATCACTCACCACTATTTTTTGTTCAAACTGCACACACAAAAAAAAAACAACATTTTTTCCCAAATATTTATTGTAACATTTCTGGATGGATAGTCACAAAATCATCAAATAATCAATCCGATAATAATATAGATATGACAATTGTATATATATATATATATATATATATATATATATATATATATATATATATATATATATATATATATATATATATATATATATATATATATATATATATATATATATATATATATATATATATATATATATATATATATATATATATATATATATATATATATATATGTATATATTAGGGTGCATCCAATGCCCCATACATTCAAAAATTGATCTGTCCCTATTCTTAAAACTTTCTATTGGTTCTCACAAGACACCCTGTTAAATTTTTTCAAAATTGAATGAGATTTAGGGGGGCCATCTCAAGTCTGAAACTTGCAACAAGACCCTAAACAGAAGGAAAAAAAGTTTTTCAAAAGTATGTCATGTTGGGTCTCAAAAGAAGCAAAAATTTATAAAAATTTCAAAAATAACAAAATTTTACACAAGAATTATTATTCTAAGTTTTATTGCATAAAAATTATTATTCTTTAACAAAAAATTAAAAAAAACCTTTCTTTTCATGTTTTTGTCAAAAAAAATTTTCAAGGTATTTTTAACAAAAAAATGATAACTATTTTTGAAATTTTTATAAAGTTTCGCTTCTTTTGAGACCCAACATGACATACTTTTGAAAAACTTTTTTTCCTTCTGTTAAGGGTCTTGTTGCAAGTTTCAGACTTGAGGTGGCCCGCCTAAATCTCATTCAATTTTGAAAAAATTTAACAGGGTGTCTTGTGAGAACCAATAGAAAGTTTTAAGAATAGAGACAGATCAATTTTTGAATGTATGGGGCGTTGGATGCACCCTAATATATATATATATATATATATATATATATATATATATATATATATATATATATATATATATATATATATATATACAACCCTTGGAATTAGGCTCGGCATTCAGCAATGCCAATCTAACTGCCAATATACATATATATATATATATATATATATATATATATATATACATATATATATACATATATATATATATATATATATATATATATATATATATATATATATATATATATATATATATATATATGTATATATATATATATATATATATATATATATATATATAGATCTATAGTTTGTTGGCTTTGGGAAGAGCGGAAGGAAAAAAGTGATTCTTACGCCAACACATACGTCACTTTTAATTACTTTTGACTTTCGTCCAACATTTTCGTGTTGGAAGAAAGTCAAAACCATTAATTTAATTACAAATTAATTGTTATATAAAAAAACCACAAAAACGCAAATTTAATTGACCAGAATGTTTTTAAAAACATTCTGAATGTTTTTAAAACATTCTGAATGTTTTTAACAATATAAACAATGTTTTTGTTTTTATTTTTTTTAATAAAATGTTTTTATTTTTATTTTTTTTAATAAAATGTTTTTATTTTTATTTTTTTTAATAAAATGTTTTTATTTTTATTTTTTTTACTGTAAATCATGCGCGGAGTGTTGCTACATCGACTATCTTATAGCCTGACTCGCAAGGGAGTGCTGCTACATCGACTGACAAATAGCCTGACTCGCAAGGGAGTGCTGCTACATCGACTGACAAATAGCCTGACCCGCAAGGGAGTGCTGCTACATCGACTGAGGGTTTGGTTGGGGCAGGCAGTCTATCATTATTAAAAAAAAAAAATTCCGGTCTTGCATTTTAATTTTTACTTTTTGTCAACAAAATATGGAAAAAACTTTCGGACAACATCTAAGGGTTCTATATATATATATATATATATATATATATATATATATATATATATATATATATATATATATATATATATATATATATATATATATATATATATATATATATATATATATATATATATATATATATATATATATATATATGACAAGTCATAAATAAAGCATAACATTTATTAGTCATAAAATATTTTAAAATAATCATAAAATAAAATAAAATATTTTTTACAAAAAAATTGTTCATATATAAAAAACAACAACTGAGTATCAGTTTAAAAAAAATCTATTATGTATTGGGAATCGTCTGTTCTGCTTGTTGGTACAGAACCTCCTACACCTCTCTTAATTTCCTTTTTAAATTTATTTGAAATTAATGTTAACTTTAGCATCATTTTTTGATTTTTTTATGCTCAATGATGTTGCACATCAATTTGTTAAAATTTTCAAATCTGAAATTATATATGTCTGGTTTAATATAGAATATACCTGACTGTAATGTGGAAATTTATTCTTTTTTGTTAATATTGTTTGTAAATTTTGTGTCACATGATAGAGCCGAAAATATTTATCCTCGAAAATATCACCAAAATATTTCACAACCGAAAAATTAAGAACCGAAAAGTATACTTTCATTGCAGGATCGAATTACAAAATCCTTTCTTGCGTCGAAAGTTTTAGAACCGAATTTTACAACCAAAAAAATTATTTATGACATTTCGATTAATAATTCGATCAAAGTTTTTTCGGTTCTAAATACAATTATGACTTTCGATCGAAAATTCGATTGAAATTATTTCGGTTCTAATTTTTTTCGTGAATATTTTCGGTTGTGTAATAAATTTCTCATATTTGGTTCTAAATTGAAATTTACGATTCGGTTGAATCATAGGACGCCGTAAATTTGAGCCAGATTTAAATAAAGGTTTATAACCAAATATTTTTATGGATCTTATAAAGACTTTTACGAGGTAAAATTTAATGTAATAATAATATAATGGTTAATTATATTGATTAGTACATAGTTATTATTTTTGTTATTCAATTAAATATTGTGTGTTAAATTTTTGTATTATTATTTTTTATTATTGTTATTATTATTGTTTTTATTTTATTTGGAGCTGACCAAATTTTAGATCTTCTGCTCTTTTCACTCCCCCTGTTTTTTAGCTTCTCCCACAGCTTATTTTTTCATTTTTCAACCTGTTTTTATTACTTCACAGCTTGTTTTTTTTTTATTTCACAGCCTGTTTTTTGCAAGACTTTTGACAGGGTGAAATTTTTAACTTAACCAAAATTATTACCAACAATAAAAAGTGGTATAAATAATGTGATATTATTTACCTTGTTAAACAAAATGTTCAAAAACTTGTTCTAAAAATCTTTAAAAAAAGTTATAAAAAACACTTCTCTGCCTTACTTATGTCTCCTTGTTTCTCCAACTCTGGCGCATTTCTCCAACTGAACATTTCTATTTTAAGTTATATAACACTGATTTTTTTCAAATGGTTTAAGCAAATTTTGAACTACACATATTTTAAAGTTGTTTACACCCTTTTACACCTTTTCACAGTGGCTCTTCTCTTTTTTCCTAATGAAAAGTATCATGCTCTCAAAGTTACAATTATTGTATCATGCACAGGGAGGTAAAATTAAAGTGACCCATTCTAAATTTTTTAATGTCTTGATTTTTTATTTTAATAGAAACTATTTTACTGTATTCTAAGCTCTTTATGTATTTATAAAGAAACTTTAAAACTAATTTTTCAAATGCTATATTAACATTTTGATATACTTGGTAAAGTTGCTAAATGTCTAAAAAATATGCAGGAATGTTGATGCTTTTACAGATTTATTTATATAAATGAAGCCTTTTTTATTTATTTGTCTTAAAAGAAGCACAACTTCAATGCTCAAAGTATTTTTTGATGAAAGTCTAATGAACTGACTTTTTTAACTTGTTAAAAAATGGTAGTTTAAAAAAAAAATTTAATGAGAAAAAAGTTTTTTTTTAATGAAAAAAATGTGAAATTTATTTTCATTTTAACTCTTATTCAGTTAAAATAAATAAAATAAAAAGTTGAAATAAATTAGTTGATAATAAATTCTTAGTTTATAATAATAGTGAGAATAGTTTATAAGAATATCTCATTCTCATAAACTATTTTCAATCCAACTGCTCTCAACACATTTTTTTTGTTGCCCTGTTTTAAAAAGCTAAAAAATTGAATCAACTCAAGTAAGCATTTCATTGTATCTGTATTTAATTGCATTTGTCTTTAGGCAAGTACAATATAATAATTGTGTTAAATAGAAGTAAAAAACATGCTTTAATAAGTAATATTGTTAAATAGATATCTGAATAAGATATAAATATGTAAATAATATATGAATGTTGAATGTTATGAGAATAATGATTTGTACCTTAAATTCAACATCACCACACATACTCATTGCACAAATAGGTCCTTCAATACGCAGTACAGGTTGTTTTAAAGCATCACAAATCTCAAATAATGATCCGCAGAAAGCCCATCTAAAATGTTTAATAAACTTATTATTTACTTGTATATTTAAATTTTATAGGAACAATTTTATTTTATTACTTCTGAATTACATAACCAATAACGGTGCCAGGGGGAGAAGTGACTTCAAGCTCTTGCAAGCAACATGGAAAACAACAAGCAGCACATCTTAAAGGTCTATTTAAATGTATTACTTCTTGATTGTTATTATCTAAAATCTTGATGTCAAAAGGACGTGAAGGTCCACAACACTGTCGTGTGCAACAATCCGTATCTTAGTAAAAAAATATATTTAAAGAAATTCATCATTTGAATGCTGCTCTAGCAGTTTTATCACTGCAACTGCTATGTAGTTGCAAAGTAGTTTCATCACAATGCAACTGCAATTTTATCACTTTTTTGATCACACCACAAATTTATAACTTTTATTTTATAAAAACTGTTTTTAATTTTACATGCATGTAGTTAATATAGTATCTGTTAATAGTAAATAAATAATATAAAAAATCACCTTCTGCAGCGAAATAAACATTTTGACCTAGAGAGTTCTTTACTTTGTATTTATTGGCTGTTTCAAAACCTGTCATAACTAAACAACAAAATTATTTTAAACTAAATATAAAGTATAATTTAACAAGTAAATAAAAACCAATAAAATTCCTTTAAACTAAATATAATATATTTTATGAATAAACAAAAACCTTTTTTTTTACTTTTTTAAATGTGAAAATAAAAGTTTTGAAAAACATAAGGAATATAAAAGTTGTAATAAAGAAGCTAAAATATAATTATGAAGACCAAATATATGTAACTATAAACTCATAAGTTGGAATTGTAAAATAGTTTAAGTAAGCTCCATTCAAAAAGATAGAGGTTATTTGTGTCAAAGTATACCTTTGTTTTTTTATCAGTATGTTTTGGATCATTATCCTGCTGGAGAATGGAATCATTTCCATTCACAATTTTTAAGTAGACGGTTGCAAGTTGGGTTTGAGAATTTCACAATACATTGAAGCATTTATTTTGTCATCAATAAATGTAAATTTCCCCACTCCTTTCCAACTCATACTATCCCAAACCATCACATTTCCTCCTCCATGCTTTACACTCAATTAACTTAATTTATAAGCTTCTCCTTTTTTTTGCCACACTTTCTGGACTCCATCCAATGAGACCAGGTTGTATTTTGACTCATCTGACCACAAATTTTTTTTCAACTATGATATTAGCATTTTTTCGTACTTATTTGCAATTTCCAATTGATGTTTCATTTGTTTAAAACTTAAAAAAAACTTTTTTAAACTACTCTACCTCTATATCCTTGTTCTCTAATAGGATTTCTGATTGTTTGAGGAGTCACTATGTTGTGATCTTGAAATTTTAAAACTAATTTAGCTACCAAAACAAATCTATTTTTCTTCATATTAATGACGATGCTTCGTTTAATTGCACTGGTGGTCTTGTGTTTTTGTCCTCTACCAGCCACACTAGCAAAGGATCCAATCAGACCATGCTTCTTAACAACTGAGAAAGCGAAGGTATACTTTGACACAAATAACCTCTATCTTTTTGAATGGCATCTCAAAGTCCGGACTTGAATCCAATAGAAAATTTGTGGTACATTTTGAACATAAAAATTGGTGACTGAGCATTTAGATGCAAAGACAACTTCAAAAAAGCTATAATGAGTGCATGGGATAATATAACAATAGATGAGACCCAAAATTTGGTCAACTCAATGCCAAATCGTCTAGCTGAGGCCATCAAAGCTAAAAAAGGCCCCACTCGATACTAATTTCCATGAAATTTAACATATATTTTGAACTGTACAATTATTTTTTTTGCGGTCAAATTGTGTAAAATTCATTAGGTTTGAATTAATTCACCAATACACAAATAAATTCTTAAAACAATACTTGATAAGATATCTAAAAAAAATTTTAAATTTTAATGGAAAACTCATTTTTTTAATGCAATCTTCAAAATTATGATTTTTTTTAGTTGTACGATTATTTATTTAGCATACTGTATATAGCTGTAATTTTTTTTCTTTCGAAAACTTATATAAATACCAAATTCTGTTGACTCTAATGTAACAGGTAATAACTTGATAGAAAAACCGAAAGAATGTATTACATAATTAGAAGTATATATTATCATGCAATATAAAATAGATATATTTACCTTCAAGTAGCTCAACCTGTTGTTTTACTAGCAGTTGATCAATTTGCATCAGGTATTCAAGGCCAGGCGGACAACCAGGTGGAGGCGCATGAGGGAAAGCCATCCATTGTTCCCCTGCTAAAAACAAATGCTAACAGCATTAAACAAGAAACGTAAATTTTAAAAGTTGTTTCATTGCAATTATGTCTGTTTTTAATTTTTTTTTTAATTTTATTTCACTATCCAAGGCCAAGAAGGGCACTACAGTCAAGGAGGGAGCTTTTTTTTTTTAACTGCTTAAAATCATTTTAAGCATTTATTAGCTGTTTTTTTAATGGAGTTTTTAAACTTAATATTTCTTATCAACAATTTTTTTAGTTTTAATCATAAAAAAAAATGTTTTTTAAAAAACATCAACTTTTAATATCACCTGGACCTTTAAGGTTTATTTTTAATTTAAATTTAAAAAAAAATTAAAAACGCTTAATGTAATATTTAAAGTTAACTAAATTATGACTAAAATATTTAAATAGTTTGAAAACATAATTAAATATAATTACGATTACCCTAAATAATTTGAACAAAAATTTTAATTTTTCTAGGGTATACTAATTTAAAAGGGGAACTTAATAATTTTAAATAACTTATTAAAATAAAAAAGCAGTGTCTGTCTGGGTAGTAATTTAAAGGTATTGAATTTATTGTCCAGTAGGACAATAAATTTAATACCTTTAATGATCCTAAAATTGACTCTAAACTATGCAGAGATTGTTTAAAGAAAAAAAATTGTTTTTAAGAATATGACTAAGCCTGCAATCCAATTTAATGTCATATATGTTCAGCTCATGGCATGATAAGCTGGATGGGAATCAAAGTATATGTTCTCACATATGTTTCTCATATAATTGATCACATCTGAAAATAAATTTCTATTGTAAACAATCTATTTGTTAATTGGTAATGAATATATCTTTTTTAGCAAATTGTTGAAGTTGTTATTAAAATCTCAGAACAAACTTCTTTTCAAATTTAATAAAATTTTTTGAACTCAATAACTTAAAAATTTCTATTAAATCACTCCTTCTCTTTTCTCTTCTCCTTCTCTTCACTCTCTTCTCCTTTTCTTATAATGTAGGTAAATCTAATATTTTTCTCCTTTCTTAAAGCATAAAGTCTTTTATAGTGCAACAATAAAATTAGAAATTTTCTATTATTATTCTAAATACAAAACTAAAAATAAAAAATAGTTTATGTTTAAACTGAATTACAAAATAAAACAAAATTAAAAATACCCAGTTTGCATCGCAAAGAAAAGTTTAGTACAAGTATAAACTTTTGTTTTACAATTTTTCAATTAATCATTTTTTATTATTGTAATAATCATAAACAAATGGAGGATGATAATGAAATACCCCATTTTGCAACTCTTATAGGTTACTTTTAATTTACATTTTATATCTGCATTGATATTTTTTTAGTGTAGTTACCTGGTTGTTGCATGATAGGTTGTTGATATCCACCTGGCGCACCATATTGCTGGTAACCAGGAGCAGCATACTGAGCAGCTGGTGGAGGCCCATAACCAGGCTGCTGAAAATATGGCTGAGGAGGTGGATAATTAGCTGGCACCTGTTGATATTGACCAGCTGGTTGAAGTGGATGATCCATGTATTATATTATATATAGTTTAAATTCTAAATATATATTTAAATAAGTTAAAAAAATTTTTTTCACATATTTTAATTAATGGTATATAAATAAATCATTAAAAAAGTCTACTATTATTTTTAACATTTGGAAAATAAGTTTTTTACTTAAGACACTATTTTATACAGTCCTATATATATATATATATATATATATATATATATATATATATATATATATATATATATATATATATATATATATATATATATATATATATATATATATATATATATATATATATATATATATATATATATATATGTTATAGAAGTGGTAGTGCTAAAGCGCTCGCTTCATGAAGCGAGAGGTTCCAAGTTCAATTCCCACCACGTCTCTGGTAGTTCAGGGCTCAACTTGTTTCTCCGCGTAGCAGTCTTGTCTGTCAAGGTTCATGTTTTGGAGTTATAGAGTTGAGAGAGGGTTATAACCACTATTAAGTAGCCTCCTCATCTGTAGTGGCTTTCTCAGCCTTGAGGAGGTGAATAACAAAAAAACACACACACATATATATATATATCTATATATATAAAAATATATATATATATATATATATATATATATATATATATATATATATATATATATATATATATATATATATATATATATATATATATACATACATTAATTTAAAGTAAAAGCAAACCATTGTTAATTTTGCCAGAAAAAATGAACAATGGTTTGCTGTCTCCCTGAGATCTTAAAAACAACTTGGGGTGCCGATGCCTGGCCACCTGTGTATATATGTATCAAAAATGATACTTGAGTCATATCAATAAATGTGTGATAATCATTTTATATACAATACTGAAATTGGAAATTATATATTATATATATGGAAATGTGTAACATATTTTATTTTGTTTTAAAGTAAGAAAAAATTCATAGATTAAAAATTGTACAGAAATAATTCAAGTTAAATACAATAATGAAGCAGAATGATGCCACATGCATAATTGATTAATAGACCATTAAAATAGTCTAATTCTTAACTGAATTTAAATTTTAGATTTTAAAATTGCAAAACATCTAATTTTGGGGAGCTCCTGACAATGCCTGGTGTCCCAGGCATTACATAGTCTAGCGTATTGGTTAATCAAGCACTGATGTGGCATGAAATTTTTAAACTGAATAATGGTATTAAACTTTACCAAAGTATAATTAATTTTTGTGAAAACTACAAACAACTTGTTTGTTTTTGTTTTCTAAATTGTTATATATTTTTGAATCTTTAACTAAATTCTATTTCAAATGTATTTCTTCATACTCAGCATTATATAAGTCTTGATGACAAGAACATTATCTATGTCATCGAGATCATTATTTAAGCCATTAAGACTTATATTTAGGAGTTAGCATTTTTTTTTTAAAGACTAAAAAATATTCTCTAAATGTAAGCTTATTTCAAAACAAACAAAAACAATTTTAAAATATTTATTAAATATAGTTCTTAAATAAAATAAAGTTCTTGAAAGAAACATATGCAGATCATCCTTCTTTATAAAATAAAAAAAATTAAAACAAATCTGAACTTTCAAATCATTATATATGAAGAAAGATATAAATATTCGATTTTTAAATTAAAAACTTCATTTCTTGAAAAAATGTTTGTTATAAAACAATTCTAATTTGTGTTTGGATCGAACTTCAGAACTTGCTTTTAATTATCAAATATCAAATAAAATAAACAAAATAAAATAAATTACTCAATGAAATACCAAATGAACTATGAAATACAAATAAAAACAAATAACTAAAAATTAAAACCAATTTAAATCACAGTAAAATTAAATTTTTTTATATTTTAAAACATCCGCAAATATCTTTTTTATCGGGAAAAGATACGCAAACGGAAGTTGAGGTAACTTTCGTTTGTTTCTTATTTACAAATTTTCTTATTGTGTAAAAATGTTACGTTAGAACGTTAATAGTCTATAATTTATTCTATAAAAAAAATATTTAATAAAAAAAACTGATTTTGTATTGCAGACCTAATATCATTAAAACTAACTTTAAGTTTGTTTTTTTTTTAATTAGGTTTTTTAAATTTAATTAAATTCTTTTTTTCTAATTTTTCTAATCAATTAATACTGGACTAAGTGCGGATTCTGCATCTTTTGGTGTTGAAGCACACTCCAAACATATGTTTAGAGTTATGTCAAATAAAGATGATTTCCAAAAAATTGCAATGATTGGAATCTGCGAACAAAAAATTCCAAAATTTTTGCTCCCCCGCCTTAATCTTCAGAGCAACAGGTTGATAAAATTTTTTTTTTTTTACTTTTCTCAACTAAATTAATATTCACGGATAAATTTTAAATTTCATAGAATGATTATATAGTTTTCAAAAATTACGGAAATATAAAATGTGAATTTTGAAGTTTGAATTTGTTACGTTAAATCAAGGAAACCCCCTCAATCAGGGGGTTAAAAACTTCAAATGGTCATCATTTTTAAACGTTAGGAGGTTATTCTACGAAATGTAAAACTTATCAATGAACACAAATTTAGCTGACATCAGTAAACAAATATTTTATTAGTTAAAAAGGGTTTTGACCATTGTTGCAACTGTAAAAATAAAAATCAAAGTTGTTTTGATTGAAAACAATTTCAATAACTGTTTTATTGCTTTGTACTTACTATACAATAAAATCCCAAAATTATCGCATTTGTTTTTACTAAAATATAATTGTAATAACTGCTGTATTCTTTTATATTTACAATACCAAAAAATTATCAAATTGTATTGTTTTGATGAAATACCTCAGCCGTAAAAAGTTACGCATGGTTTCTGTTGCGTGTTTAAAAAACCCTAAAACAAAAAGAGTAACACATGTCAATAACTGGGTTTCAATTAACTATTACTATTTGAAATAAATTATTAATATTTACCAAAACACCAATTAGAATCATAATGGTTTCACCATTACGGAAAAGTAGTATAATAATATACTCAGTATCTGTAACGAATATAAAAACCAGTAATAAACACATAAATTTTACTTTGAAACCTCATAGAACACGTATTAAAAATTAAACAACCTCTGAAATCAACGTGTTTTTGTTTTACACCTGGATTGCGACAAACTAAGAGTTTTAAAAAATCATCTCAGGTCAAACAAAAGTTATATATAAACCATCTAAATATACTATTGACTGAAAAAATATACAAAGATAAATAGTTTCTATTTAAGAAAATTCGTAAAAACTTTAAAAAATATTACTACTCAAAGTTAATTGAAAATGTTATTCAGCAAAGCTACATCTCTTTACTGCATCTGTTCCTTCATACTATAAAAGTTTTTTATTTATGTAGTTTTTTTCCTCGCACATCAGCAAAACCTCAAACTCTCACCCAAGTTAATGTTATCCTGACTCATACAATATACAACTTTTTAAGTTTTATAACATGAAGAAAAAGATGCTGTAAATGGATGTGGCTTTGCTGAATGACAAACCAAGCGAGTTTTGGTTAATCAAGCTAAAGATGATAGCTTGTTTGAGCAGCAACCATGATAGTATTTGTATATATGCCACGTATATACCAGTAATTAAGAAATAGTAAACGTATACATAAATTTATAATATATGAAACAATATAAATTTTTTTTTTATCCCCCGCTATCAACCTCTGCTAAACCTTTTTAAATTTTATTTAAAAAGGTTTAGCAGAGGTTGATAGCGGGGGTTTAGCAGGGAAATTTTATTCTATTTTTCTAAACTTTTATATTTTTATAGCATTTTATGTTTATAACAGAAATTTTAAAACAGTTTCTAACCCGGACACTTTAGAATTCCGAATTTGAAAGAGTTGATAACCCTGAGGGGTCCAGAAACCTTTTTGAACGTAAGGACTCTGGAACCCTTTTTTCAGTAACCCCATTTGTTACACTTTTTTTCTCGAGTGTTTCTGTACACTTTTTAGAACATTATTTTTTCTGGGTTTTGTACTAAAAAAAAAAAGTAGATTTGGATTTGTTACAACTTTCAAATGTTTTTGTTTTAAAACTTGCAGCTCAAATCAGTTATAGAATTATTTTCTCGTCTTTATGAAAAATAAAAATCTTTTTTTACGTAACGTATCATGTTCCGCAGACGCTTCCAACAATAAATACAAAATAAAATATTTGAAATATTTTTTTTTAAATATAAAAAAGGCATAAATAAGAATCTGCAAATTTTAGAAATCAAAACAGAAGAAATATTGTCGCAGATCAATACACAGAAGTAAATAGCGTAATGGTGGGAATTGATTTATCTATTTTGTTATGAAATGGCACAAATTACTTTAAGTGTACATTAGCTTAAGTATCAGTTGTTTGTTTGTTCAGTTCTTTAAGATTCATAGCAAGTAGACTTTTAAGAATTTAATAATAGGCTTTATTTATTTATAAGTTATTGTATGTTTTCTTAACAATGTTAATATACTTGTGGAATTTTCTTAATATGTTAATAAGCATGCTTTCTTTATTATATTAATAATTGATAACATAAACATTAATATAAAAAACACAAGGAATTAAAAATGTAATACTATTTTTATGTATGTATTGCAAATATGTTTTATTGTAATTGCCATTATTTGAATATAAAATTTAACTATGCTGATGATGTCGTGTACTAATCAAGTGTGTTTTGGAATTGTTTTTTCTCTGTTGCAGTATTTCTTACCGTTTTAGATCATTTCAAAATGGTAGATAATAAAAAAAAATTATCAAAAAAAAAATCACATTTTAACATCATAAATGCATAAGGGTTCTAGAACCCTTTTCGTTCAGAACTCTGGTTTAAGCAGTTCAAGAACCCGTCAGTTTCGAGAACCCGTTTCGCAATAGAGGTTCCAGAACCCGTTCTCCTAAACCACTTATTGACGGGATTAGGTACTGGTTCCGATCCCTGGTAAAAATAAAGCAGCGGAATGTTTCAGTTTTTGATGGTATTGTTGAAAGTATTAAAAGGACTAAAGCTTTTGTGTCTTAAACGTTTTTTAAGAAACATTTTTTTGCCCCACTAGGTAATCCCATGCCTATGTGGCTTAGCACTATTTACCACATAATTCCCTCTTTATTTAAAATAAATATTACTATTCTGGGCATACGAATTTGATGCTGTGATCCACTGTTCTACTTGGTTTAAAGTAGATTTTATTTACAACTTTTTGAAATAGTGAGCTAAACATGAAAGGGTAGTACTAAAGGCTAGTTACCCTTTCATTTTTTGCTTTGCCTTAATGCTTGACACCATTAGGTATCTTTTTCAGGTTATTTCAGGTTAGGAATAATACATACACACAAACACCACACACACACACACACACACACACACATACACACACACACACACACACACACACACACACACACACACACACACACACACACACACACAAACACACACACACACACACACACACGCACACACATAAACATACACAAATACACATATATATCTTTTTTAACAAATAAAAAATAATGTATTATGATTAATATTTGTTCTAATTAATTATCATAATACATTTAGTAATTAATGTACTTTTACCTTATAACACCACTATGTAACTAAAAACACCGCTGTTTTAACAACACTGTGTAACTAAAAACACCGTTGTTGCACCTCGCAACCTCTTTACAATTATAGTGACTTCTGATCCATTGATAAAATGTATAAATCTTTTTGTTTCATATTGTTAAATTGAGTGTAGGATTTATCTTCCACGCAGTGATCTTTCAATTATCAGATAACTATTTTATATTAAGATGAACCGCTAATTTTAAAATAAACCGCTTATCTTAGTATTACCAAAACATTTCTCTACAATTTTTTTAACTTTAGGCTTTAAAAATAACTAGCCAAAATATTTTATTAGCATCTAATGTATTAAAAGCTTTAAAAAATAGTTTCAAAACGAGTTATATAAAAGTATTCAAAATATTATATAAAATATACATTTTTGATATCTTTTGCTCATGCAATTCACGGTATTTTATTTATCTAATATAATAATCTAATTCATAATAATCTAATTCATGATAATATATACATCGATATCGTACATTTATTTAGTATTATTAAAGTACGTACAGTATCTTTGGTTTTTTTAAACCATGCACTAATATTTAATATAAAATGTTTTTTATGTTTTTTTATATTTACCCAGCCTAACCTTGTTTATACTCCTCCATTGAGATCAAATTAGTTTTACATTTAAAGTAATATACATTATTTATTATTATTGTTAAAACTCGATATTATTCATGTACTCTTCCGTTCTGTTTTAAGCACGCATAACTTTTTAGATAAAGAAGTTCGATTGAACCAAGAAGCTTTAATAAAGCTTCTTTTTTATTAAAGCTCCTTGGATTGAACCCTAACAAGAAGCTTATTGGACTGTGTATGCAATTTTGAAATCTCAAAAATTGTTAATTTTGAAAATCTAGAAATTTGTAAAAATATTGTAACAAAATTCAAACTTTCAACTTTTTACTAATTTTTTTTTTTTAATTTTAGGCAAAGTTTTGTGCTATTAAAAGCTCGTTTAAAAGTTTAAGTGTTTAATGAACAACTACAAAAATTATATTTTATAAGGAATTAAACTATTTACACCAAAAAATATAAATGATTAATTATTTTTTGTGTGTATAGACACAAAAAATATTTATTGATTAAATATTTTTTGTGCGAATTTAAAATGATTTAAACTTATTTCCTTATATAAATATATATATATATATATATATATATATATATATATATATATATATATATATATATATATATATATATATTTATATATACGTATATATATATATATATATATATATTAATTTTAATTCCTTATATATATATATATATATATATATATATATATATTAATTTTAACTCCTTATATATACCTCATATATATATATATATATATATATATGTATATATATATATATTAATTTTAATTCCTTATATATATATATATATATATATATATATATATATTAATTTTAACTCCTTATATATACCTCATATATATATATATATATATATATATATATATATATATATATATATATATATATATATGTATATATATATATATATATATATATATATATATATATATATATATATATATATATATATATTAATTTTAACTCCTTATATATACCTCATATATATATATATATATATATATATATATATATATATATATATATATATATATATATATATATGTATATATATATATATATATATATATATATATATATATATATATATATATATATATATATATATATATATATATATATAAATAAGGGTTTCGAATTTCTAAAAAAAAAATTTTTTTTATTAAAAAAGTTTAGGCAAAATAAAACAAAATAAAATCTTTTGGTCTTAAAGACGAAAGATTTTTGTGTGAAATGAAGGAATAACAGAGTTATTAATAATGAATATCAAAAAATCAAAACCTGAAAAATATTTGTTAGGCCAAACGCTGGTGCAAAACTCTCTATTATTTGAATGGTGTTACTGTTTCTTGGTAGGTTTTGTGTTTTTTTACGAATGAATGTTTTTAAAGTGCTTTTGAGATTTATTGCTATGCCTATGGAATATTTTTAACAGGACTTTTAAACAATTAAAACTACTAGAATATTCAGTTAAGTTGATTAAAGAGCTTGCACGACTAATCCTAATATTGATAAGCTAGCTACGGATAAAAAACAAAAATTTTGTACTGCTAAATGCACGTTTTAAAAGTTTTTGCCGTGGCTTTTTGAGCTAAAATTCTATATTGGTCAAAGATCAGTTTAAAGTTTGCAAAAAAATTATCGAAATACTTTGGTATTTTGCATACCATCTAGTTTTGCATTGCAGAGGAACGTCTGCAGTGACGGATCTGGGGGAGATAGAGGTAAGCACCCCCACCAGAATCTAAAAGTTCTAAAAAGTCTTAGAAATGGAGGACCTTTTTTAGGAGACGCAAATGTCTCAAAATATGCAAAATACAAAAATATTTTAACATCCTCCCCTCCCCCTCCCCACCAAAAATTCCTGGATCTGTGACTGAACGTTTGGGAATAATTTTCTGCATTTTGAGTTCTCTCTAAAAAACTTTTTAGTAAACATTTTAGTTTCAATTGTATTTCTTGTGTTGACACAGCATTTAAGTTCTTGTGTTAAATACAACACTTAAGTGTTTTATTACTAAATTAAACGCAATTATATTTATTGTGTTGGGCACAACATAGAAAATTCTTTTTTTAAAAAGTGCAACTTACTTCAATGTACTCTGAAATAATTTGATTTTGTTATGCTTGAAGGTTTAGTGAATTCAATGAACTGAGTTTAGTTCAGTGAACTGTGGAATAATTTGAATATTTTTTTGTTTTAAGATTTGTGTCTATACTTTCAAGAGTGTGCCTTTTGAGAACCATTCCATTAAACTTTGATTTATGTTTTTATTGGTTAATTTCTAAGTACCATAAACTTTATAGCATAATGAATTGTATAAATAATGAATTATTGAATACATTAAGAAGGAAAACAAAATTGAATTAAAACATTAAATAAACTTTAAATTCTTATTTATTCAGTAAATAATACTTAAGATGGAAATAAATATATGCTAATCACGTCTTTTTATATTAATCTAGAAACCATCCAAATTATTTAAATTTTAAACTGAATTTTTGAAAACTATTAACATAGTTAAAATAGCATTATATTTTTTAAATAACGAAAAAAAAGTTTTTTTTTTCAAAAAAAAACAACCCTTTTTTTTGTGATTATCTACTTTAATAATACTATCTATACTAATCCAGTTTTAATTGTTTAACAATTTATAGTAATTTATTAAAGTGTAAGTAAGAATTTCATTCATCGAACAGTATTGAATACTGCTTTTTGTAATTTAGAATACATGTTTTAATTATCTATTTTAAATTGCATTCTAAAAAAAAGTTTTATTAATTCAGTTTAAAATTTACATATTTTAAAGATAAATTTTAAAAATATTTTTAAAAACTTATATATTTTACAGCTTTGTTCAAATAAATTTTAGAGTCTTAGAGTCGATTTATTACGCGATGTTTATAACAACAACAACAAAAAAAAAACTGCACTAAAACTGTAAAAAAAAGGAACAAATAAAACGAAACTGCATTAAAACGGTACAAAAATTTAAACCAAGAAAGATATATTTAAAATATTTTTTAAAATGATTATAATAAAAATATTATTAGATAATTATTATCATTTTACTGGTAAAAGATTACTACATCTGTCTAATAACATCTGTAGAGTAGTCCAAGATCATCTATACACTTTTGTTCAAAATCAAAATCATCTGTATTTTTTTTTTTACTCCAACAACATCTGTCTAATATCATCTGGATATTCAACGACCCTAAACAACATCTATAGGAAAATGTAACTACATCTAGTAATTTTTCAATAACATCTGGAAGAATTTCCGCCAGATGTAATTACTTCTGAAATAAACCTTATATGTAACTACATCTGGTTAAAATAATACAATATCATTTAACAAATTTTTACTAATGTAATTACATTAGTAATTACATCAGTAAAAACCAGAAAAATATTGTGTAGTTTTGTCTTAATATAATTTAAAAAATGTAACTACATCTGTAGAATCCACATATGCAGTTGAACAGATGTAGTTATTTTAAGATATTTAAAAAGATGTAGCTACATCTGACTTTGCAAAAAAGAATGTCTTTAGATATTTTTTTTCTCTGAAAAACTAATGCGTCATTTAAGTATTTGGTTAAGAAATGTAAAATTGCTACGTGATTCGACGTTTTCAAAAAGTTTTCCGTTTTTTTAAATAGATGTCACATAAGTAGTTAGCATCTTAAAGACTAATGTTATATTTAAAGTTAAATATAAACAAATAGATGCGACAACATGAAAAGAATATTACTAAAATATAAAAAATATGAGTAGATAAAAATGTACGTCGTTTAAGGTTACGTTGTAGTCAATAACAAGTTTATAAAGTTGCAAATTAATTTTTGTTCTAAAATTTAAAATAATTTTTTTGCTTTCAACCCTTACAACTTTAAAAATCATTTTGAAAGATTCTTTAAAAAATCCTTTAAAATCTCAAATGGAGTAAAAGGTGAAAGACACTATTCGAATTCTCACCGTATTTACATGCATATTTGATAATAAACATTAATTCCATTGTTAGCATTATTGAAAAAACACTTATTGCCTCCTTTTGACTGCACTTTTTTGTATTCTAATTAACTTTGATGGCTGCTAAATATAGTTAAAAAAATTAAAATTTGCCATTATTATATACGCAATGGAAAAATAATAAAATTGTGACGCAAGTTAAAAAAATACATTTAACAAAGCACTGACTCTCATTTCATTCAAAAATACCCACTCTTTAATGTCTCCCTTTTTTAATTTTCTTTTTCTAACTAATTAAAGTAAACTTACAATCAACAAGTTTTTAAACCAACATTGGCATTTCAAAACAAAGTTATGAATATTATCTCTGCTCTAGTGTTGGACGCGACATTTAAGTCTTTTATTACTTAGTTAAATACAGTTGCATTACTTGTATTGGACACAACATTAACAATATATTTTGTCTAAGTAATCAATTGCAAACTATGTTATTATACTACTAATAAAAAAAAGTTGCTGTATAAACCATTCACACGGACAGAGTTTTTTTTACATATGAATTATAGAGAAATTTAATTTCAAGCCTAAATTGAATTTAGTTTATCAAAAGACTAATTATTTAAAAGAAAAATTTTTTTGTTGCTGCATTTCCAATCTTTTTTCCTATGATGCAAAAACTTCTTTAATTAACTTGACAGGCTATGCAATATCTTATATAGATCTGACAGTATACGATTTAATCAAAGCCGCCGATGGATAAAATAAAATTACGAAACTGTTTGATTATTTTTCCAGCTAATTAACTAAGTTTATTTATTTTATCAAATAAGCTACAAAAATATTTCTGCTACATATATAAAAAAGAAAATAATGGCTTTCACAAACATTGGTCATGGTGCAAATTAACCGAACAATACTTTATATTTTTAAACTATCTATTTAATTTAACTGTTTACCTTTACCACTTTATGTTTATTTTTTTGGGAGTAAAGTTAAATAAACTTAAGTGTCAGCTGTGTGATTCTAGTGAGGCTGTTATAAAAAATTAAATGTTTCAATAAATTTTACCAAAGTCGGTTCATACTTTTGACAAATATCACTTTACACTGCATTTTAACATATTGATTAAAAAAGATATATGAAAGTACTTTTTAGTTAGTGTAATGAATATGAATGTGTATGAATTTATATCTCTTCATGTTAATCTGATTTAA
Organism: Hydra vulgaris; assembly: GCF_038396675.1. NCBI lineage: Eukaryota > Metazoa > Cnidaria > Hydrozoa > Anthoathecata > Hydridae > Hydra > Hydra vulgaris. The sequence continues at coordinate 39,055,550 of NC_088920.1, forward strand.
TTCCATTCCAAAATTTAATTCCATACAATTCATATTAAAATTTATTTTATGAGGAAAACAAAAGCACGTGGTTCAGAGCAATGATTGTGATTTTTAGGAAAATGCAAAAAAAAATTAAAAAAAGTTGTCTAATTTTGGTTGCAATATTTTTACTATATGGAGGATTGTACCAGATTATATTTCGTACGTGATTATTCTACGGAGCATGTTTTATGATTTGTTTGTATGCTAGCTTCAGTATTTCTACTTTGTATGATTTATTTCGTTTTTGTGAAATTTTTCGACCTTTTTTTGGGGGGTTTATGATTTTTAATTTTATGTAAGATTTCATGATTTTTGTAAAATTTTTCTGTTTTTTAAAAAAATTTACTAAGAATAAAAATATTTTCACAAACTTCTGAACTTACTGTATAAATCTACTGTACTACTGTGAATTCGGTGTGTTAACATTATACGTGCATTACACACGCAGTAATTTAAGCGTGAGATAAAATAACTATTGTATTTATTGAGAATTATCTAGAGAATTAAACTTTGTACCCAAAATTTTATAAATAAGTTAAGACAATATTAGCAAAGTAACGCAACATCAATATGACAACGTAGTCAATGACGACATTTAGTTCTGATTCATATATTATTGTGTGCGATAATTTTGATAAGCCGGCATCAGAAAAAAAATTTTTTAATATTATTCTCAATTTACTAGTATTTTATCAGAAAATGAAGTTCCTTTATCCTTTATTAACACAATTTCAAAGCTGAGGTGTTCAAAACCATTCCGTTGTAGATTTACAATGTAGATGGTCCGTCTGCACTTGCTCCTATATACTCTCAACATGAACATTAAGATAAGTATTGCCGTGAAATTATGATTGCTGTCATCGAGAACCTGAAAATTTATTTAAATAGTTTTATCTGATAATATAGTCAATATATCGATATTTTGTGGAAGATTATTTTTATGTTAGGTTGATGGTTGGAATCAACATGAACATAACAAAACAATATCACCCCTATAACATAATGTAACTCAAGAATATATACGCCCTGTTTAGTTAATATTCTAATCAAAAACGTTCAAGATTTAGAAAATAAATTTTAGTTGCTCCATCAAAAATATCCCGATACCATCGGGAAAAGAGTTTATAGTGTTTAGTATTAAAGAGTTTATAATTAGTGAAGAAAGCTGAAACCCTTGTAAAAGGAATGAGATGGAAAGCATTATTTTTCATTTAAATTTATTTCACCCAATATTAATTCCAAATTAAAAAAAGACCTCTACAAACTAATAGGAAAATACTCAGAATGTTTTAAATTAGTAATATTATTGATAAACAACGTTAAAAACTTTTAGCATTGGTATAATATGTTTCTATTTTTACAACTTTCTGATAAACACTTGTAGAAAGGTGTTAAACTTCAGATAGCATATTTTTAGCAGAAATAATAACTGATTGAACATCCAAAAAATGGATCAAAAATTACATTAGATTGTGGCACTTTTTTGCATCCATAATTATACAAACCTTCACTTTATTTTAGTATTTTGTTTTCAATGCTAGGTCCGGATGGTATACCATCCATGGCAGTTAACATAATAATATTAAAGAAAAGGTTTACTATAATTATTAAACGGCTGTTCCAATTTAATATAAACAATAAATCTCTTTTTTTTTTTGCCATATATATTTATAAAGGGGCAAGAAGAAGACATGATTTGTCTTACCACCTAGCCCCTTAGTCTATACCGTAAATATAAAATAACAAAAATTATAAAACGTAACACTATATAATATAAAACGCTCTATTTAGAAACTTATAAAGAGTGCTAAATATATAAATAGTTAGAAACTTATACAAAGCGTGTTTGTGCGCAGGTGAAGGGAGGGGGAATGAGAGGGAAAGTGGCTGGGTTGCCATACACTAAAGCTGCTACTGTGCTCATTATGACATTAACAAATGAATATAATTACGAAAGAAATAAAAGGCTATTACAAGTTCATAAACATTGTAGGTTTAATTCTGGTATAGCTATTCTATCTGGTGTGTCTGCTCTTATCAAATTTCATAAGAACACCTAATTTAAATCATATTCATTATACATTTATTTAATGACTAAAAATAATTACAAAAGAATAACTACATGATTGTGCTAAAATTCTTGCAAAGAAAACAACGCTTGATGCTTATTTAAAATGTTTGTTACACTGCAAATATTGTTGATATTACACGAGTTGATTGTAGCTAAAAACTGCGTGGATTTACTTTGTTAAATTATGTTGTTACAGCAATAACAATAACCACTGGTAAAATATTTGGTTAAGAACCAATAATACAAACATGAAAAGTCTTCTGAAACTAATGCTAAAAGATTAATCTTAACGCAGTTAAAGCAGTGAAATCATCACTCAATTCCTAATTAAATCATCGTGGCATTGCTCGTACAAGTAGGTGGAGGGGAGGAATTTGATGTTAAAGATAGCGAGTACGTGCGTGTTTTGACTATTTTTCGTTCTCAATTTCCGCTAAACTGGATTTTTAATTTAACAAAAGCATTGCATTTCACATTAAAAATTCGTATTAAATTATGCTTCAAAGAAATGTCGTGCATACTAAAGGTTATGTTTTATAAAATTAGGTCTTGGAGAAAAGGAGAGGGGTAATAATTTCGTAAAAAACAGTGCCTACGTATATAAAGAACGAGAAGACAAAGATCGCGAAAAGCATACAGATGCGTACAAGGGAAAAGGGTGTTTTAAATCAGCGGTTTTACTGCCTACGTACTTTATGCATGCTCCTTAAGAAGAACTTACTAAAAACTTACTTTGCAGTTGCCTTATAAATTTTTTAAATTTAGGTATGCGTCCTTATTAGTAAAAATTTTTATGGTTTTTTGATTACTTTTTTAGTTCTTTTTATCAATTACAAATGATATTATTAAGAGTTTTTTTACGAAAAAAATAATGTATTTTTTACCTGATGATTGCTAAACGCATGAAACTTTTAGTAGTAAAAATAATGTAGTTATTTGTATTTAATATCGTCAAAAAATCAATTATATAGCTCTGATATCATTCATCGAACACTCTAGCTGAATATATGCACACAGCAAAATTAAATTTACTTATACCGCTCCTTTCGCAAATTAGTTGAGCGCTCTACCGCATAGATTCCATACCATGGAGAAAATTAATTTTAACTACTCCTTAAAAAATATATCAATACCAGACAAAACTAGGTATAAACTGCAGCTAATAGAAAAAACAGAAAACTTCATCATGCGAATCCACTAAAAAACATTTTTTTATTTAAACAAAATTAAAGAGAACCAGTCAAAAACCAGTCGCGCTACCCCAGCGCAAAGAGTTGGAAAATTTTGAAAACGATTTACTCAATTTAATAAATCTTATAAAACTTAAAAAGATGCTCAGCGAATTTCAGAGTAAATTAAAAAGAGACATTAAATATAAAAAGCAACCCTAATTATTATTCGCTAACAAAACAAATGATATTTATCAAATTTTCAATCAGGAACACACTAAACTTCTTAACAAAAATATCATAAAAGCGTATAAAAAACCCCCACAGAAAGTCAAAAACTCAATTAACCTCGAAGCCAAGGATATAGCAAACACACTCAACTTAAGCAAACGAATAAATGTAATCGCAAAATCTGAAGCTTTTATTACACTAAAAAACCACAAAGGCTCATTCCAAAACAATAAACACTGCCGTCTATGGAACCCCGCCAAAAGTGAACTTGGTCACATAAGCAAAATTATGTGACCAAAATACCTTGACACTAAAAATAAAAAAAATGAGAACTGTATTAAATTTAAACCAATGGAAAAATACCAATGATGCAATCAAATGGTTTGAAAATATACCAGAAAAACAACTTTGCGTTTTTATTCAACTTGATATTGTTGATTTTTACCCCACTATTACATCAAAAATGCTAATACAATGCAATACTGTTTGCAAAAAAAACATACAAGTATTAGCGAAGAGAACATCAGAGTAATTAAACATTGCAGAAAGTCCTTGCTATTTTTTTAATAACGAAACATGGAAGAAAAGCTTAGCACATTCCTGCTTTGATGTTACAATCGGTTGTTTTGACGGTGCAGAAGTTTGCGAACTGGTAGGACCATATATATTAGAATCACTATCTAAAATAATAAGTAAAGAAGACGTTCGACTATATTGTGACAATGGTCTGGTGGTACTTCGTAAAATAACTGGATCACAAATTGATAGCATACGAAAAAATAAAGTTAGAGTTATAAAAATGATCGGTTTTAAAATAGAGATCCAAACAAACCTACCCGCAGCCAACTTTTTAGATGTATCCTTTAACTTAGAAAAAAACTCCTACCAACCTTTCAAAAAACCTAATGAATATCTACGTTACATCCACACTGATTCTAGCCATCCTCCGCAAGTCATAAAGCAAATCCCCATCACTATCAACGACAGATTATCACAAAATTTCTCAAATGAAAGAACATTTAATTTATCTATACCAGAATACGAAAATTATTTAAAAAGAAATGGCTTCAGTGGTTTTAATTTAAAGTATAACCCCCAAAAAAGAGAAAAATAGAAAAAAAAGGAAGTATAATATGGTTCAACCATAAGTGTAGTAAAAGCGTTTCTACGAGTGTTGGACATATCTTCCTAAACTTATTCGACAAATATTTTAATCGACAAATATTTTAATAAATAATTTAAATAACATCCCACCCCCTAAGTAAATTATTCAATCAAAGAACCATCAAAGTGAGTTACAGCTGCACCAAAAATATCGAAAGAATAATAAAAAGCCACAATAAGAAAACTAGTTCAGAAAGACCAAAAGAAAACTGCCCTATAATAGAAAAATGTAGAGCCTCTAATGTTATTTATTAATGTATTGTACCCCCTCCCCCCTCCCCCCCCCCCCCCACACACACACACACTCAAGAAAAAGTATATATTGGCCTAGCAGAAGGTGAATGGAAGGGCTAACCACAAACACTTATTCACTAACAAAAAGATGAAAAATTCAACCACCCTTTCAAAGTATATATGGCAGATAAAAGAAAACTTAAAAATAACACCCAAAGTAATCTGGTCAATAATTAAACAAGTGACCGCCTACAGCAATGTAACAAAAAAATGCTTTGCCCTCGTGAAAAACTTTCCATAATATCATACAAAGGTACGCAAGAATTATTAAATAAAAATTTTTTACCTGATGATTGCAAAACGCATGAAACTTTCAGTAGTAAAAATTATCTAGTTATTTTTATTTAATCTCGTCAATTAATCAATTATATATACACTGCAGGCCAAAAGTTTCCGGACGCTTGATATGTTTATATAAAAAGCTAAAATCTATCCTGTATCATTAAATTAATCAATAATATTATTTATAATACTTAAACTTACTAATTTTAGGTGTTTATGTAAGTTTGAGGTCAGTAATTGGGTATTACTGACCTTAAACTTACATAAATAAGTTTTTTTTTTTTGAAGTAAATATTTAATGATAGCTGACAAAAATGATTAAGAATATTCAGTTTTGTTTAGTTTTCATTTGGTATTAATGACGGTTGCATTAAAAAATCTTGAAAAAAATTTTAAAATTTTATAATTCGACTATTTAATTAAAAATATGAGTAAAAAGCCTTCTTTAACGGTTGCAAAACGTTTTGAAATAATTACATTACATAAAGAAAGTTATTCAGCTCGGTGATACGTCTAAGTTTAATGATTTTACTAACTATGGAGTGAAATCTTCAAAGTGCCCGCCACAAATTAAAGAAATGTCACTATTTGAAAAAGATTCAATAAATCTCGTTAAAACTATCAGATTTCGCAATCTCAGCAACACATTTGAAGAAAAAATAAATAATGACATTAAATCTTTACGCAAATCTAATAAAACTTTAACTCCAGCTGACAAAACTTCCAACTGTACAAAATACTGAAGATGATTACAACCACCCTCTAAAAAAAGGTAATCACTTCCATTCATAAAAAGGCCAATCCAAATCTAAAGGACGAAGTAAATAAAGAAAGTAAGCAAATTTTGACAAACCATGATATTTTTAATAGAAACGAGATGAACGGAACTGCCGATTGTTTTATAACTTTAAAATATCATAAAGCCAACTTCCTAAACAACCCTACTGTGCGTCTTTTAAATCCTACAAAGAAGGAAATAGGAAGACTGTCAAATTTATTTTATCCAATGTCAACTCAGAATTAAGAATCAGGCTCTGTTTAAACCAATGGCAAAATACGCAGAATGTGATAAATTGGTTCCGAAATATTGATGATAAACACCTTTGTAAACTTTAGTATATAACATAAATGATTTTTATCCGTCAGTTGATGAAAACATACTCAATAACGTTATTACCTTCGCCGAGCAACATATAATAGTGGACGAGCAAAGCAAACCCGTTATACGTCATGCAAGAAAATCATTCATTTTTAACGGCGGCATATCATGGATTAGGAAAAAAGCAGGATTGTTTGATGTTACCATGGGAGCCTATGATGGCGCGGAAATTTGCGAAATAGTTGGGATTTTTCATTTAGATCAACTTTCGTAGTTTTACAACAAAAATGATTTCGGTTTATATCGAGATGACGGGTAAGCTGTTTTTTAGAACAAAAATGGCCATCAAATGGAACAAATAAAAAAGCATGTCGTTCAAGTTTTCAAACGTAACAATCTCAACATCTTTATCAAATAGCCATAGACAAAACATAATCTGGTACAATCTTCCATTTAGTAAAAATGTTACAACCAAAATTGGTCAACGCTTTTTAACCTTAATTGACAAGCATTTTCCTAAAAACCACAAACTACACAAAATATTTAACAGAAACACAAAATAAATATCCACAAATATAAAACAGGGAATTGAAGGATTTGATTGGAGCTGAAACAATGAATTGAAGGATTTGATTGAAGCTGAAACATTGAATTGAAGGATTTGATTGAAAAATAATGGATATAGTTCAAGCAATAAATGAAAAAAGAAATCAAAAAAAGACTTCAAAGCGGACCCGGAGGGACATCGGCTAACAAAGAGCTAGCTATAAGTGTAACAATAAAGACAGCAATTTGGTCACGAGGATTGCTAGCTTTTTTAAGTTAGCGAAAAGCTATCGATATTTAAAAAACAAAGACTGCAATTTGGCTACGAGGACAGCTAACTTAATAAGCTAAAGACCCACTGGCTATTGTAACTAGCATCATATTGTAATAAAATTGCTGTCTAAAAAGTTTTGATATGTAGCTATCAACTAGCTATAGATTTGTAGATATTTTGTAACTAGCTACAAAGCTATGAAATGTAGCTAGCGACGCATTGCGACAAAATCGCAATGTTTAAAGTTTAATTATTCTCATAATAATAATAGACTCAATACTAAAAAACGAATCTTTAAAGATATTAGAGACATTAGGAAAAAATAAAATTGAAAAAAAAAAAATCGCTTGAAAATCGCTATAAAGCTAGCTAGTCGCTAGCTCATTTCCTACCGGCTACACTACGTAAACGATGCACACATATTAAGTAGCGGTAAAATGGACTTCAATTTAAAAAATGCACGTTTCCATGATTCAATGTAAAAACAATTCGTGTCGATTGTGGTTTTGCATCAGATATATACTTTAAAACTGGCTAAAAAGCGTGTACAATGGGCCAGAATAGCAAAATTTGAGACAAAATTAATAAACAAGTTTGGCAGGAATACTAATATAAGGTCTGGGCTCTTTGCAAAGGTGGTATTTTTTTGAATTAGTTGCTATGGTAGCCATTCCACAGATTTTTTTTTTGTCAATATATTTATATATGATTAACATAGTTTTATAGAGCTTAAAAAGACTTAAAAATTGAGGGGTCTTTCAACTTTAGAAGTTAATTGGATCCAAAGTTATTTATACATTTTTTTGTGCTGGAAAAACTGATGATTTTTAGAAAAAAAACGCCTTGTATAGAAAATTTGGCGTAAAATGGCACCAAAATAAAATAAAATACATCAAAAATCAAGCGCGAAATTTAAAACAAACTATATGCAAAGAAATAAAAACATTGTATTCAAAATTTTTAAACAAAGTTCCTAAGTACTATTTCTTCAAGAAAACATAAATAAATACTTGTTTTAAATTGAGAAAAGGCTATGATTGCCATTTATATGACAAATGCAAATTGCAATATGACAAATGTTTATCATAATTTAATTTATTGATGGTGTAATATTTCAAATTCACACTTAAATTTTACAACTATATTTAAGATTCGCACTTACAGGGAGTATTTTATAAATTTTGTATAAAAACTGACTATGACTACAAAAAACTGTTGCTATTCAAAGTAAGGTACCCATAGCAACCAAATATAAAAACACCTCCATTAATAGTATTGCCCTCATATAAATACACGGATCAATTACAGTGTATATAGCACAATAAAAGTCTATAGTTAGGTAAAATAGCTTGATGCTATGCAAAATTAGGTATCCTTAGCAATCAAATAAAAAACTACTTCCTTTATAGGAAACGTAGACATTATATTAGCACTCATACCATATTTAGTTAATATACCACTAATATTAAAATTAAAATATATATTATCACTAATACTAAAGTTTAAATATATTAATTTTTCTTCAAAATTGGCTATTCTGGTCTCATGTGCATTGGCCCCCAATTTTTTAAAAGTTTTTAAACTTTGATATAAAGTATAAAATAAATTTTTGTAAGTATGATATAAAATAAAAAAAAAATTTGGACCCTCCCATCCTGAGATAAAAACCGGAGCCTCGATCCTTGATTACAGATTATGCATAACACCATTAAAATAGATACTGCAATTGCATAGGCAAATATATATATATATATATATTATATATATATATATATATATATATATATATATATATATATATACATCAGTAGGTTCATCAGGAAGAACCTACTGATGGTGAAACACAGTGTTGAAGTAATCAAAAATTAGATAAGTGTTTTTACTAATTTATATATATACATATATATATATATATATATATATATATATATATATATATATATATATATATATATATATGTATATATATATATATATATATATATATATATATATATATATATATATATATATATATATATATATATATATATATATATATATATGTAAAGAAATTTTATGCATTTATTCTTCATAGATATTACTGTTGTTACGACACATAAATAATTTAACTGTCGACTAAATCGACTAAAATATTTTCTATAGTCGACAAAAATCGACTAATACATTTTTGAAATCGAATAAATCGACTAAAGTCGATTTAATCGAAATATAGGAGTAAATTTTTTTTTTTTAAATAAATTGAAATAAAAGTAATAAAGTAATTGTTTAACATCATTTAAAAAAAAATGAAACAAAATGAGAGCAAAGCTGACAACGAGACAGTTTATTACCATACACCAATAATTCAGAGAGCGCCTTAAATACTTGTTAAATATGAAAAGTCCATACAATTATATTTACACTGCTATTGTTTAGATGATTCACAATTTAGTTTTGCCCCAGGGGTCTGAGCTAGCTTGGAACGATCCTGTACAAAAGTATTTATGAAAATCACAAGCAGAGCGTAAGCATTAAAAAAATAAAAACTAATGAAATGCATAACCAAAAGTTTAACTAGATATAAATATTGCTATGAGTTTTACAAAACATAAAGAAAGTATACAAAAAACAGTATGCAGTAGTAATAAAAGTATTGTTATTTAAATGAAGAAACATTAAAATAACCAACAATAAAAAAATATAATGATTTTGAGATTACTCGAGTAAATTGACTTTTAGCCGATTAGTAGGAAATCCAAAGTCGATTAAATCGACTAGTTCCGACTCTCGACTAGCCGACTTTTAGTCAATTTAGTAGAAGTCAATAATAACACTAATAGATATTTAGACTTATTTTCTAGAGTTACTTTAATTTTGCATGAATAGTTTAGTTTAATGAGCATACCATATAGATTATCATATTTCAACTTTAATAAATGTATTATTTGAACTTTAAGTTATTGATTATTAATTAAGATTTACTAGAAGTATAAACGTAAGTTGATTAAATGTTGTAAAATAACTTTAAAAAGTTATAAAAAGTGCAATTTTCAGCATAAAAACAACAGCAATAAAAACAATAGCAATAAAAACAACAGCAATACGCTTCTAAATCTAAACTGATGTGAAAATGATTCAGTTAATATACTACTCAGCAACAATATGTAGAAAAAATATTTCTTATGTTATCACACTTAAAAAAAACAGTTTTGACCACTATCTGGGCCATTGACCACTATCTGGCCCACTGGGCTGTAATGTGTGTACACACCACATCTTTTTAATTAGTGATACCGACTACCTATAGATTTACAGTTATGTTTTAGTGAGCTAGAAAACTGCAATATATAGCTATCAATATACTGTTTCAAAATCGCTAACTAAAATCCTGCGATATATAGTTACATACGCGTATACATATTGCTATAGTGATAGGTTTTTATAGCCACTTAACAGTCGTTGATTTGTACAAAGCTACAATACTTAGCCATTAACTTGCTACATGTTTTTTGTTATGTTGAAGCTAGCTAGAATGCTACGATATGTATCTAAGGTTATATCGTAGTATTATCAATAGCAACAAAGCTGCGATATCTAGATAGCAACATGTTCTAAAAGATAACGCTATGTTATAAGTTCAATTATTTTTATAAGTATATTAGATCCAATAATTAAAATGGAACTTTTTTAAAAAGGAAAAAGCGAAATTAACAACCCAGCTAACACAAAACGTTCGAGCACGTTTGACGAACGTTGTGAACGTTTAGGCACGTTCTATGAACGGGACGTTTATAGAACGTGCCTGAACATAAAAGTTATGGATAATTGTTTAATCGCAGCTAACAATTAACGCTCAATAAACGTTAACATAATATTCGTTAAGGTTTGCGTAACATAAGCCGCAAGCGCTATTTCAACCAGCTTTTGTGAACTTTGATTTACAGTTCTTGAAAGTTCACTGCAAACGTTCAAATAACAAACAGCGAACGTTGACTTAACGTTCACTGCAAACGTTACGTTAGCTTTTGAATGTTTACTTCAAATGTATTGTAACGAACACGGAATTTTACCAAACATTTTTTTTCTTTAAATGCATAAATGTATAGATTTAGACATATTTTCTTTCTGTTTAAAACTACATTTGCTAGTATTTATATAATGTAATCCTTTTTTGAACTAACTTAACCCTTTTTTACTTTTCAAATACAAATTCACCATGTATTATAACTGAATTACATCATATCAAACTTAATTGAAAACCTATGATTTAATTGTTACACTTCAACCAAAAGGCCCACCATTGGCTGAGCTGATTAAAGTTAACAAAAATTTATACCAAAAAAATAATATCTCTGGCGATGAAATATTTATTAATTATTATTAGTTAGTGTGTTATTAGTACCCTATAGTTGGTGTGTTATTAGTACTCTATAGGACACTACTAACAACTTACATTAATTTAAATTAAATCTATATAGGAAACAACATCGAAAACATTAAAAATAAATACGTGTTGTTCGAGTAAAAAAGTGCATTTATAGCGGTACTTTTTTACTTTTTATCTATTATATAATAGATGATTTTAAATTCTAAATATTAAACTATTACTTAAAATTTTACACTATTAACACACATTATAACAATAACTTTATATTAACTATATTAAACTAACTAAACAATCATAATAAAAAGTTAAAATATAATGTCGATAACTAAATAAACTAAATAATTTTAATTTTTAACTTTTAACCCCCCCCCCCCATTATTTACTGACATAAATGATGTCAGTAAATAATGGGGGGGGAGTGCTGAAAAGTTTAACAATAAAGGGGGTGTTGAGACCAAAATGATGTCAATTTAAAATTGTTTTTTTTTAGTTTTAATGAGCAGATTTTAAAGGTATTTATATCTACTATATGGTATAGAAATGATGTTTCGTGTGTAGGGAAACTAATATTAAATGCCGGGAATTTGATATTATATTTTATTAAACTATTTATAATATAATATTATAAATTAATATAATAAGTTTCCCAGAGACATTAAATAAATTACAACTACTAACATATAATAAAAATTACTATCGTTTTATTAATATATTACCATTTGAGTCAAATGGTAACCCTAACCCCGTACTGCCAAAGACTTTCCGATTCTTCCGTATGACGGTTTTGTCCATCAATTCAGTCTAGGCTAGCTAATAGAATCTGTAAAAAGTGCAATATCTACTTTGCCTCTCAAGCTATGTTGAAAAAGCACGTTTCTATCTATTCTTCTGCTTTAACACTCCCTCCAATCAAAAGAATCCAAACAGTTTTAACAAACACATTTTGAAAAGGTAAAATTGTTTATTTATAAAGCAAGGGCGTGTTATACTTTTATATAAATTTTCTTAGCCGTCTTAACTTAATACATAAAAAACCATAGTTTGAATGCACATTTTAATTACTTAGATTTTGTTGTATCCTGGTTTTATAGAACATTAAAATCGTTTTGTGAAACATGTTAAGAGCCATTGTCTGAGAAATATAGGCAAAAAAAGCAAATTATGGAAGAGATATCTTCATTCATGTCCAGCTAAAGCTTTCCTTTGAGAAGGTTTTATTCCACAAAGAGTTCTCCTTAAAGAAGTATCTGACATAGGGAGATAATTAGTTTCTTGGTAAATTTCTTTATAAAATGTGATTGTATGGCTAAACTTCATCATTAAAATGGCATTAGCCACTTTTTGTTCCTTTCCATTGTCAAACTTTATTTTATTTACACCATAAGCTACATCATGTAGCAAACCTCGACAAAGCATAAGTTCTAAAAAATGTTCTATTTTTTCCTATGGCATTCGGCATATGTTTACCTTTTCCTTTTTTGGTATAGAAAATCCTCTGCTTTCTTTTTGCAACTTGCGTGCTTTATCAATTTGATATTTTTTGCAATCAAAGATTTTCATTAATGTTTCTTTAGTGTACTTGTTATGCTTAATAACTGAAAGCAAAAGAATTTGTCCTAAAAAATCACTTTCTTGAAACATCTTAACTGGTACAACAAGGTCTTTTGAAACCAGTTGAGTTGAACCATCTTCACCCTAATTGTGTAACACTTGAGAAATTAGTGCCTCTGATTGACCAGGTGCAATTGCTTCAGCAAATATCTTCTCAAGCTGCATTTTAAATTTTTCAAATTTCTTCTTAACTATCTGTTTGGTTCCTGGGGTTAAGTCTTCTATTCGCTTTTGCTTTATCTGAAAGGACAGTGGAATTGCTCCAAATGCTTCACACAAAGAGCTAGCTGCTTTTTTTGATAGTTTCATCTGAAATAAATTGTTAAATCTGGAACATATATGTCACCAGCAGGAAAGCAAGACTTTATTGGTGTTGGAGCTGGTTCTAACATGTCAATATTGTTAACTGTAGAAATACTTTTTAGGTGGCTGAAGCAAAATACAGCTCCAACAGGAAGTGGTAAATTCTTTTTATTATAAGCAGCAAGGGTGTTTAAAGGAATGGATCTAATTTTTGGAGCTTTTTAACCAATTTGAAATTCATGTCTTGGGTATTGACAACTGTTTGGCTGCTTCCAGCCAATACCCAGAGAAAAACGATGGTACGCATATTATGAGTCATAGCATGAAAGATAACCTTGTAATCGGCTTTCAATCAGGATTTTTTCATTCCGCTTGTTTGTCGGTGGTAGCTATAAAACAGTCATGATAGATTTTTCACCTATGGAGTAAGAAATCCTATTTTTTTTTTGATAAAAAAGCAAATAATATTATTATATTATTCTTACCTTTAAAGCTTGTAAATGATTACTTATGCCAGCAGTCAATTCATTAACTTGAAAGATTCCATCTTTGTTCCAACGCACAGTGCCTCACAGATACGAAAAAACGGCAAAAACCCTATTAATTTTTTAAATTTATTTTGATGTTTTTTAACTTTATCTTGATTGTGATAAGCATACTGAACAAGGTAAACCCATTTTTTATGATTTTGTAAATTTTTACTCTTTTTGTGAGCTTGTTATATGCAGGTTGTTTGTGGGCAAAAATTCACTAGAAATTTTAGAGTTTTCAAGTAGATTTTAAAATTGTCACAAAATGGTCATTTTTAAAAATTTTTCTTTCATTTTTTCGGTGAACATCATATATATATTATATCATCCGGTAAGTAACTGACATTGGACTTTCATCGACACCAAAAATTAATGTTCGAATTTCACAATTTGTGAAAAAATTAAAAATTTTAAGAAAATAATATTCACAATATTTACTTTTTCTAAAAATGTCCACACTTGTCCACCCTGAATTTTGATGGGGAAGTATCTTGAATATAAACAGGAATGCCCGGAAAAAAAACCCGCCCCAAAGTAGCACGTTTTTGAGAAATTGAATTTTAAAGTTTTTTGCAATTAATAAGAAAACCGCAAAAAGTTTTTTAAAAATCCAAAAAAATAGTTAGTAATATGTGCCTTTGTGATTACATCTCAAAATGAAAATAATAGACTTGATTCCCAAAGTAAGAGAAATTTGTATAACTAACAAGGATATTGTGAGCCTCTTTTATGAGGAAATTTTGATATCAGAAGGTTTGGATGGTGAAAAAGTGCATAGTGAAAAATTAACAGAAAAAATCCGAATTTTGGTGATAAAATTGAAAGCTAAGTGGATTGCAGTAAACAAAACATATGACAGGCTGTTAATGAAAGAAAAGAAATGGTTGCAAACCGAAATTCAAATTGTTATGAAAGCTGACAATGTAAGCAGAAAAGAGTTCAGTGGAGGGCGACCAAAGAAAGATTGGAAAGATCTAGGAGAGAGAAGTAAGCGAACAAGAGTTGTTGGATTATCTGCGCATGATCCAGAGGTTTTAGCTCTGGCTGCTGTTAAAAGTGCAAAATCATCAAGTGACTTACAAGACTTTGCTTATGTGGTTAAAGAGTCTATTCAGAAAGCATCTGAAATCAGAAAAAGTATGGACAGCAAGGAACCGATAATGATGAGTGAGAAAGAAGCACTTTCATTAAAAGTTAATTGTGATCTCAGTGATGATCAGTATCAAATGATAAGAAACTCCTCAATCAAACACAATGCCAATATTTATCCAACATTACATGCTCTATTCAAGGAAAAAAGTAATTGTTATCCAGAGGACCTTGTTGTAACTGAAACTTTTGCTGAAAGTAAATTACAGTCCATGGTGAATCATACTCTTAAAAAAGTTATTGTATTAAGTGAAGACGATTTAAAAACTCTGGATACAGATCAAAATGTGCTCAATGGTAGTTTTATTCTAAAAGCAGGGTTTGATGGTGCATCAAGCCAAAGTTTGTATAAACAAAGGTATGATAACACAGACATTGAGGAGGCTAAAAAAAATAAAGAATCCCTTTTCCAAACTGCAATTGTACCTCTTAAGTTAAGTGTAGAAAGTAAAATAATTTGGGAGAATAAGAAACCAAATAGTTCTCATTTTTGCAGACTTCTTCGTCTTCAATACAAAAAAGAAACCACAGAACTTAGCAAGTCAGAAGAAAAACACATTCGTGATCAGATGGCTGATTTGGAAGATTATGTTGAGATTATTACACTTGCGGATGGAAGAAAAGTCAGTATCAATATAAAATCTCATGTTTAACTAACCATGTTTGATGGCAAAGTGGTTAATGCCATAACCAACACAAAATCATCTGCAAGCTGCAATATTTGTGGTGCGAAACCATCAGAAATGAACAAGCTAGATCTAGTTAAAATTAAACCTGTGAATAATGATGCTATGTCCCTTGGTTTATCATCATTGCATTGTTGGATTAAATGTTTTGAATACATACTTCATTTAGGCTACAGACTGGAGATGACTATTCCAAGGACAGATGTCAGGTTAGCCGAAGATAAGGTACTTGTTCAAGCTAGAAAAAAAACTATTCAAGATAGGTTTAGAGCAGAACTTAGTTTACTGGTAGATGTTCCAAAAACTGGATTTGGGAATACAAATGATGGTAATACTGCCCGAAGAGCATTCATGCATGGTGAGGCTTTTGCTGACATAACAGGAGTTCAGGTTGAGTTGATTCTCCGGGTGAGGACAGTTCTTCAAGCTGTTTGTTCAGGGTATGACCTAGATATTGATAGATTTAGCCAATACTGCAATGAGACTCTAGCCTTTATAGTTAATAACTATGATTGGTACAGAATGCCTCCAACTCTTCACAAACTTCTAGTTCATGGACCTGCAATTGCTGAAAATCTAGAACTACCCATTGGTTATTATTCTGAGGAGGCTCAGGAGGCCCAAAATAAAGTGATAAGACATGCTAGGTTAAACCATTCATGCAAAATTTCCAGACTCAATGTAATGAAAAATCAATTTCAATATTTGCTGATCAGAACTGATCCAGAAATTTTGTCGATCAACTTCATAAAACACAAATCTTCCAATGGAAACCCCTTGTCTGAACAAGTTCTTAACTTGCTGAAACACTAAGTTTAGTTTTTTTGTTTAAATCTAAATTATATTGTTACATGTTATATATGTTATATGTTACAACATACAGAAATTGTAGATATTTGTTTCTGAATAATGTAATCTTTATTGTTTTCACTGTTTACTGACAAAATCAGCTGTTATTAAAGGATTATATGTAGAGTGTTTAAAAACAATGAAAATTTGTCACTTTTTATGTAAATAAACTATATATATATTTATGAATTTGTCTTTATAAGTACAATAAAAAACGACAGAATAGCATGTTGAGAAAGTGGGAAAAAAATTCAGAATTGCAAATTTGCAAAAATATTTTGAAAAAAGTGTGCAAAATTATTTTCTGACTTTCGGGTTGGGTTACTGATTAAATTTTGATATATTTAGAGCCAAAAAAGGTTGAAATCCATTCAGAAACACTGATTTGAGGGTTTTTGCCGTTTTTCCGTAGCTGTGAGGCACTGTGTAACGCTTAAAAGGACCACAAGAACTCTTCTCTTTATTAATATATGCATTTCTCATAAGGACTGACTTTATTTTCGCTCTCTGACATATTTTGTTTATTGATAAGTATTTATTGACTAAAATTAAACAAATGCAGTTTTTATTAAAAAATTTCAGTTCTTCTACTGAAAACTGCAAAAAGAAATTTATGTTATGTAACTTAAGTAAAGCATGGTAAGTTAGTAGAAAATCACTTAACAAAATTTTTTTTTCATTTAACACTGCGTTTCATCAATAAAGACTCATCAGAAATGATGAGCATTTCTGATGAGACTTTATTGATGAAACGTGTTAAATAAAAAAAAGATTTTGTTAAGTTATTTTCTACTAATTTATAATTGCTCTATTATTTTAAGAATATTGAGCACTCTATTTTGTAGAATACATTTTAAAGTTGTTTAAATATATATATATATATATATATATATATATATATATATATATATATAATATATATATATATATATATATATATATATATTGTTCTACCTGATAAAATATATTATATTATATTAGATAGAAAATTGTATTTATTTATGTGTAATTTTTATTTGTGTTTATTTGGGTGCTATATGTATTTTTTTCAAGTGCTCTTGTACAGTTCCTCTATAAAAAAAGTATTATATTAAAATTTTTGTAGGCTTTTTATCACCCGAGCACATGGATTTTTTTTCAGATATTGGAAGATGCATATTTAAGGAAACTAAATAACTTATACTGTTCATAGCAGACCTAAGGCCACGGTTGTTATGGGTAATCTATCAAAGCGCGTGGAATTTACGGCATTGCACTTTGATAACTGGATTTTACTTGCCTTGCACGCTTCCGAATTAAAAATTAATTGTCTCGTTTGTCAATATTTTGTATCCTTTATATAAGTCAAGTAATAACTGAATGTTTGTCATCTTTATTTTATACTCAGCTTAATTCAATTAATTCATAATTCAAGTACTGCGTTTGTCTTTAATTTAATGCAGAAAAAATAGAGAAACCGCAGAAAAATTTTAATTTTATTTATGTTTATTTATTTTTAATGACGCATTTCTTCAAAATAGGCGTCATTTATGTTAGTTTTTTAAACTTAAAAAAGATAGCAACTAGTTAACTTTATAATTTTTATATTTGAGTTAAATCTTATTTTCATACAAACTATCTACTCCAGCTTGAAGCAACGTAATACCAAAAATTGCTGGTACCTACTAATTGTCGATATTTTTTTTGTTTATTTCTAATTTTGTTTTTTTTTGGTAATTTTTCTAAGCTCGTTAAAATTTAAAACTGCCTTTTCATACACAGTTACATTATTATAAAGATGCCATCTATAATTCCAGAATGGTTAACTCTGTTATTACAGGTTTGTCACAAAATGAATTAAATATTTAGGAAGATTATGTCCTCAAATATATATGTATATATATATATATATATATATATATATATATATATATATATATATATATATATATATATATATATATATATATATTTATATATCGTGTAGATAGCCTTGTGGATTGCTGATTGACAGCAATCCACAAGATTATCTACACGAGCGATTGATTGGGATTTCAATGCCTTCACCAGAAAGCTGGCGTCACACCACTGCTGCTCCGAGGGACAACAGCTTTGAGCATGTAACAAGACCTCTTGCAATGTCTGTTGGGTTATGCTTCCTTTTACTCATTGATGCTGCATTGTTATTTTCCCAAGGACTGTCTGTACTGTTCTCGGATGAGTCCGTGCTACTTTTGGAACAATCAGGTAGCGCTAAGCTGGTAAGTGTGGACACAGTCGCTTCCATTACCCTCTTTTGCTTAGACGGGTGGATGGTATTGGCCCTAGCAGAATTGCCAGTCGAATAACTTATGTGACCTTTTCTCTCAATTTGCAGTTTGTTGAGGTTCTCATCCTCTTTGCACAACCATTCGCCTTTCATCTTAGTTATGTTAAACAGTTCATTCCATGAATCAAAGTTTTGTTTTTTTCTGCAGCGCTCCTAGTCTTTCAGAAGATTTGCTAGTTTTGCACAAATGGCTTGATCATGCCATTTGAACTTGCCGCATTGACATGCGGCAAGTTCAATATTTTGCTCTATAGATCTTTAAGCTCTGCAGCAATTAAAGCTCTACAACAATTAAAGTGGATTCAAGAAATTTGAAGCGTCCAATGACGTGGTTTTTCAGAGGCATGCAATATATAATTGTATTAACAATATATACATATATATATATATATATATATATATATATATATATATATATATATATATATATATATATATATATATATATATATATATATATATATTTATTGTTAATACAATTACATAAAATGCTAAAATGTCTACATAAATAACATTTCAAAGTGGTTTGTGCGTGACCTTTTTCAATATTTTAATGGAATAAACGTCATTTTAGTCATTAATAGGCAAAAGTTCATTCATTCGTGCTACAGGAAATAATGCTTGAGAAAAAAAATCAAAAAGCCCTAATATATATATATATATATATATATATATATATATATATATATATATATATATATATATATATATATATATATATATATATATATATATATATGCTAAGGAAGTTTAATAAATCTATTTGACATATGCAGTTAATTCCCGATAACTCAAACCTCCACGGAAAATGGTTCGACTAAAGCATATTCCCGCTAAGTCGAACTTTGGCTGATATTAGCTCGAGTTAAGGCAATTTCTCCTTATTCATTGGTGATGTATATACATCTAATTTACACCATTATATTAATGTTTCAATGAGAGAAGTTACGGATTGTATTCACGCAGTACGTTAACTCATTGTATCGCCTAACTCGAAAAAGTTAGGCGATACAATGACTTCGTTATTATTTGGTAGTAAAATTGCGTTTAAAAGGTAGCGTTCTTGTGTTTAGAAATCCATCAAACTATCAAATAATTTTTTTTTACGATTTTATTATAATTTATCTTTTAACAGTTTTATTATAGCATTATTTTTTGTCTGAAAATGATCTAATCTATTCAGATCTAAATACAATGAAAAAATAAAGAAATTATTAGGATATATTTAATTATGTTTATTATTATCATTATTTTTTATGAAATGTTATTTATCTCCCCGAGGCTGAAAATGCCACTACAGTCGAGGAGACTACTTTATTATTGTTACAACCCTCTTACAACTCTTTAACTCCAAAACACGAACCTTGAAGAACAAGGCTGCTGTGCGGAGAAACAAGGAGACACAAGTATTATATGGAGTACCTTCTTTTTAAAAAAGATGTCAATATTTTAATTTCCATGCAAAAAATTCAAGTTATCCTAAGAAATGTGCTGAAACGGGAAGGAAAAAAGTTCGAATTATCGGGTTTGACCGAGGTTCGACTTTAACATAGAATTTTAATAGTAATTGATGAGACGATTTCAAGGGACCAAATGAAACAGTTCAAGATGATAAATGTATTTGACTTACCGGGTTATATAATTAATTGTATATATCAATTCTTTGATGCTGTTGGCCCGGCATAGGTAATATCGAAATTTACACAGAATAAATCCTATTTTACAATTGGCTATATTGCTATTGTTAAGAAATTTTGGTATTGTTTTTATTGATCGAATTCTTCTCAACTCCCACTTTTTATTTGTGTTATCAGGGTCGATTTAAAAGTCTAACCGATTAAACGCAATAGTGAAATGCTTATAATCCAAAGAAGTTTAAATCTCGTTATATAAAAAATGAACAATAACTAACTAGCATTGGGTAATTAAAAAAGAGATTCAATTCAACGTTTTTAATTTTGAGGCATGGCCCACCGGCTCTGCAGGGGTCGTGACCCCGAAATTTTGTTGCAATAACCTTTTATTACGTACCTATATATACGAAAAATTATTACGTACCTATATATACGGTACATAAAAAAAAACGTATTTTATTAGTATTACTAAAAACACTTTTATAAAACCACAAATTTTGGTCCACGCAAATTTTTATGTATTTCGGGAGCCATGAGAGGCTTAAAGTTAGACCAAAAGTTACATTCTTACTAAGCACAAAGATTAGTAGAGGAAAAAATATCAATGAAGTTCCTTATAGGAAGGCTATTTAAAAAATAGCGATTGATACTTCAAGATGGCTGGCAATAGCGATTTACAAAAGACTGCCAGCACTGCTAATTTACTAATGGTAGGAGCTGGAGGAATCGGTAGGGATTCTTTAGTTATACAAAAGCACACACATGTGCACGCAGACACACACGCAGACACAAACGATTATAAGTGTTGTTACTAAATCATAACAAAATAAAATTTCTTCAAAGAATCATCCGAAACATAACAATAATCAGAAGTTTTAAAACTAGATTTAAAAACTTTAGAGTTGAATATCAGAGTTATGACTTAAAAGTTCAATATCAGTATAATGTTTTCACTAATAAAGTTTACTAGAAAAATCCTAATGTGTGATTATAATTTTTTTAATTTTTTTACTTTTATAAAATTATATGTTATGATTAGTTTATTTTAATTCATTTAATTATTTTATACTATATATGTATGCGTGTATACACACACACACACACACACACACACACACACACACACACACACACACACACACACACACACACACACACACACACACACACACACACACACACACACACACGCGCACACATTAAAAACCACAAAAATGTTATTGTTTCTGAGTATTTTCTTTACTATTTTTATCAGTTAATTTTATTTAATTGTTTTTTCATGTTTTTTTTATCAACTGATTTATTTAAAGATTGGTGCAATGAAGTGTACATACATCAACTGACTTAAATAGGTAGAGTATATAGCGAGTGTGTGTACATCCAATTATTTAAATAGGTAGAATATGCAGGGAGTGTACATACATTGACTAACTTAAATAGATAGAACATGCAGGAGTGTAGGGAGTGCATATACATAGACTGAGGAGTTTAAATACATTGGCTGACAAATAAATAGAAATGCAGAAAGGGTACTCCTAACGACTGACAAATAGAAAAAACATGCAGCAAATTATACATACATCAACCGACAAATAGACAAACATGCAAGGGGTGCCACTACATTGACTGAGGATTTTGTTTGGATTACACAAATGAAATAAAGCCCATGTAAAACACAAATATTATTTTTTTAAAAAGCAAAATTTATTAACGCTCCTTAGGTTGAGTTGTATTTTACTTACACAAACAAAAATAATGAAAAATATTTAACGCATTTAAAATAAAATAACCCTTTAATAATTATTTTTAAGTAAACTTGATAAGTTCAAATGATCAAAGTATAAGAATTTCATTAAAAACCATATTAAAAATACACACAACAAAGAACTATCAAGCTTTAATAGTTTTTAAAAAGCTATTTAAATTTTTAGTTTCACATTTTTAATTAAAAAACATTTTTTTAATTGAAACTGTTTATTCTAAAAACTAAAGAATTTTTTTAAAACATGATATTTTTATAAATGCATTTTTAACTTAGCATATAAAATATGACTTAATCACAAAAATATTAGACATATAAGTATAGATACATGCATCTTAAAGAACTTAATTTTTTTTTAATAAACAGTTATAAAAATTTGATTTTTATAATTTGACTTTTTTGACATTTCTGCCAAGCTGTAGAGATTAGACAAATGATCAGGTTTTTTTAGATATGAAAACTATTGGTTTAGCAGAGACAATAAACCATAGCATTATTTTTTAGACTAGTTTGACAAAATGTTACTAAAAGCTGCTACTTTCATGCATTAGTGTTTTTTGTACAAGTTTCTTTCTTGTCATTTTGGTTTCACTTACTCTCTCACAATGTTTTCTTTCCCATGTCTGCCCTTGTGTTCTTATTATTTTCCGAGCCCTTTTCTTGCATTCAACATACTCCTCTCTAAACAGAGTATGTTGGCTGGATCAATAATTTTTACCCTTTTTTCCAAAATGTTATCTTCCAAATTACTTTCAGGAGATTCATTTCTCATTCGAAATGAAATTTGTAATTTGTCCTAAAATATTTCTATGAATACTGTAATGATATTATTCTATTTAAATACTAAGTGAATAAAATAAATATACAAATTTTCTATAAAGTTCTATTGTGTATTTTTTTAAAATTCTATTGTGTATAAAGTTCTATGGTGGACTAGTAAGTACCCCCAGTCACTTACTAGTCCACCATAGAATTTTATATTTAGTTGTAAAAAGTCTCATTTATAACCGGAAGTCCCAACCCCGGCTAAAATTAAGACTTTTTACAAACCTGGGCTGGACAAAATTATAAGATTTAGCAGGGGTTGATAGCTGGGTCTAGGAAAAAATTTATTTTATTATATTATAAATTTATTCATACATTTACTATTTATTAAATACTGGCATATATACATAGATGCAACAAATATTTAGTTAAAAGTTACTAGAAAACAAAAGATAGGGTTAAAAAACATGAAAACAGTTAACTGAAGACTTAAAAATTATAAGAGTAAGGAAAACATCTACATTGAAAAGAGTTTTGAGGTTTTATTGATGTGCAAGGAAAAATTTTTATAGCATTAAGGCAGGTACAGTAAAAAGATGCAACTTTGCTGAATGACAAACCAAACAACAATATGTTTTGGTTGATTGAACTTTCAATGATAACTCATTTATACAACAACCATGATAGTATTTGTAGAAAAAAGAAAGAGATGCAACCTTACGACGATGGTAGAGTGGCTCAAGTTTGGCAGAAAAGCAGGCCCAACTACGTTTTCAATGTGCTTTCAAAACTTGTCTGTGAGTTTGAGAGTTTTTATTTGTCAATACAGGAATGTCAACAATATTGTGATTTGTTGTTTGCAGTATATAACTGTTTTTCAGAGTTAAAACCACAAGCCATTGCATGTCCCGAGCTGTTACAGAAAAATGATCAGAGTAAAGATCAGCTGCTTGTTCTAAGCAATCAAAAAAGACTTTTTGTCAAGACAAGAGTATAAAATCGAGTTGTCAGTGAAGAGCCACTTTAAGGTGTAAGATTTTCAGAAAGATTGTTATTGTATATATAAAACAAATCAATAGCATGCCGTTGTAAGCATTCTTATTTCCAGTACTCCTTAAAGTAACTGCAAATGAAGACAAGTGGAGGCCTTTGAGAATGACTTAAATACTGTGGCTAGAAAGAAATGATTTAATAATCTCAAAACCTTTATAACAAAACAAGAAAAGGAGCCATAATCTTAGATAGACATTAGAAAAAGCATTGTGTTGAACAATGTTTTTTTGAGAAGATTAAAGTGATTTGAGTATCAGCGAAGAAAGAAAGATTTGGGTATCAGTGAAGAGAGAAGAAAGCTTCAGAAGTAAGCTTCAGAAGAAAATGCAAAAAAAGCTCTGTCGAATTCAAATCGGTCAAAATTTGTCAAATTCAATTTTTAGTCAAATTTGAAATTCAAATTACTTAAATTTTTTCAAATTCAAATTTTAATTTTTCAAATTTTTTCAAATTTAATATTGAAAATCCTTTTTTTTTTTTTTTTTCAGGTAAACTACCAAGGCTTTATGACTCATCAAGGGTGGGAGTAGGGGAGATCTAACTGAGAGGCGACTGAATAAGTGCAAGTTTTATACCTGCGAATCTAAATAAGGGCAAAGCACTTGCAAACACTAGCATAAGTGTAAACTGGCATAAGTGTTCCGAAGGAATTTGGAAACGCTGGCTTAAGTGGGAATCAATTGCGAAAACAGGCAAATTGGTATAGGTGTGAAATGGCATAAGTGCGCCGAAAGAATTTGAAAAGACTGAAATAAGTGTTAAACTTCCTTTTAAATCGAAATACTGAACGGGGGTGGATGTAGAATAGGTTTCATAGACTGGAAAAAATTTCTTTTATATGTTTAATATATTTACAAGCGCAAATATAATTTAAGGGCAATATTCCACTATTTATTATCAGTCGTCATTCTATCGCAACTATCTCTTTACAGGGGCGTGGTGGCTCTAAAAAGCCCGTGCGGGATTTTTATTAAAAGGCCTATATATATGCGGGATTTTACCATATATGCTTGATGTAAAGGCCCATACGAAAAGAAAAAAAATATATACATATATATATATATAAAATTATTATTATTGTTTGTAATACTTCAAAATAAAAATGGTAACAACACAATGCAGAGACCACGTTTTTGTTATGATTTTCTTAAAACACAACTTTACCGCAACCAAATACAATTAGTTTTTTATTGTTTGAAGAACATAGCCTAACACAAAATCAAAAATCAAAGATTTTAATTTTTCTATTACTATGTAATGATATATATTTTATTGTACAATAATATAAATTTTTTTAAATTATGTATAATTTTTTTTCTAAAATAAATATTGAAAATCTTGAAAAATAAGAAATTCTTTTTATTTTATGAGAAAATTCATTTTAGTTTATGCTTTTGTTTAATTCTGTGTTTTAATTTTTTTTAACATTTTTGCATCAACTCACAATAGTAAAAATGCGGCTCTTAAAATGGTGCCGTTGTTGACAGTTTAAACATAAAAGTTTTTATAATGTAGTTTCATTTAGCAGTTCATTATCCTTTTTTTAATCTGTCTGAGGACAGGATATTACGGAGTGATTTCTTTATTTACATACAATAATATAAACTGTATAAAGATAAAAAACTTTTTTTATTATTGAAAAAGTTTATATCTGTTTCGAAACGTTACAAAAATGCAAAATATGAGTTCGAATTTTATTTATATAAAACGTTTAAAACTTAACACCAAAACATTTTTCTTAAATAAATTAAAACGCAATACAATTACTATATAGTAATTGTATTGCGTTTTAATTTATTATAGAGCAATGTTATTATTATGCAAAATACTAATATAATTGCGCTCAAAGTCGAAGACTTTAAATATTTATATAGTAATTGTATTCCGTTTTAATTTATTATAGAGCAATGTTATTATTATGCAAAATACTAATATAATTGCGCTCAAAGTCGAAGACTTTAAATCAAGTGATTAATAAAATTTAATTTGTGCTTACATGAATATTTTAAATGATTGTGGAATTTCTTTAAAATGTAGAAACAATTAAAATTTTCCAAAAGGCCCATATTTAGATGAAAAAGTGAAAAGCCCATGCGGGAATCCCGCTTAGCCTCTGGGGCCACCACGCCTCTGTCTCTTTAAACAATAAATTTTTGAGTTCAAGCATTTATAAAATAACGAGTGAGAAAATAATATTTATATTGGATCACTGGGCGTTATTCCTAATTTTTAACAATATTTTTACATATACATTTGACAAAAGGGACAAAAAGGAACATTTTCT
The DNA here is from genome assembly GCF_038396675.1 of Hydra vulgaris. Taxonomy (NCBI): domain Eukaryota; kingdom Metazoa; phylum Cnidaria; class Hydrozoa; order Anthoathecata; family Hydridae; genus Hydra; species Hydra vulgaris. The sequence continues at coordinate 39,082,007 of NC_088920.1, forward strand.
CACCTTTGGCAAGTTGTCCTTACAGTAAACTAGCATGTGGACATCTTTGACATCAAGCTTTTTCCTTTTGTAGGTCACAACTGAATATCTTGATGAGAACACTCGCTCAGAGCTAGCAGACGATGTCGGAAAAGTAAAATGAATTTAATAGTGTCAAATTTTCAAACAAATTAAATTAAAATAGACTAGGAAAAACTTTAAAACTGCTAAAATTCAAATTTAAATTTGAGTGACGAAAGTTTAAAAATTTGGTTTTACAAATTTTAAAATTGACAAATTATTTGAATTGTTTTATTTGGAAGTAGCATGGTTTTATCAGCGTATTATGTCCAAACAAGAGCTTTAAATGGTATAGTTTTTTTTTGCTTCAGGTTTTTTTAACATTTAAAGAAACTTTTCATTTTTTTATATAATTTTCAAAACCTTTTTACTACCCGTAATAGTGAATCTAAAGAACACCAATTTGGAGTCTTCAGATCAATTCCGCTCATCGGCGTTAACATGAATTTAGTTAAAATCTTTTGAAAAAGTTCCTTAATTTACTATCAATCCTAGTAAGAAAAATTGCCAACAAACGGTCAGAACAGATCATATTGTTAAACTATAATGTTCATTTCACCTAAAAAAGGTATTTATTTAAAATCTTATTAAAATTCGGACAAGCGGTTGTGATTTTAAGATGATTTTTTTTTATAAAAAAAGAATCTCAGTCTTGGTTTTTTCGCTATAAATATTTTTATTTTATGATACCGCAAAATTTATTATTTTAATTTTTTCCGTCTTTTCATAATTCACAGACCTGATGATTTAACAGAAATATGTCGTAGTCAACAAAATATCATACAGACTCTATAATATTTTAAAATTGCCTTAACTACACTGAATACTCCTTCTAAAAAGCAATTTCGGAACAAAGTTTTATTTATAAAAAAAATATCTTCAAAATAGTTTTTTTTACATGAATACAAAGGTATTTTCTGGCACACTTGGCATTAAGAGGATACTTAGAATGGTACCTTCTCCACCATTGTAGTACATTGACATTGGCTGGAGGAGGATCTGTTAAGTTGAGGTGCCTGTTCATTTCCAACTGCATGGGGCTAATGGCTGCCTCAAAAAGTGACCAAGTGGGCTGGCTAGACTGAGAAGATCTCATTTTAGCCCTAATAACAATAATAACTATAGTAAAAAAAATATATATAATTTTTTTTTTTAAACCTAAAAATATTCGAATTTAAAATTAGAATTATACCTATTCTTAGTTTCAATGCTGTAGTCTTCTTCATCAACTTCCTCAAAAAATCTGTGATTCAAGTCATGTACAAGCTCAACTTCATTCTCCTTTATTATCAGCTCAATCATTTCCCTGTAATTTGGACTTACATTTTCGGCAAGTGTTAGTCCTTTGTAAAATGGGTGGAGAATTGCTCCATTATCATAGAGCTTTTTTTTGGTCCCACAAACTACAAATCTCTTTTCCAACTTTGACTGTAAGGTTTTGCAGAATACTTTGGTCTCCTAGTTGATTGTTGGTTTATTGAGTTGAGAATTTAGATAACCATCGATATTAAAAAGTTTTGATACCACATAGCAGATGGTTGGTTTTTTTGTCAGAAGAAAATAATAAAGACATCTCTTCAATCTTGGTGAGTGGACCAATGATGGCAACAATCTGATCAAAAAATTATTACAATTATTGCTAATTATTATTAAACTAATTTATATGAACCAGGCCTCTACTCTTTTTAAAAATGGCTTAGGCAATTTTGAAATTTGGGGGCCCTTGGTGACAAGTGGGTTCTAAATTTTGGGACTGAATTAAAAAAGGAGAAAAATTTTGTCCCCTTTTAATGCAGACCTGGGCCAGAAAGTCTTCCGTACCCCGTAAAATAGGACCTGATATTCAATAGCTTAATAATTAAAAAAACTGAAGAAAGCAAATTAATTTAAGAAATATTCGGAATTATCGGGAATAACAAATTTTAATAATTCTGAAAAAAATCTCATTCACCTGTTTAAATTCCTCTGACGTAGGGATTTTTTCTCTCAACTTGGGATCAGTTGTTTTGCTAAAATCCTCTCTGATCTTTTCAAAAGCTGGCCTTGACTTTAGAATGGATATATTTAGAATGGATGGATAGCCTTACCATCAAGCTGGAATTCCAGCAAGTTTCAACAGGTGCAATAATCTTGACAAATTTAACTAAAAGAAATATTGTTAAAAATTTGGTTTAAAACTAGTCAAAGTAGGTTATACCAAACGGAACTTCATTCAAACCGTGAAATTAATTGTTATATACTATACAATATACAATAATATCAGCGATAGATTAAGGGTAGGCTAGGGTATAAAGCTCAGAGCCCCGCACATTTATGGACTAAAACCTTTTTAGCGGGGTTTTTTTTTATAAACTTTTTTAAAAATAGCTCCAGGCCAACAACAAAAGTCTTATTTTGGCATGTAATAATCAAATTTGTATATAATAACTAAATATAAACATAAACATATAATATATAGATAATATAAAATATATACATATAATGAATGTAAAATCCAAACTTAAAATTGAAAAATTTAAAGAAATTGATTACCAGTTTCAATGTTTGAATCATCCTTACATTGATTGTTTATCCTGACACACTCTTTCTTGATCCTCTGTTGATCAATGCTGCTTTTGTGAGTTCTAGATGACAATTTCCTGAATGCATTAACAGCATTTTTCACTTTGGGGATGCTGAGACACTCAGTCACCACAAGCTTAAGTATATGGTCAACATACCCAAGGCCTTCCTGAATTTCCTTTGTTAGTTTTAGGATGGCTGCTAGCATATTAGCTGCATTATCACTTGTGCAGGTCTTGTGGGCATTTGATGGAAGGCCTACAATCTCACTACTTGTCTTGTCAAGAAGTTCAGCAATGTTTTGAGATGTATGTCTACCCTCTGCACTTCCACAATACACCAGAAGCTTCTCTAGGGTCCAGTTCTTTGAGATATAGTGAAGCATCAATCAATGGATCAAAGTTTCTAAACAATGGAATAGATCAAAGTTTCTAAACAAGAAAATAAATTTTCTTTTATATCAAATTTTATTATTAACAGGTCCTTCTATGTTAATCAAAAGGCCACACAGTGGGACAGAGTGTGCCAAAATACCAAAAAATCAATATCAGCATTGCACGGTGAAAATTTGTCATAATGGTGAAGACATGTTCATTAGAAGAAATATCTAGTAAAAAAAAAATTTAATATTAATTTAAGCGTAATTTCGCTATTTTGCATTTTTTATTTATCAACTTTCTTACGCTACTATTGTTTTAAATTAACTTTATTGACTTTCATTTTAAACTATATTATTTTAATTAAGAATGTTTTTTTCGCTCAGGCTTTTAAAAATAATTTAATGTAAATGTAATCATTAGTTTTTATGCATCAAAAACAGACAGTTTTTGATAATTTTTTTGCTACTAACCTTTACTATTAGGTATCAGATAAACTCTCCTCCAATATCCTTCAAACATTTGACTACGTAAATCTCATGCTAAATGTATGTAAATAGCCGTGCATCATAAATATTTTGCAACTTTTTGCAATAAAAAAAGTTATAACAAAAGATTGGTCTTCGGTTAATGGTCAGTTGATGAGAAATACTGAACATGTAAAAAAGATGTTTTGTACACAAAGAATACCTACAAAATCTTTCATTACTTTATAATATATAAGTTTTGTAAATATAAATCTTAAAAAATTATTTTATGACAAATACATACATCGAAAAGTAATATTTTTAATGTTTACACTGATAAAAGTTGTCTTGTCCATTAAAAATATTTCGTATTTTTCACCAAAATAATTAATTTTTTTAATATTTTTTTAATATTGTATAGTTACATGTTTATTACTTTATTTATGCATTTTATATATAAATATAGCTATTCTAATTAAAAAGAACTACAAAAATAATTTTGGCACAAAAAACTTGATTTTGTCCCACTGTGGGCCGGTATTTACCTATAGTATGACTAGGCCGCAGCCTAGGGCTCTTCAACATTCAAAAAGTTGTCATTTCTTGTTTTATATACAAAATCATTGCTATTATATATTTATTTAAAATCATTTTCATTGCTATTATATATTTAGTAAATTAGAAACATTTCTAAATAAATTAAATAGTAAATAATTAAGTTAAAAAAATGTTAAAATTCATGAATGAAGAAGAATATTGCAAAAATTTAGATTCTATGGAGCCCAAAAAATTCCTGAAAGTTAAAAATTTAATTTTCTTTTTGATTTTGACGAAAACATTTTGCAAAATCTTTTTTAGGGCGCCAAAAATTGATTTAACCTAGGGCGTCTTAGTGTAAATTCAACTCTGGCCATCCGATGTTATCCCCTCCCCGGTAAAAAAATTAACAAAATCCTGTTTTTAATGGATTAATTTTTTCAATCAACTTACTTTGATGACTACAAATCAGTTGTGAAAGCCACTCCAAGGGCATTGTCTTTTTGATTTGTTACTATCTTGTTTGTCACTGCCTCCTTGACCAATCGGTCAAGGAGGCAGTGACAAAGAAGAGGAAGTTTTGGTATAACCATAGTTCTGGCGGACTTCACATGGAACTTTGGATCCAAGTATTTGACAAAGTTTTGAAATGCTGCCTCATTGACATGGTTGAAGGCAAGATTGCTGCCTGTTAAATACTTCATCACAGCCAAATCAAATTTCAACTGAACAGTTGACCTCACATTGTGTTTGACAACCCTCTGAAAGTATCGTGGTGTGGTTGTGACAAATGATGCCCTACCACGAAATGGAGATTTCAAAAAAAGTTTCTTTTTAGTTTGCTTATTGTTGTGGTGAACGAGACCTAAATTAAATGATTTAATGATCAAAATGAGTATATTAAATAATTAAATTTGATTACGATTTATATTAACAATGAAAAATCAAAATCATTTCATTTTAAATTATAAAATTTGGTAAAAATTGGTATTTTATTTTAAAATCGAATTTAGTCGAAATAAAATTTTGTCTTACTTTGTGAAGCATTAACATCAGTTGCGGAATCAGAGAGAGTTGAATCTGAAAGGCCAGATCGGTCTGTCTTGTTAGAAGTTTTTTTCTCAACTTGGTTGTATAACTTATCAAGCTTCTTAGTATCATCCAGTTTGATTCCATGCTACCTCCAATGTAATAACTGCTCTGGCCTGTTCCGGATGTAAGGATCCAATATGAGTTCTCAGGGAGCTAGTATTTGAGTTAGGTGTAGACAGAACCTTCCACAAATTGGTCCTGTTCCTGCAGGTACTTTAATCTGAGAAGTTAGCTTGGGATTACTTTTGTCCTTTTCGTTAAGAGGTTGGATTTTTTCAAAATAAGACCATAATTGGTAAGTGTTTTTAAAAATGTTGACTTGATTTTAACTTAATTTTTGTTAAAAAATGAACTAGTTTTTTCAAGAAGTAGTAAAATTATAAGTATTTTTAATTATATTGTAATGAATGATATATATTCAATTCCCTATGGACATTTATATACGGTTTGCTCTTTGGAGATGTAATAATGGTTGCAACATTACAATTCCCTTGGACATTATTGACGCGCAAAGGAAATTGTTTTGAATGTGCTTTGAATTCATGCAATTTTTTCATTAAATTTGGAGTTTTTAATTGCTACATTCTGTTGTTTGTTTTGTTTGAAAATAGTACCAACAAATAAAAGCATAGTTTAGCGCGCAAAAATAGAATCGTAATGTTTTAGAATTTTATTATAAAGCTTAATTTTGTTGCAGTGCTTGGAACTATTTTATAACTGCTTAAAAAACTGTGTCTTTTGACTTAATTATAAATTCAATTCCAAATTTGATCAAATTCGAAACTCAAATTTGAATTTCAAATGTTTTCAAATTTTTATTCAATTAATCAGAGTTTAAAATTAAAAATCGATTTCAAATTCAGATCTCAAATTTGAAAAAATTTGAATTAAACTTTGACCCCAAATTCCAAATTTAGTCGAATTTTTTGAATTGAATTCAAAATTCGTTCGAGCTTAGTAGAGGGAAAAGTAAGAGAACTTACAAAGAATGCATTACATATGGTATGAATAAGCTTTAGTTAAGGAAAGAAGATGCTCAAGATTTGTTTATATTAGAGAATCAATGTTAAAAGGGAAGGTTAAAGATGATGATGATGATGATGATGATGATGATGATGATGATGATGATGATGATGATGATGATGATGATGATGATGATGATGATGATGATGATGATGATGATGATGATGATGATGATGATGATGATGATGATGATGATGATGATGATGATGATGATGATGATGATGATGATGATGATGATGATGATGATGATGATGATGATGATGATGATGATGATGATGATGATGATGATGATGATGATGATGATGATGATGATGATGATGATGATGATGATGATGATGATGATGATGATGATGATGATGATGATGATGATGATGATGATGATGATGATGATGATGATGATGATGATGATGATGATGATGATGATGATGATGGTCATGTTGATCATAATGGTATTTATATATAAAGTAACATTGATACATCTTTAGAAAATAATTTTTTTAGCAGTGACAAACTAAATTTGGAATGCAATATATATGTTTACCATATATATTGCATTTGCTGCCATAAACCGATAAAGAGTTTAAAAACAAAACATCTTCAGGTTTTGATGTTTTGTTTTTACCAATATTATACAAAATTCTTAGGTGTGGATTTAATTTTTTGCAAGTGTCGGTTTTTTTGGATCTGTTAACATTTGATGTATTGGTACATTTTTTTTTTTTAGTATTACTCTTTTAATTTCGTGTTTGCTTTGTTTGATTCTATATCATGTAATTGTGAAAGATTTATCAGATGTAAGACATTCCACCAACTTTGGCTTGATTCTTGGCCCATTGGGTGACTAATGCATTCTTGCCAATGTTACCCCAAAACTGAAATATACTTTTAAAAAAAGTGATACAAAAATTTTTTAAATGCTTAGTATTAATAAACAATATCATTAACACATGTAAAGTGGTATGATATGGTTTTACTTTTCTTTTGACTAAAGTTTTTCAGCAACAAAAAAACTAGAAATTAGTTTAAATTCCCTCCTTATTGTGTTGTTGTTTATACTTTCTATTATGTGGATAAAAATAGTGTTTGTAATGATATTCATTTAACATCTGACTACAACATCTGTTAAAATAATTTAAATAATAATCAGCAGGTGACAGGTAAAAACAAGTTACCTGTTGATTGATGTCAAAATTAAAAAAAAAATTAGGATGTATCAATATTTATGCAGTCCCAGGCACAAACTCAGTCTTGGCTGTTTTTTTTATCAAACCTGACCCCTGTCAAATTTCAACCCCAGTTGTTTACTATGGTGGACATAAAACTCATAAATGAATATTGTTTGGGAAAGTTGCTATTTTTGTCAATAAAAAAATTTGAGGTTATCAACATTTTGATATTAGTTCTATTTTTATTTAGTTTTTTTTTTCAGTTTTATATGAAACTATTTCTTGTACTTCATGTAAGCAAAGTGAGATCTTATAGATATAGTGTTAGATATATTATAACTTATGTTCTGAGAAGTTTTTACCTATTTATAAACTGTTAGATTTCTAATCCAACCCACTTTTTATGAAAGTTTCATAGGTTGTTCTGAAAATGTTCAAACATGATAGATCCAACATAAAAAATATAGTAATATAATGCACTTAAAAATTTGTTTTAGTCATAATGTGGGTTGATATATTTTGTTTCACTAAGCTAAAAATAATATGCACACACACAACCAAGGATGAAAATAAGGTAAACTAGGGGTGAAATTTTATTGAATATCAGATATATTTGATTAAATATCATAAACAGTTCATTGAATATTATTTTTTATTTTATTTTGTTTATTGAATGTCAGATATATTTTGTTGAATATTAGATACAGTTTATAATTGCCAGATATTGTTAATTGATTTTTTAGATTGCTTATTGAATAATAAATATAGTTTATTGAATATCAGATATTATTGAACTTGTATAATTATTTTAAAACTCATAGTTCTAAAACATAAAATTTATTTTATAGGTTGTGAACTATTGAAAAATTTGGTGCTAAGTGGTTTCACAAATATTCATATTATAGATTTGGATACAATAGATGTCAGTAACTTAAATAGGCAGTTTCTATTTCAGCGTAAGCATGTGGGCAAATCAAAAGCTTGTATAGCTAAAGAAAGTGTCTTGTCGTTAAAACCAAATTTAAACATAACAGCATTACATGACACCATAATAAGTTCTGAATACAATGTTGACTTTTTTCAAAAGTTTGATTTTGTTTTAAATGCTCTAGATAATAAAATTGCTAGGAACCATGTAAACAGAATGTGTCTTGCTGCTGACGTTCCTTTGATTGAAAGTGGGTCAGCAGGGTATTTAGGGCAAGTAACTTTGATCAAGAAAGGTTTTACTGAGTGTTATGAATGCCAACCTAAACCATCAAACAAAACTTACCCTGGATGCACTATAAGGAATACTCCATCTGAACCTGTTCATTGTATAGTTTGGGCAAAACATTTATTTAACCAGCTTTTTGGAGAATATGATGAAGAAGCTGAAGTTTCACCGGATACTGCTGATCCAGAGCTTTCTGGTGAAGCAGGGGAACAAGCGCTGGTTTGTGATGACGTGACTGCAGCACGAGTTTCAACACGTGAGTGGGCAAAAGGAATTGATTTTAATCCTGAAAAATTATTTACAAAATTTTTCTTCAATGATATCAAATATTTACTTTCTATGGAAAAACTGTGGCAAAAAAGACAACCTCCCACACCTTTATCATGGAGTAGTATTGAGATGGAAGAAGAAAAAACTCAATCATATAATGTGTTGTTGGATAAAAGAATATGGAGTATTTATGAATGTCGAAAGATTTTTCAAGAATGTGTTGAAAAATTAAGAGAAAGGTTTGTTTTTAAAAGAATATTTTAATTTTTTTTTTTTTTCTTAAAAAAAAAGATATTTTTTACCTAAGTTTTTTTAAGTTTTTTCCCTAAGTTTATTCAAGTTATTTCCCTAAGTTTTTTCCCTAAGTTTCCCTAAGTTTTCCTAAGTTTTTTCCCTAAGTTTATTTAAACACACTTGTATACTCAGTACATGCCTCAGCAGGAATAACAGGAAATCCCCAAGCAAGGTCTGTCCCCACCTCCACACCTGCGCAAGTCAGTTTACTCTGGCAAAATATAGCTCGTGCAAATATACAACTTTAATGTTTTTTAGGTTGAGTCGCATTTTACTTACATAAGCAAAAATACTAAAAAAACATCTCGCACATCTGAAATAGAATATCACTTAAAGAATAAACATTTTTTTACAAGTTATAATGAATAAACATTTTTTTGCTTTTTTTTATAATTGCCTAATTATGTATAACTATAAGTAAAACATAATTAGGAAATAATAAAAAAAAGCAAAAAAATGTTTATTCATTATAACGGTTTTGTGAGTGACTTAAGGGTAAAAAAGTTGGTCATTAAAAAAAGATTTTTTAAAAATGTTTTGACATAATTATTTTTAAATAAACTTGATAAGTTCAAATGTAAGAATTACATTAAAAAACATCTTAAAAAACAGTAAAAAAGACAATAGTAAAGAGCTAAAAAAAGTTTTAGTAGTTTTTAAAAAACTATTCTAGGTCTGCTAGTATATTTATACGTACTAATATACTATGTATTTTTTCAGTATACCAAGTCTTTTCTTAGTAAATTTAGACATACATGTATTCCCCCCCCCCTTTATTATTTAAACACGTGCATTATCCCAGAATATTTTGCTTACAAATTTTCAGTCTCAGTATATTTTGACGTGGATTTTTTATTAAAAGTTTGATAGTTTTTTGTTAATTTTAGGTAATTTGAATTATTGTTTGTTTGAGGTTACTATATAAATAAAATCTTATTTTGGTTTTTTACGTTTTTGTAAATTACTGCAATTAGTATAATATTTTGAAATGTTTTTTAATCAAACATATAAAGATTTTAATCAAGCATATAAAAGTAAAACATAAAATCAAACATGAAAAAAAAATTCTAATATGTTGCTTTTATTATCCTTTTTACAAATTAGTTAATTAACTAATTTGTAAAAAGAGATTTTTTCTTATTTCTCATGGTAAAGAGAAGCATTGCAGCTTCTCTATACCATGAAAAATAAATGATGTTAAAGATCTTGCATGACACTGCCTGTATTTTGAGTTTCAGTTGAACTATTCAACAAATGGCTTATTTGCTATACTTGTCTTAGTGCAAACAGATTATTATTTTTTCTAAGCTAAGAAACAGTTTACGCAATGAAAGGTTAAGCAACAAGTAGGCATGTTTTTGATTCAAAGCCTAAATAGTTTAATGCAAATGACATTCGTTCTTTGCTAAAGCATTGGAAGGAAGTCATTTATGGTGCATATATGGTTGGGAATTAGTTGTGGAATTGAAAATAAATAATAAATAAATTTTTTCTTGAAAGAAAAATTGATTTCTTTTGGTTACTATAATTAATAATTAATGGTTGGCTACCCATTAATTATTAATTATAAAAAAATTTCAAAATCTATATTAAAATTTTTGTTTAAAGAAATTTTATTTAATATTAAAAATATTTTATAAATACATTCATGCTTCTAAATATGCAGCAGTGTAAAGTATATTTTAATAAAATTTATTAAATAAATGGTTTTTTTTTTCCAATACTACGTGTATTTGCACTTTAGCATCAATAGTGTTTTTACTAAAGTTTTTCTTAAAAAAATAATAACTATAAATAAATATAAATAATAACTATAGGCTATTTATGTATTTTTATGATAATTAGGTTTATTAGTGGCATTCTAGTGCAGTGTGAAGTTTATATTTGACATATTATATATTAATATATTTTTAATAATTACATTTTGATTTGATACAACAGTAATATATTTTCATTTAAAGTTTATACTTGTGAAAAAGAAAGGTTTATAAATATAATAATTAATATTAGCAAGACCAAATATTACAACATTTAGTTTGCATTTTTGGAACTCGCCTTTTGAGGCAATCACTACACCGCATTTTTGAAGCTTTGATTCAACTAGCTTAAAACATGAAACTAGTCGAAGTTAATGACACTGCAAAAGCTCTTCTTTTTGCGACTACTAATTACTATCCATAAGAATAGTTTTTTTGCAAAATTTGTCCACAAATTGGAATTTAAATTTGTTGCTTACAATTTCAAAAGCAATTATAATATTTGTCACCAGAAAGTTGACTGAAGTTGCATTTTATAACTTTCAAAAATATTTTGATAAATTTAAAATTTAAATTTTTTTGTTTATGTTTTGGTAACTAGTACCATTAATCAGTTTAAATATTACTATTTGTTATTTTTTAATGTGTAAGTAATTAATTTTGAAAGTGGTTTCCCTTTTTTTTTTTTTTTTTTTTTCTCAAGCTTTAATTAGTTAAGTTTTTATGTAATACTGAAATAATTTTTTTCATTATACATTTCATAAGATTGAAAATTTCAGAAATAATTTTATTTAGGTGTAAAACAGTCTCAGAACTTGTGTGGGATAAAGATGATGTTGTTTCAATGGACTTTGTTGCTGCAGCTGCTAACATACGATCTTTTATTTTTCATATTCCAGTCAAAAGCAGATTTGATATTAAAGCTATTTCTGGTATGTAATTTATAAACATTTATGTAGTTGATTAATAAGACTGGCTTATTTATATAATCAATAAATTAAAAATGATTTTATTTAGTTTTCATTTTTTTTTTCACATTTTTAAGACTTTTTCTTTTAACTATTCTTTTTTTTTTACAATTGTTTGTTTGCTATTGCAAATGCTTGGTTTATTGGTGGGTGGCCTTCATAGCTTGGTGGGTGGCCTACATAGCTTGGTGGGTGGCCTACATAGCTTGGTGGTTTGTGGTGGTGGTGGCCTACATAGCATCTCCCCATAACTAACTTTTATCATAATAACTTGTGGTTTATTATAACTTGTGTGTTTATTATAACTTGTGGTTAACAAGTAGTTTTAAATGTGATTCTGACCACATCCCTGGTAATATTGCACTTAACTTGTTTCTCAGTACAGCAGCCTTGTTTGTTAAGGTTTGTATTTTAGAGTTTAATGGTTGAAAGAGGGAAAAACAATAAAAAAAATTAAAGAGATCTGGGCTATAGTGATCCCCAATACATATTCACTGTATTCACAAAAAATGAATATAGTGAGCATGTATTCATTATTTAGTTTTTAACCCAATCATGTAAACTTCAAAAATTGATGAGATAACATGTAAATGTACATGTATAGCAATTATTTCAACATAATCTTATAACATAGTTATAAATTTTTTTTGAATATTTATAACATAAAATATGATAAAAGTGCGAGCTGGTATCATAGTTAAGCTGGCAACATTGTTGAGAAAAAAATATTATAATTTCAGTTTTTGATTATATATTCTATATAGTTTTGAACAGCTTTAAATGTAAAAATTACAAATGTTGAAACAAGTGAATCCTTTAAACTTTAAAATACAGTTTTTAAATGTATATTCAACTGTTTATAAACAAAGTTTAGACATCAAGTACATTTTAAGTACTTGATGTCTAAATTACACAGTTTAAAAAAACATAAAATTTGACATAGTATCAAGTACTTTTAATTTTTAAAACTTTTTTAAAATTAATTTTAAGAGAGCTATATTTGATAGCTATATGTGGCAAAATATATATATTTTTCATTTAAAGTTTATCACCATTATAATCAATGAGGAAAAACCTTAAAAAAGAACAGATCTATCTCTATCATAATATTGGAATGAGAAAATAAACACATAGATATTATTAAATGACATAACGTTTAAGTAAACACATAGATATTATTAACTGACATAAGAATATGTAAACACATAGGTATTATTAACTGACGTAAGTACTGAAATTTTGGTTTAAAAGTTTTGTTAGTTTTAGTTTCAACTAATTTCGGTTTCAGCTAAAAATTTATTTTGATCTTTCATTATTAACTTACTCTATAGTCAAAAACTAATTAAAATTCAAGTAATAAATTTCTTTAAAAACAATAAACAAAAATCTAAATAAAAAGACTTTTTGAAAAGTTTTAAGCACATAACATTTAATTCAAAAAATTTTAAAAACAGTTCTTAATATTAAATGTAAATGTTATATATTTTTATTATATTAGTTTATTATTGTTATTTTTATTATATTAGTTTATTATTGTTGTTTTTATTATATTAGCTTATTAATGTTATTTTTATTTATTATTATTTATTTTTATATACTATTATTTTATTTGTTGTATAACTCATGCAGCCCTTGAAATTAGGGTCAGCATTTGGTAATGCTAACCTAATTGCAGACCTAAAATTGTTTTAGGTTGGCAAAAAAATGCAGACCTTGTTTCTATGTTTTATGGTAACCCCTTTGTGTCAAATTATTTTTTCTGACCTGATGCTGACCTCTTACAGTTTAAGGTCGGCCGTTTAGTTCTGACTTCATTTTTTCTAATTCTGAAGGTTGCTCATATATTTAAATAATTCCTTTAATTTAGATTTTTGTTGTTATTTGTTTTTAAATAGAGTTATTTGAAATTGATTTTTTTTTTATAATGAAAAAGTAAAAAATAAATCAAAAACAAAGTTCTCCATAGATAGTAAGAAAAAGTTATCTTATGTATATTTAGAATACGTTTTTTTTTTAATGTATATTAAAAATAAAATATTTACAACTACTTAGATATCTATCACAACAATATGAAAATAGTTTATTTGAGCATATTAAAGGTGCTAAATCAAGTTTTTTACTAAATTATAATTATAAAGGATAATTATAAATATAATTGTAATTATCATAACCCTGATAAGTAAAAAATTCTGGAATGATAAATTAAAAAACTCTTAAAAATGCTAATGAGGTTAATTAATACATCTAGAACAAAAAAAAAATTGTGCGCTTTCTTAATAGCAAAAGTTTGAAAATATGGAATAATGAAGACAGTATTAGTACAAGAATTAGTCATGTCATCAATAAAATTCTCCTTAAATATTTTTGGACTATTCTTTTTTAATTAGTTCAAGAAGTCCTAATGGTCTTTTCACAGAGCACCACAGAAATGTATTTAACTAAGATTACATCTCCTTTCTTAACAATGATGTTTATCTAGCTAGAGTCATCATTGAACCTTGAACCTTTTTTTTTGTTTCTAAGCTAGAACTCTAACCACTACACCACTGTGCCACACCACTACACCACTGTCCCACACCACTATGCCACTGCTGCTTAATTAGTTGAAATAGTTTAACATTTTTTAGTTTGAGTTACTTCTATTATTTTTTTAAAAATTTCTTTCCCTGACACTTAACTGACTTCATATCTTGCTGAATTATGAAGATGATTGTTCTAAAAAGTTACAATTATCAAGAAATTATACTTGTGGTTTTTCTCTAACTTCCCATAAAGAACATACTGCAACATTTTTTTGAAAACCTTATATGCATTTTTTTTTAAAATACTGTTATACCCCTCTCTTGACTTAATAGCTCTGAAGCAAGAACTGTTACAAACAAGGATGCTGTGCCTAAAATAATTTTAAATTTTTACAGTGTTTCAAAATATATTTTTAAAGTTTTTAGATGGATTTGATTTAGAGTTTAAATTTCTTTATTGATAATATTTTTGTTTGTGGGACAATCAAAACCTTATAAATGATCATTTTACTTAAAATATTATTAGTTCATTTTTAAGACTTAAATTAAGTTAGATTTGATTCTGTAGTATGGGTTATAGAAGTTTCACAAACTTTTTTTTTTTAAGCGATTTGAATTTTAAACAACTCAAATAAAATTTATCAAATAAATATGATCAGTTAATTATTCAATACAGTTAAACTGTTTGATACATTTTTTATTGACAACTGTTAGATACTTTTAAATCATTGGACTGTTAAAACAGCTAAAAATTTCCTAAAATTTCACAATTTATTCTTATAAAAAAAAATAAAAAAAATTGTTTTCATTTTTTTTAACTGGAAAGTTTGTTTTTAGGAAACATTATTCCAGCTGTTGCTTCAACTAATGCAATCATAGCAGGGTTAATGGTAATTGAAGTTCTTAAATTGCTTTCAGGTCGGTTATACGATTGTCGAACTATATTTTTAAACAAGCAAGTTAAAGTTAAAAAACAGCTTTTGGTTCCTTGTTTGCTTGAAGCACCAAATCCAAAATGTTATATTTGTGCTAAAAAACCAGAAGTAACTATATTTTTAAATTTACAAACTGTAACAGTTAAACAGCTGGAAGATAAAATACTTAAAGATAAGTTGTGTATGGTTGCACCAGATGTTGAGATAGATGATGGAAAAGGTACTATTTTGATATCAAGTGAAGAAGG